>NC_056524.1:247244831-247276771 GCF_019175285.1 Sceloporus undulatus
TTTAGTTTTTGATAAATTTATATGTTTTGTATAAAGCACATTTTCTCATTTAGTTAAAAGAAAACATCAGGAAACTAGTAACACAATGTATTGCTTTTGAATATGCCTCAAGATAACACTAATGTGGCACATTTTAGCATTGTGTTGTTGCTTGAAAAATAATGCTAGAATGAATTTTAAGCTGAATTAATTCCTTTTAATCTTATATACACACTAACATTCAATATGACCTTCTTCAAACTATATCTGGTCAATTGTTGCACAGTTTTGTTTGCTACACTTATCTTAATATTTGCAAATTAGTGAATGCAAAATGGATGACAGATACAGTATTTGAAAAATCAACAGCATTCTCATCCTACTCTTGATGCACCGTTGTATTTCAGAATTTAAAACACCCACAGCCATAATAAGCAAAATAGTGTTTCTGAAAGATAATGTAAAAGAATGAGAACAGTTAACTGGCCTGGAATAAATAAATTCTGTTTTACAGAAATTTGAAAAACATGGTGTAGTATCAGATGTTCATTCAACAGACTGGCTTATTGTCCTGGCCAGTGATGAATTGATCCGATCGGGATGTGTTAATGTTGCCTGAAGATAGCAAAAGCTTCTTGTTTAGATTTCATGCAGGATTTTGCAAATGATGTCACTTTCTGGAATGCTTCTGACAGGCCTTCCCCTGTAACTGCACAACAGGGCTGTATGTACCAGTTTCGGTCATGACAATGCTTCTTCATGTTAAGTCTCTTCGTTATTTCCTCAGCACCCAGAGCTCCAGGAAGATCCTGCTTGTTTGCTAGTACAACCACAGGAACGTTCTTAATCTTTTCATTCTTCAAAATAATCTCCAGTTCTTTTTTTGACTCTTCCAAGCGCTGTATGTTGGCACTGTCCACAACATAGACCAGGCTGTCTGTGTTTTCCAAGTGGTTCTCCCAAACAGTCCTCATTTTGCGCTGACCTCCAACATCCCAGACTGTTAAGGAAATGCCTGCTCCCGTTTCAATCATTTCCACATTGAATCCAATTGTTGGTAAAGTTAAGAAGACATCATTAAATTTTAGCATATACAAGAGAGTGGATTTCCCCGCCGAATCAAGTCCTAGCATTAGAATCTGGGCTTGTTTGACTGTAAACTGTTTAGAATGTATAAAGCCCATTTTCTCTGTAGTTGCTTTTTCATTAAGGTGTTTTGTAGTTGGTTCGTGCAGCCATCCGCTTGCCTTCTCTATGTCTCAGATGAAGGATGGCAAGCAAAGCAGGAGAGAAAAAACATAGCTTGTACTATGTCACAAGACATAGTACAAAATATATTTGCTCTGTGACTTGATCATTGCTGCAGTATGCAAACAGAATGTTATTACAATATAACCTTCACTGCCTATTTGAAGGGTGGAGTTTAACTGAATAATGTTCAGTCACATAAGCCAAAGGTTGATCAGTGCCAAAGCCCGGTAAATACAAAGAGGCCTTATTTTTGTCTTCTTTGGGTGTTTCCCTCTCTTCACTTGTGACACTGATTCATGTCATTTTTATCATGCACTAGTCTAAGCTACACCATTCTTATGCTCAGCTTTGTACTGCTCCAAATCCCAAAATTGTCAGTGGTGTTAGGAACAACAACAGCAACAGTCGACAAAACTGAGCATAAGAATGCATGTCTGTTGTTCTGGATATATATTCACCTACTCTTTTAATGCATGGCTTTATGCTTTTGATGGTATGATGCCTTGTTGCATAAGATAATATCCTTTATAGACATCTTATAATGCAAATAATAAATTACTCATGAAATCATCTTCTCCTCTCAATTTTAAAATTTATTTTAGAATTGATAATGCTTTGTTATTTCATGTGTTGGATGGCTGTACATTTCATTTAATAAATGTACACTAACCATTAAAAACTTTAAAAAGCAGCCAGCCCACTTGCAATATAGATGGGAAAGGCAAGATGAAGCAATTAGTACTTTTGTCATTTTTATTCTGAGCCTAGGAAGAAATCTTGTACAAGTAGGTACTTACAAGTGACAGTTTTCATTCCTGAGACTCTGGAAGACAGCAGCATTTCCTAATCTTAGTATGTCATAACATTATCCTGGTATTTCGGACAGAGAACTTTAGACTGAAATAATGACTTGCCAAAGGCTAGCTGGCAAGTGAGCTGTTGTTTACTGGGTATCTCAGGTCCAAATTCAAGATTATATTCTGTGATCCACCCATGTTTCACCATGAGCTGTTGCTGACAATCCCTAACAAGATTGTGGCAGGAGGTGGCTGTATAAAATAAAACACACACTTTGTACTCTTGGAGCAGAATTAAGTTGCAATGCATAGGCCCTTGAAACATGAAAATATGAATTCAAATTTTAAATACAGGTGTACAGCTGGTTGATTCTGTTTGAACAGCATATCAAATGCATTGTGTATCTAAAAGATTACAACTCCCATTGAGTCAACAGATGCTGAAAACTCTGAGAATATCTGTTTCTAAGGGTGTATACATACTGCAGAATTAAAGCAGTTTGCTTTAACTGCCTTGGCACTATTCTACAGAATCCTGGGATTTGGTGAGGTATTCAGCCTAGTCTGGTGCCTTACTAAACTACAGATCCCAGAATTCTGTAGGATAGAGTCATGGCAGTTAGAGTGGTGTCCAACTGTTTTAACTCTGAAATGTGAATAATGTTGAGAAGAATTCAGGGGTGTGAGATCTACTTTGGTTTTTACAATAATAGTTTTACGGGGACCCTTAAACCCCTGAGATCCCAAGACAATCTAGTGTCTCAGAGGGATGGACACAGAATGAGAATTACCAGATATGCTTGACTATAAGTCAACCTCATGTATAAGTTGTGGGTAGGTTTTGGGATCAAAATTATGGATTCTGATATGAGCCATTTTTATGTCAAGGGTAAAACTTAGGGCCCTGAAACAAAGGATGTGAAGGATGAAGCAAAGGGAAACAATTGCAAAGGACTTACAAAATTCCAGTAGGCTTAACTGTTTGTGCTCCTACTAAAGGCTGAAAGGATGAAAGAAAATGTCTAGACTTATACATGAGTATAGTACAAAACAGGGTACTTTTAGGTACATAATTCTGCTAAGGGATATATTTGCCATCTGAGAATGAGTTCTTGCAAATCCTATTGTCAGTTCCAACTAAAGTAGACCTGTTGAACCACTGGGATTAATCATTAATTCATCATTCACTAATGGATTGTAGCTGGCACTGCCAATAGGACCCAAGCTTTCCTGCTTCCTCCAAGCAATTCTTTATCATTTTCTTCCCACCCAGATACCTTGGACTACATTCTCCCAATACTGTCTGATTGGGAGGGAATAGTTATAGTAATCTGGCATATGATGCAGAAAATTTCTCAAGACTATCTGGGGGAGGGATGCACAGCAACTCTCTCTTATCTAAACTTTTTTCCTTCCCTGTTTCTCCCTCTTCCCCATCCACTTGCTTTAAATCTCATTCCCAAGCTGACATGTAGAGAAGCACTCCCATCCTCATCATTCTCACAGCCATCAACCCATCCATTTCAAGTATGCACCCTATGCCGTTGTTTTAAGCAGCCAGTAAGTACATAAAAGCAACCTTCTCCTCACCCCCCCCCCGATCCAGTACCATCCAAAATCCACAAAACAGAGCTACCTTTATTGGGCCAACCAAAATGCACATTATACATGTTGCAAGATTTCGAAGCTCCACTAGCTTCTTCATCAGGCAAAAATGTTAAAAATCATGCAGGAGAATTGGGGGGCTATTTTTTTGGGCCAATAAATTGGTGTCACTACTGGCCCAAAATTGGCCCAATAAATTAATCACTGTTTTCTGGATTTTGGATGATACTGTACTTTTACTATATGACCAAAACAGTTATACTCCTGGATACATCCCCAAACCACTCAGACTAGCTCTTTCTGGGTGCAGTTGCACTATCTCTCATTTAGGCAGAAAAGATGGGCTAACATTTGAAATGTATTTTTTTAATAATCACCAACAAACCTGAGTCTCCAGGGCCACTGATATTTTAAATATGTTTCCCCCTATCCCTCTATCCTGTTCAAGGCAAGACACACTTATTATGGAGTAAGAAGTGAAAACTTCTTTACATTAAATTGAAAAATAGTGAGTTACAGCTGAAGCCCTTAACAAGACAAAGTAACACTCTTTCAACTCTTTACTAGTAACTAGTTGCCAAAGTAACTTGTTAGAAAAATTAGTTACAGTAGTTCACCCTTATCCACGGGTTTGCTCTCTGCTGTTTCAATTGCCCACAGTCAGTTATGGTCTGAAAACATTATCGCATGGGGTTCAGTGCAATCTACTGAGGGCCTTGGAATATATCCCTTGTGGATAAGGGGGACTTGCATCCAGAGAACTGAAGGAACTTACTGACATACTCACAGAACCATTTGCCATAATTTTTGAGAAGTCTTGGAGAACAATTGAGGTGCCAGAGGACCAGAGAAAGGCAAACATTGTCCCTCTCTTCAAAAAGGGGGGAAAATCCGGGGAACTACAGGCCAGACAGCATGACCCCAATATCAGGGCAGTAGGGGGAAGTACAATGGATTATAAAGGAGTCTGTTTACAAGCAGCTTGCAAATCTTGTTGATTTAGAGTCCTTGATGTTCATGGGGATAGCTCAGAGCCTGGATGTTTCATGGGGATAGCTGCAAGCCTATCTCCAGCACAGACTATCACAGAAGGATATAGACAAGTTGGAATGATTTAATAGAAGGGCAACAATGATGATAGGAGGCATGGAGAACAAAACCTATGAGAAACATTGAAGGAAATAGACATGTTCAGGGTGGTGAAGAGAAGAGTAAAGGGTGACATGATTGTACGTACACTAAATATCCTCAAAGGCGGTCACAGAGAGTCGGGAGGAGGAGGGTGCTCCAATGGCAAGAACCAGGTCTAATGGTTTTATGTTACAAGAATTTAGATTTTGCTTGACTATTAGAAGGAACTTCTAATAGTGGTGGGTGGGCCTGATGTCCTAGGGAGCCTCTTCCAACTTTATAATTCTGTTAAGAAATATGCATACAATGAGAGTACCAAAGAAATATATGCCTCTCCTAGTACTACATTTCCACAACATCTCTTTTTAAAGGCACTTTTGCCCCACCACTGCCTGTGATTGTTACTGCAAAAGAGAAACAGTTAGACATACTACACCATACTTGTCATCATTCACATGTCAACCCTGCCTGTTATAGCCACTTTTCTGTGTAGAATGTGTTTTATATAAGAATCTACGTTTCAATAATGTGTTAGCATGTAGGAATCTACAATAATACGTAGGAGGCATTTTCCAAAGTCCCCATAGTGGTGAGACCTTTATTAGGTCAAACAGAAAGACACAGAATTCTTTTTGCTAGCTGGCAAAGATGGTTGAAAGAAGAAGAAGAAGAATATGCATGGGGAGGGAAGATTGTAGATGTTATTGTCACTAAGTCCACATGTTGCTTTGATGTGGTATATAGCAGTGCTTCTTTGGGTTGTCCGATTGGGGAGTAACCAGGTTTTTTTTTCCTAATATGCCAGGGACAAATACTGTATTTTGAGATTGACTAGAACTATTTTTCGCCCTGGAAACTCCCACAGACTGATGATTTTCAGCCTGAGACTGATCCAGAGACCACCACTTTGATTAACACTGGTATAGAGGAACGGTCTGTGTTGACACACAGTGTTAGTTCTCAGGGATGCAGTTTGTGCATGTGTGTGTTTCAATTGAAGATATCAACATTTATTTGCTTCTCTTTTATTGCCTTTGTTTAGTGACCTTATGGTTGGGGTGGTGATATCTCATTTATAATTCACACAGACTCTTCCTTAGCTACCACAAAGCATGCACCTTTTTGACTGGCCTAATAAAGGTATCACCAGAATAGCAACTTTGGGATATATTTTGTATTGTATTGTATTTTTATTGTGAAGCTGCTGGATGAGATCATCCAGATACGTGGGGTGCAGTGTTATCAGTACACTGATGACACCCCAATCTATTTCTCTATGTTTCTGACTGTTGCAGTGACTAAGGATGGCATCTCTCCTCTGAATGCCTGCCTTGGGTCAGTAATGGGCTGGATGAGGGAAAACAAACTCAGACAGAATCCAGAAAAAACGGAGGTACTCGTGATAGGTACCCTAGGCCCGGGGAAGGAAATTTATCATCCTGTCCTTGACGGGGTCACACTTCCCCTAAAGGACGAGGTTCACAGTTTGGGAGTACTCCTGGACCTGTCCCTACAATTGTCATCTCAGGTAGATGCAGCAGCCAGGAGTGTTTGGTACCAGTTTCAGTTAATACGCCAACTGCATCCCAGCCTAGACTGAAAGGACCTTGAAGCAGTGGTACATGCTCAGGTAATCTCTCATTTAGATTTCTGTAATGCGCTCTACATGGGGCTACCCTTGTACCAAGTTCGGAAGCTTCAACTGATTCAAAATGCAGCAGCCAGATTAATTACTGGGTCGACAAGGTCTGACCATATAACACCAATCCTAAAAAGATCTTCATTGGCTGCCAATCAGCTTCCAGGTGCAATATAAGGTGTTGGTTATTACCTATAAAGCCCTATATGGCTTGGGCCCGAGTTATTTGAGGGAATGCCTCTACCTACATAATCCACCCCGCACTCTCAGAATATCCGGGAAGTACCAGCTGGAAATACAAAAAAACAGGCTGGTGTCAATTTGCCAACGAGCTTTCTCTGCAATAGCTCCCAAATTGTGGAACAGTCTCCCACAGGAGACCCGTCTGGCTGCCTCCTTGGAGGCTTTCAGGGGGCCAGTCAAGACAGTTCTCTTCCAACCAGCCTACCCACCCGACCTCATCTAAGAAATACTGTCCCATCCTATCTAACTAAGATTGAAACAACTCTATCCCACCGCCACCTAGACAGAAGTAGTTTAATTACTCTAATTAGCTTTGATGAAGCTGTCCTCTTGATCCACTTCCAACTCGTCTTTTAATTTCTGTAGCTCCCTCTTTTCTGCCCTCACTTTTCCATATCTTCAATCTCGCTCTCTCTACAGGCTCCTTCCCGTCGGACTTCAAACATGCTCTCATTTCCCCAATTCTGAAAAAACCTTCTCTTGACCCCTCCTCTTTGTCTAGCTATCGTCCGATTTCTCTTCTTCTCTTTCTTTCTAAGGTTTTGGAACGGGTTGTTTATTCTCGCTGTCTTGAGTTTCTTGAAGCCAGCTCCATCCTTGATCCCTTTCAGTCTGGTTTCCGCCCAAGGCATTCTACAGAGAGAGCTCTCACTAAGATCTTGAATGACCTTTTACAGGCCAAGGCTAATGGCCTTTACTCTGTTCTCATCCTTCTCAATTTGTCTGCAGCCTTTGACACCGTTGATCACTTTCTCCTAATTGACATACTCTCTGACCTTGGGTTCTCAGACTCTGTTCTTGACTGGTTTAGATCTTACTTGTCTGGCAGATCTTTTGCAGTAGTTGCAGGGGGTCTGACTTCTTCTCCTGTTCCCTTATCTGTTGGAGTTCCCCAGGGCTCTGTTTCGGGTCCCCTTCTGTTTTCTCTCTACACACTGTCCTTAGGTAAACTCATTAGTTCTTTTGGCTTTTCCTACCATCTGTATGCCGATGCCACCCAGTTGTATCTTTCCACCCCTGACCTTTCTCCAAGGCTTGAACAGCAAGTTTCGTCTTGTCTCACAGCTGTCTTGCAGTGGATGCACTATTGGCGTTTGAAGCTCAACATGTCCAAGACGGAGCTTCTTGTCTTTCCTCCTAAGTCCACCCTTCAACACTCCTTTTCTGTCTCTGTGGACAACATTTCTATTCAACCAGTCCAGCAAGCCCGCAGTCTTGGTTTCATCTTTGATTCTTCTCTGTCGTGTATTCCTCAGATCCAGACCACAGCCAAGGCTTGTAGATTCTTTCTATACAATATTGCCAAAATCCGACCATATCTCTCTGCCTCCACTACCAAGATCCTGGTCCATGCCCTAGTGGTCTCACGACTCGATTACTACAACAAATTGGCCATATCCCCTCAAGCTTTTTGTTTTACAGGGAGGCATTTATTGTGGTGCCTGTCCCATAACACATTTGCCCTGTATCTTCCTAGTGTTAGCCCTAATGTTGCCATGCCAGGACAATACCTGCCACATAACTTTGTTTGCTCCACCAGTGTCCACATTTCCTTAATTTAGGCTCAGAACGACAGGCCTTTGAGGCGCCCTCATCATTGCGCAGGGCTGCCTGGTGGCGCAGAGCGCCCACACACCTGGCAGCCCTCGCATGTGACGAGGGCGCTGCAGCTGCAGCCCGCCCCACCAGACACGGCGTGTACTGGTGACGTCACAAATGCGCCGCCTCCAAACGGGCAGTGGCAGTTGCGACATCACTGCAGCGTCGCTGGCACCTTAGGGTGCAGAAGTGCACTGCAAAAAAGGAGCTGCTTCCCAGTGCTCCTTTTTTGCTCACAGGAGCGCCGTGCAATTTGGTTGCTGTGGCGCTCTGCAGAGCAAAGAGAGGTGCCAGGGACACGCCTCTTCTGGCAGTTTTTTACCCCTCCTTGCCTTCTTCATCTGTTGGTACAATGCCTTTTTTCTGCCTGGGTTTTCTCCTACAGGCTGCCATCTGTGCATTAGTTTTTCTTTCTGTATGAAGTGTCAATACCCTGCTTGATATTGTGTTTCCACATCATCATCCACCTTGTTTTCCACTGGTGCACAAGCAATGATGGTATTTTAAATTCACAAAGATAAGAGAGTGCTAGGATTGTTGGAAGAAAGGTACCATCTTTGAGTGATTACAGGAACATAAAAATTCTTCCATATGGACACCACATACCCCAAACTGTGTTGAATTGAATATTACAGTTAATCCAATTAAGGATCTGGGATTTCCCCTAAATCATTGTAAGAAAATACTGGAGACTAATAAACATTTGTCATTTGATGAATGGTCAAAGAAATCTGGAATGTTTAATGTTATCAAAATTAAGAGAAGGGTATTTAAAGCAGGATACTCGCATAGAATTGTCATATTTTGTTTTTGGACTCTCCCATATATATATTACAAATCATTATTTATTTTAATTTAGTTTTTGATAATTATATGTTTGATAAAGCACATTTCTCTATTTAGATTAAAAGAAAACATCAGAAAACTAGTAACACACATGTATTGCTTTTGAATATGCCTCAAGATAACACTAATGTGGCACATTTAGCATTGTGTTGTTGCTTGAAAAATAATGCTAGAATGAATTTTAAGCTGAATTAATTCCTTTTAATCTTATATACACACTAACATTCAATATGACCTTCTTCAAACTATATCTGGTCAATTGTTGCCCAGTTTGTTTGCTACACTTATCTTCATATTTGCAAATTAGTGAATGCAAATGATGACAGAATACAGTATTTGAAAAAATCAACCGCACTTCTCATCCTACTACTCTGATGCACCGTTGTATTTCAGAATTTAAAACACCCACAGCCATAATAAGCAATAGTGTTTCTGAAAAGATAATGTAAAAATGAGAACAGTTAACTGGCCTGGAAAATAAATTGTTTTACAGAAATTTGAAAAACATGTTGTAGTATCAGATGTTCATTCAACAGACTGGCTTATTGTCCTGGCCAGTGATGAATTGATCCGATCGGGATGTGTTAATGTTGCCTAAGATAGCCAAAGCTTCTTGTTTAGATTTCATGCAGGATTTTGCAAATGATGTCACTTTCTGGAATGCTTCTGACACGGCCTTCCCCTGTAACTGCACAACAGGGCTGTACGTACCAGTTTCGGTCATGACACATGCTTCTTCATGTTAGTCTCTTCGTTATTTCCTCAGCACCCAGAGCTCCAGGAAGATCCTGCTTGTTTGCTAGTACAACCACAGGAACGTTCTTAATCTTTTCATCTTAAAAAAATCTCCAGTTCTTTTTTTGACTCTTCCAAGCGCTGTAGTTGGCACTGTCCACAACATAGACCAGGCTGTCTGTGTGTTTCCAAGTGGTTCTCCCAAAACGTCCTCCTTTTGCGCTGACCTCCAAACATCCCAGACTGTTAAGGAATGCCTGCTCCCGTTCATCATTTCCACATGAATCCAATTGTTGGTAAAGTTAAGAGACATCATTAAATTTTAGCATATCAAGAGAGTGGATTTCCCCGCCGAATCAAGTCCTAGCATTAGAATCTGGGCTTGTTTGACTGTAAACTGTTTAGAATGTATAAAGCCCTTTTCTCTGTAGTTGCTTTTTCATTAAGGTGTTGTAGTTGGTTCGTGCAGCCATCCGCTTGCCTTCTCTAGTCTCAGATGAAGGATGGCAAGCAAAGCAGGAGAGAAAAAACATAGCTTGTACTATGTCCCAAGACATAGTACAAAATTATTTGCTCTGTGACTTGATCATTGCTGCAGTATGCAAACAGAATGTTTTTACAATATAACCTTCACTGCCTATTTGAAGGGTGGAGTTTAACTGAATAATGTTCAGTCACATAAGCCAAAGGTTGATCAGTGCCAACGCCGGTAAATACAAGAGGCCTTTTTTGTTTCTTTGGGTGTTTCCCTCTCTTCACTTGTGACACTGATTCATGTCATTTTTATCATGCACTAGTCTAAGCTACACCATTCTTATGCTCAGCTTTTTACTGCTCCAAAATCCCAAAATTGTCAGTGGTGTTAGGAACAACACAGCAACAGTCGACAAAAACTGAGCATAAGAATGCATGTCTGTTGTTGGATTATATTCACCTACTCTTTTAATGCATGGCTTTATGCTTTTGATGGTATGTGCCTTGTTGCATAAGTTATCCTTCTATAGCATCTTTATGCAATAATAATTACTCATGAATCCTCTTCTCCTCTCATTTTAAAATTTATTTTGAATTGATAACTGTTGTTTTTTTCTGTGTTGGATGGCTGTACATTTCATTTATTGTACACACCATTAACTTTAAAGCAGCCAGCCCCTTGCAATTAGTGGGAAGGCCGATAAGCATGAGTCTTTTGTCTTTTTTTTGGCCTAGGGTCTTGTACAGTGGTCTTAACAAGTGACGTTTTCATTCCTGAGACTCTGGAAGACCGCAGCATTTCCTATCTTGTATGTCTACCATATCCTGGTTTGGACAGAGAACTTTGACTGATAATGACTTGCCAAAGGCTAGCTGGCAGTGAGCTGTTGTTTACTGGGTATCTCAGTCCAAATTCAAGTTATTTCTGTGATCCACCCATGTTTCACCATGAGCTGTTGCTGACAATCCCTAACAAGATTGTGGGGGAGGTGGCTGTATAAAATAAAACACACACTTTGTCTCTTGGAGCAGAATTAAGTTGCAAGCATGGCCCTTGAACATGAAATATGAATTCAAATTTTAATACAAGGTGTACAGCTGGTTGATTCTGTTTGAACAGCTATCAATGCATTGTGTATCTAAAAGATTACAACTCCCATTGGTCAACAGATGCTGACAACTGCGAATATCTGTTTCTAAGGGTGTATACATACTGCGAATTAAAGCAGTTTGCTTTAACTGCCTTGGCACTATTCTACAGAATCCTGGGATTTGGTGAGGTATTCAGCCTAGTCTGGTGCCTTACTAAAATACAGATCCCAGAATTCTTAGGTAGGTCATGGCGAGTTAGAGTGGTGTCCAACTGTTTTTAACTCTGAAATGTGATAATGTTGAGAGAATTCAGGGGTGTGAGATCTACTTTGGTTTTTACAATAATAGTTTTACGGGGACCCTTAAACCCCTGAATCCCAAGACAATCTAGTGTCTCAGAGGGATGGACACCGAAATGAGAAAATTACCCCGATATGCTGACTATAAGTCAACCTCATGTATAAGTTGTGGGTAGGTTTTGGGATCAAAAATTATGGATTCTGATATGAGCCATTTATGTTAAGGGTAAAACTTAGGGCCCTGAAACAAAGGATGTGAAGGATTGAAGCAAAGGGAAACAATTGCAAGGACTTACAAAATTCCAGTAGGCTTAACTGTTTGTGCTCCTACTAAAGGCTGAAAGGATGAAAGAAATGTCTAGACTATACATGAGTATAGTACAAAAACAGGGTACTTTTAGGTACATAATCTGCTAAGGGATATATTTGCCATCTGAGAATGAGTTCTTGCAAATCCTATTGTCAGTTCCACTAAGTAGACCTGTTGAACCACTGGGATTATCATTATCATCATTCACTAAATGGATTGTAACTGGCACTGCCAATAGGACCCAAGCTTTCCTGCTTCCTCCAGCATTCTTTATCATTTCTTCCCACCCAGATACCTTGGACTACATTCTCCCAATACTGTCTGATTGGGAGGGAATGTTATAGTAATCTGGCATATGATGCAGAAAATTTCTCAGACTATCGGGGAGGGATGCACAGCAACTCTCTCTTATCTAAACTTTTTTCCTTCCCTGTTTCTCCCTCTTCCCCATCCACTTGCTTTAAATCTCATCCCAAGCTGACATGTAGAGAAGCACTCCCATCCTCATCATTCTCACAGCCATCAACCCATCCATTTCAAGTATGCACCCTATGCCGTTGTTTAAAGCAGCCAGTAAGTAACTAAAAGCAACCTTCTCCTCACCCCCCCCCCGATCCAGTACCATCCAAAATCCACAAAACAGAGCTACCTTTATTGGGCCAACCAAATGCACATTTACATGTTGCAAGATTTCGAGCTCACTAGCTTTTTCATCAGGCAAAAATGTTAAAAATCATGCAGGAGAATGGGGGGCTTTTTTTTGGGCCAATAAATTGGGTGTACTACTGGCCCAAAATTGGCCCCATAAATTAATCACTGTTTTCTGGATTTTGGATGATACTGTACTTTACTATATGCCAAAAACAGTTATACTCTGGATACATCCCCAAACCACTCAGACTGCTCTTTCTGGGTGCATTGCACTATCTCTCATTTAGGCAGAAAAGATGGGCTAACATTTGAAATGTTATTTTTTATAATCACCAACAAACCTGAGTCTCCAGGGCCACTGATATTTTAATATGTTTCCCCCTATCCCTCTATCCTGTTCAAGGCAAGAAACACACTTATTATGGAGTAAGAAGTGAAACTTCTTTACATTAAATTGAAAAATAGTGAGTTACAGCTGAAGCCCTTAACAAGACAAAGTAACACTCTTTCAACTCTTTACTAGTAACTAGTTGCCAATAAACTTGTTAGAAAAATTAGTTACAGTAGTTCACCCTTATCCAGGGTTTGCTCTCTGCTGTTTAATTGCCCACAGTCAGTTATGGTCTGAAAACATTATCGCATGGGGTTCAGTGCAATCTATCTGAGGGCCTTGGAATATATCCCTTGTGGATAAGGGGGACTTGCATCCAGAGAACTGAAGGAACTAATGACATACTCGCAGAACCATTTGCCTAATTTTTGAGAAGTCTTGGAGAACAATTGAGGTGCCAGAGGACCGAGAAAGGCAAACATTGTCCTCTCTTCAAAAAGGGGGAAAATCGGGGAACTACAGGCCAGACAGCATGACCCCAATATCAGGCACGTAGGGGGAAGTACAATGGATTTAAAGGAGTCTGTTTACAAGACGCTTGCAAATCTTGTTGATTAGATCCTTGATGTTCATGGGGATAGCTCAGAGCCTGGATTTTCATGGGGATAGCTGCAAGCCTATCTCCAGCAAGACTATCACCGAAGGATATGACAAGTTGGATGATTTAATAGAAGGGCAACAATGATGATAGGAGGCATGGAGAACAAAAACCTATGAGAAACATTGAAGGAATAGACATGTTCGGGTGGTGAAGAGAAGAGTAAAGGGTGACATGATTGTACGTACACTAATATCCTCAAGGCGGTCACAGAGAGTCGGGAGGAGGAGGGTGCTCCAATGGCAAGAACCAGGTTAATGGTTTATGTTACAAGAATTTAGATTTTGCTTGACTATTAAAGGAACTTCTAATAGTGGTGGGTGGGCCTGATGTCCTAGGGAGCCTCTTCCAACTTTTAATTCTGTTAAGAAATTGCATACAATGAGAGTACCAAGAAATATATGCCTCTCCTGTACTACATTTCCACAACATCTCTTTTTAAAGGCACTTTTGCCCCACCACTGCCTGTGATTGTTACTGCAAAGAGGAAACAGTTAGACATACTACACCATACTTGTCATCATTCACATGGCAACCTGCCTCCTGTTATAGCCACTTTTCTGTGTAGAATGTGTTTTTATAAGAATCTACTTTCATAATGTGTTAGCATGTAGGAATCTACAATATACGTAGGAGGCATTTTCCAAAGTCCCCATACTGGTGGACCTATTAGGTCAAACAGAAAGACACAGAATTCTTTTACTAGCTGGCAAAGATGGTTGAAAGAAGAAGAAGAAGGAATATGCATGGGGAGGGAAGATTGTAGATGTTATTGTCACTAAGTTCCACATTGCTTTGAGTGTGTATATAGCAGTTGCTTCTTTGGGTTGTCCGAAAGAGGGCATTCGGGTTAAAATGCCTCTGATTTGTAGTGAGCACTTGCTTACGGAGAGATTCAGGAGGGGGCCCCTGAATCTGCCCAGTTCCTTTCAGAGCAAAACCGCCAGTGGGAATGGGGCCCAAGTGTCCTTATCCTTAGAGTTTTCCGTAGACAAACAGTATAACTTACAGATAGTTCCCAAATGTTAAATCAGCATTTATTAGAGAAGGATGACAATCCTGTTTATGTCCCTCCAATTTGTGTGATAAAATGGTTGGATCAAATGGACAATAAGCCCCTCCAAATGGAATCTGACACAGATATGGCTATAAAATGTCATGGAAACATAAAGAAATGAATCTGTAGAAACTAAAAATCATTTGAATCTTGACTTAAACACAGGAGCAGTTAAAATCCACATTATTCCTTATTAGAAAATGCATAGTAATTATTACAAGGTATTACTGGCTTCTTCTAGCTGCAAGGTTCACAGGAAGGAGAAGGCCCCAGTTTTGGACATGGTTGAACAGTATGTTACTGAAGCATACAAAGAAATTATTAGAAGAGGGAACAGATGGCACCAAGCAGTTATTTCAGACTGGATCATTATTCATTCAGGGAACCTAGGAAAACCATCCATTTCACATCCCAGAATTACAGCACTATGTACCACCTTAATTGCCATAGCAACATCCTATGAAATCTTGAGATATGTAGTTCAGGAAGGGATATTTAGAATTCTGTTCCAGAGAGATCCAATGCCTCACTGAAGTACAAACCACACAATTCCAAAAGATGCTACTATGGCTGTTAAAGTGGAATATAATGCAATGATTGCGTAGTGTGAAAGGGCCCCAGCCTAAGACCAAACTACATGTGATGCAGATGGTAGGAGTAGGACTGCTCCATTCACCTTGCGCTGTTTCCTGCAGCTGGTGTGAGTCAAAAAAAGAGAAGAGAAGTGTACATATCTGTAGGTTCTGAACAGTTAGCATGAAAATCCATAGATTTTTCTACAATGTCCAATTCAAAAGGATTGTATCAAGGGAAGGGTCATGACATAAATAGGATCTACAAAAAAATAACAGCAGAAATGCCTCCTGTTCATAGTTATACAACCTCTTTTATGCACTTCATTTCCCTTTTGCTTTTTGCTTTCTTTCATTACAGTATTACCTTTCCAACAGTCAAGAGCCTTCTGTAACTGTTGACTACGCTCATTTCTTAGTGGCTGTTTTTGGTCCCTTTGTGCATGGATGATCTCATTTTGGCTGCATAAGGTTCTACAACTGGAGATGTAGTTTGCTAATTTGTTGATGTAATGTGCTTTCAGAATGACTACATTATTATTTTATTCTGATTTATTCAGTGGGGGTCTGCCATTGCTTCATCTTCACAACTTAGAGTGTGATTTGCCCAGGGTCACCCAGTGGGTTTCCATGACTGAGCAGGGATTTGACCCCTGGTCTCCAGAGTCCTAGTTCAACACTCAAACCACTGCACCGCACCGGCTCTCAGAGTATAGGGCTATTAGTGTATAGTATATTCACCAGACCTGAGATCACTAAAGCCACAATCTGGTAACCTTTTACTCTGCTTGGATCCAGTCCCTATGAATGTCCCCTACCCCAGTGCAGCATTTCATATAGTATTTTACTTGAGGCTAGTTTGGAAACTAATTAGCACTCCATATCCACAGATTCCTTAATCAAAGTTTCAAACATACATGTCTCAAAAAGATTATATATATATATATATATAAATTCCCAAAAACATACCTTGATTTTGCTATTTTATATAAAAGACATTTTACTACACTATTGTATTTAATGAGACATGAGGATCCACAGATTTTGGTACCTATGGGGTTCTTGGAACCAATCCCCAGGAGACACCAAGGGTCCACTGTATTTGGAACAAACAAACAGGATAGATATAGAAATGAAATTAATTTTTATGGAGAATAAGCAAACATGTTTCCTACTGAAAAATGATTGCAATGTAGACAACAGCAAATCAGACTATGACATCTAACAGGAAATTTAGACAGAAGATATCATTTCCTCTATAGGATAATGTGGTTGGCTTTGAAGTGATCCAGGCAACATATATATTCTCCTTGGGTATTTTCTGTTCTCACTTGCCTTTTTTTCCACATCTGAAAGAATCCAGCAAGTTGATATGTTGTCCAATTCCCTCTTTTGGATATGGAACTAATTATGTTGTGTTGCTAGGAGGTCACATCCAGTGATGTGTGTGTGTGTGATGACATGGCACATCCCTTTTTTTTCTTCATTTTAATTTTCAGTGGCCATCCAGCAGAACTCCTCTGCTGTTGAACAAACAGCTATTTTTTAAAGTAACAATAAACATAATCTTTTCCCACACATACTCCTTTTGGTGTTCAAACTCTAACACTTTGCATCACTTCCCACCCCAGCACAGAGAGGTTGGATTTATGTCCTTTATGACATTTAGTGCTCAACTATTCAGGGGTTACAGACACATTGGCCATATCCCCTCACAGCTTTTTGTTTTACAGGGAGGGCATTTTATTGTGGTGCCTTGTCACATAACACTATTTGCCCTGTACTCCTCCTAGTGTTAGCCCTAATGTTTGCCATGCCAGGACAATACCTTGCCACATAACTTTGTTTGCTCCACAGTGTCCACATTTCCTAAATTTAGGCTCAGAACAGACAGGCCTTTGAGGCGCCCTCATCATGTGCGAGGGCTGCCTGGTGGGCAGAGCGCCCACACACCTGGCAGCCCTCGCATGTGACGAGGGCGCTGCAGCTGCAGCACGCCCACCAGACACGGCGCATACTGGTGACGTCACAAATGCGCCGCCTCCAAACGGGGCAGTGCAGTTGCGACATCACCGCAGCGTCGCTGGCACTTTAGGGTGCAGAAGTGCACTGCAAAAAAGGAGCCGCTTCCCAGTGCTCCTTTTTTGCTCCACAGGAGCGCCGTGCAATTTGGTTGCTGTGGCACTCCTGCAGAGCAAAGAGAGGTGCCAGGGACACGCCTCTTTCTGGCGGTTTGTACCCCTCCTTAGCCTTCTTCATCTGTCTGGTACAATGCCTTTTTTCTGCCTGGGTTTTCTCCTACAGGCTGCCATCTGTGCATTAGTTTTTCTTTCTTGTATGAAGTGTCAATACCCTGCTTTGATATTGTGTTTCCACCTCATCATCCACCTTGTTTTCCCACTGGTAGCAAAAGCAATGATGGTATTTTAAAATTCACAAAAGATAAAGAGGAGTGCTAGGATTGTTGGAAGAAAGGTACCTCCTTTGAGTGTTACAGGAACATCAAAATTCTTAATGGACACCACAATCACAAACTGGTTGTGAATATTACAGTTAATCCAAATTAGGATATGGGATTTCCCCTAAATCATTGTAAGAAAATACTGGAAGACTAATAAACATTTGTCATTTGATGATGGTCAAAAGATCTGGAATAGTTTAATGTTATCAAAATTAAGAGAGGGTATTAAGAGGATACTCTGCCATAGATTGTCATTATTTGTTTTTGGACTCTTCCCTATATTTATTACAAATCATTATTTATTTTATTTAGTTTTTGATAAATTTATATGTTTTGTATAAAGCACATTTTCTCATTTAGTTAAAAAAAACATCAGGAAACTAGTAACACAATGTATTGCTTTTGAATATGCCTCAAGATAACACTAATGTGGCCACATTAAGTGTGTTGTTGCTTGAAAAATAATGCTAGAATGAATTTTAAGCTGAATTAATTCCTTTTAATCTTATTACACACTAACATTCAATATGACCTTCTCAAACTATATCTGGTCAATTGTTGCACGGTTGTTTGCTACACTTATCTTAATATTTGCAAATTAGTGAATGCAAAATGGATAGACAGATACAGTATTGAAAAATCAACAGCATTCTCATCTACTACTCTTGATGCACCGTTGTATTTCAGAATTAAAAACACCCACAGCCAAATAAGCAAATAGTGTTTCTGAAAGATAATGTAAAGAATGAGAACAGTTAACTGGCCTGGAATAAATAAATTCGTTTTACAGAAAGAATTGAAAAACATGGTGTAGTATCAGATGTTCATTTCAACAGACTGGCTTATTGTCCTGGCCATGATGAATTATCCGATCCGATCGGGATGGTGTAATGTTGCCTGAGATAGCAAAGCTTCTTGTTTAGATTTCATGCAGGATTTTTGCAAATGATGTCACTTTCTGGAATGCTTCTGACAGGCCTTCCCCTGTAACGCACAACAGGCTGCTGTACGTACCAGTTGGTCATGACAATGCTTCTTCATGTTAAGTCTCTTCGTTATTTCCCTAGCACCCAGGCTCCAGGAAGATCCTGCTTGTTTGCTAGTACAACCACAGGAACGTTCTTATCTTTTCTTTTCAAATAATCTCCAGTTTTTTTTTGACTCTTCCAAGCGCTGTATGTGGCACTGTCCACAACATAGACCAGGCTGTCGTGTTTTCCAAGTGGTTCTCCCAAACAGTTCTCATTTTGCGCTGACCTCCAACATCCCAGACTGTTAAGGAATGCCTGCTCCCGTTTCAATCTTTCCACATGAATCCAATTGTTGGTAAAGTTAGAGACATCAAAATTTTAGCATATTACAAGAGAGTGGATTTCCCCGCGAATCAAGTCCTAGCATTGATCTGGGCTGTTTGACTGTAAACTGTTTAGAATGTATAAAGCCCATTTTCTCTGTAGTTGCTTTTCATTAAGGTGTTTTGTAGTTGGTTCGTGCAGCCATCCGCTTGCCTTCTCTAGTTCTCAGGAAGGATGGCAAGCAAAGCAGGAGGAAAAAACATAGCTTGTACTATGTCACAGAACATAGTACAAAATATATTTGCTCTGTGACTTGATCATTGCTGCAGTATGCAAACAGAATGTTTTACAATATAACCTTCACTGCCTATTTGAAGGGTGGAGTTTATAATATGTTCAGTCACCTAAGCCAAGGTTGATCGTGCCAAGCCCGGTAATCAAGAGGCCTTTTTTTGTCTTCTGGGTGTTTCCCTCTCTTCCTTGTGACACTGATTATGTCTTTTTTATCATGCACTGTCTGCTACACCATTCTTATGCTCAGCTTTGTACTGCTCCAAATCCCAAATTGTCAGTGGTGTTAGGACAACACAGCAACAGTCGACAAAACGAGCATAAGAATGCATGTCTGTTGTTCTGGTATATATTCACCTACTCTTTTAATGCATGGCTTTATGCTTTTGATGGTATGATGCCTTGTTGCATAAGGTAATATCCTATAGACATCTTATAATGCAAATAATAATTACTCATGAAATCATCTTCTCCTCTCAATTTTAAAATTTATTTTAGAATTGATAATGCTTTGTTATTTCATGTGTTGGATGGCTGTACATTTCATTTAATAAATGTACACTAACCATTAAAAACTTTAAAAGCAGCCAGCCCACTTGCAATATAGATGGGAAAGGCAAGATCAAGAGAAGCAATTGTCTTTTGTCATTTATTTCTGGCCTAGGAGAAATCTTGTACAAGTAGGTACTTACAAGTGACGTTTTCATTCCTGAGACTCTGGAAGACAGCAGCATTTCAATCTTAGTATGTCATAACATATCCTGGTATTCGGCAAGAAGAACTTGTTAGACTGAATATGACTTGCCAAAGGCTAGCTGGCAAGTGAGCTGTTGGTTTACTGGGTATCTCAGGTCCAATCAGATTATATTCTGTGATCCACCCATGTTTCACCATGAGCTGTTGCTGACAATCCCTAACAGATTGTGGCAGGAGGTGGCTGTATAAAATAAACACACACTTTGTACTCTTGGGCAGAATTAAGTTGCAATGCATAGGCCCTTGAAACATGAAAATATGATTCAATTTAAATACAGGTGTACAGCGGTTGATTCTGTTTGAACAGCATATCAAATGCATGTGTATCTAAAAGTACAACTCCCATTGAGTCAACAGATTGCTGAACTCTGGAATAGTCTTTTCTAAGGGTGTATACATACTGCAGAATTAAAGCAGTTTGCTTAACTGCCTTGCACTATTCTACCGAATCCTGGGATTTGGTGAGGTATTCAGCCTAGTCTGGTGCCTTACTAAACTACAGATCCCAGAATTGTGGATAGAGTCATGGCGTTAGAGTGGTGTCCAAACTGTTTTTAACTCTGAATGTGATATGTTTGAGAAGATTCAGGGGTGTGAGATCCTTTGGTTTTTACAATAATGTTTTACGGGGACACTTAACCCCTGAGATCCCAAGACAATCTAGTGGTCTCAGGGGATGGACACAGAATGAGAATTACCAGATTGCTGACTATAAGTCAACCTCATGTATAAGTTGTGGGTAGGTTTTGGGATCAAAATTTGGATTCTGATATGAGCCATTTTTGTTCAAGGGTAAAACTTAGGCCCTGAAACAAAGGATGTGAAGGATGAAGCAAGGAACAATGCAAGGACTTACAAAATTCCAGTAGGCTTAACTGTTGTGCTCCTCTAAAGGCTGAAAGGATGAAGAAAATGTTAGATCTACATGAGTTAGTAAAAAACAGGGTACTTTTAGGTACATAATCTGCTAAGGGATATATTGCCATCTGAGAATGAGTTCTTGCAAATCCTATTGTCCGTTCCAACTAAAGTAGACCTGTTGACCACTGGGATTAATCATTAATTCATCTCACTAAGGTTGTACTGGCACTGCCAATGGACCCAGCTTTCCTGCTTCCTCCAAGCAATTCTTTATCTTTTTCCCACCCAATACCTTGGACTACATTCTCCCCATACTGTCTGATTGGGCGGGAATAATTATAGTAATCTGGCATATGATGCAGAAAATTTCTCAAGACTATCTGGGGGGAGGGATGCACAGCAACTCTCTCTTATCTAAACTTTTTCTTCCTCCTGTTCTCCCTCTTCCCCATCCATGCTATAAATCTCATTCCCAGCTGACATGTAGAGAAGCAACCCCATCCTCATCATTTCCACAGCCATCAACCCATCCATTTCAAGTTGCACCCTCTGCCGTGTTTTAAGCAGCCAGTAAGTACATAAAAGCACCCTTCTCCTCACACCCCCCCCGACCCAGTACCATCCAAAAAATCCACAAAACAGAGCTACCTTTATGGGCCAACAACAATGCACATTATACATGCAAGATTTCGAAGCTCCACTAGCTTCTTTCAGGCAAAAAGTTTAAAATCATGCAGCGAAGAATTGGGGGGTCTTTTTTTGGGCCAATAAATTGGTGTCACTTACTGGGCCCAAAATTGGCCCAATAAATTAATCACTGTTTTCTGGATTTTGGATGGATACTGTACTTTTACTATATGACCCAAAAACAGTATTACTCTGGATACATCCCCCAACCACTCAGATAGCTCTTTCTGGGTGCAGTTGCACTATCTCTCATTTAGGCAAGACAAAAAGTGGGCTAACATTTGAATGTATTTTTTAAGAATAACCAACAAACCTGGTCTCCAGGGCCACTGATATTTTAAATATGTTTCCCCCTATCCCTCCATCTGTTCAAGGCAAGACACACTTATTATGGAGAAGAAGTGAAAACTTCTTACAAAATTGAAAAATGTGAGTTAAGCTGAAGCCCTTAACAAGACCAAAGTAACACCTCTTTCAACTCTTTACTAGTAACTAGTTGCCAAAAGTAACTTGTTAGAAAAAATTAGTTACAGTAGTTCACCCCTTATCCACGGGTTTGCCTCTCTGCTGTTTCAATTGCCCACGTCAGTTATTGTCTGAAAACATTATCGCATGGGGTTCAGTGCAACTCTTTGAGGGCCTTGGAATTATCCCTTGTGGATAAGGGGGGGACTTGCATCCAGAGAAAACAAAATGAACTGAAGGAACTTACTGACATACTCACAGAAACCATTTGCCATAATTTTTGGAAGTTTGGAGAAACATTGATGGTGCCAGAGGACCAGAGAGAAAGGCAAACATTGTCCCTCTCTTCAAAAGGGGGGAAAATCCGGGACTACAGGCCAGGACAGCATGACCCCAATTTCAGGGCAGTAGGGGGAAGTACAATGGATTATAAGGAGTCTGTTTACAAGCAGTTGCAAATCTTGTTGATTTAGAGTCCTTGAGTTCATGGGGATAGCTCAGAGCCTGGATGTTTCATGGGGATAGCTGCAAGCCTATCTCCAGCACAGACTATCACAGAAGGATATAGACAAGTTGGAATGATTTAATCGAAGGCAACAATGATTGTAGGAGGCATGGAGAACAACCTATGCGAAAATTGAGGAAATAGACATGTTCAGGGTGGTGAAGAGAAGAGTAAAGGGGTGACATGATTGTACGTACACTAATACCTCAAGGCGGTCCACAGAGAGTCGGGCGAGAGGAGGGTGCTCCAAGGCAAGAACCCGGTCTAATGGTTTCATGTTAAAGAATTTAGATTTGCTTGACTATTAGAAGGAACTTCTAATAGTGTGGGTGGGCCTGATGTCCTAGGAGCCTCTTCCAACTTTATAATTTGTTTAAGAAATATGCATACAATGAGAGCCCACGAAATTTGCCTCTCCTAGTACTACATTCCACAACATCTCTTTTTAAAGGCACTTTTGCCACCACTGCCTGTTGATGTTTCTGCAAAGAGAACCAGTTTAGACATACTACACCCATACTTGTCATCATTCCATGTCAACCCTGCCTGTTATAGCCACTTTTCTGTGTAGATGTGTTTTATATAAGAATCTACGTTTCATAATGTTTAGCCATGTAGGAATCTACAATATTCCGTAGGATGCTTTCCAAGTCCCCATACTGGTGAGAACTTTATTAGGTCAAAACGGACGACACAGAATTTCTTTTTACTAGCTGGCAAAGATGGTTGAAAGAAGAAGAAGAAGAATATGCCTGGGGAGGGAAGATTGTAGAGTATATTGTCACTAAGTCCACATGTTGCTTTGAGGTGGTATTAGCAGTGCTTCTTGGGTTGTCCGATGGGGAGTAACCAGGTGTTTTTTTCTAATATGCCAGGGACAAATACTGTATTTTGAGATTGACTAGAACTATTTTTCGCCCTGGAAACTACAGCTGAGTATTTCAGGCCTGACGACTGATCCAGAGGACCCACCACTTTGATTAACACTTATAGAGGGAACGTGTCTGTGTTGACACACAGTGTTAGTTCTCAGGGATGCAGTTTTGTGCTGTGTGTGTTTCAATGAAGATACTCAACATTTATTGCTTCTCTTTTATTGCTTTGTTTAGGTCCTTATGTTTGGGGTGGTGATATCTCATTTATAATTCACACAGACTCTTCCTTAGCTCCACAAAGCATGCACCTTTTGACTGGCCTAATAAATTTATCACCAGAATAGCAACTTTGGTATTTGTTTGTTTGTATTTTTATTGTGACGTGCTGGATGAGAGATCATCCAGATACGTGGGGTGCAGTGTTATCAGTACCATTATGACCCCCCAATCTATTTCTCTATGTTTCGATGTTGCAGTGACTCGGATTGGCCTCTCTCCTCTGAATGCCTGCCTTGGTTCAGTAATGGGCTGTGATGAGGGAAACAAAACTCAGACAGAATCCAGAAAAAACGGAGGTTATGTGCTAGGTTACCCTAGCCCGGGGAAGGAAATTTATCATCTGTCCTGACGGGGTCACCACTTCCCCTAAAGGACGAGGTTCACAGGTTGGGTAGTACTCCTGGACCCTTCCCTACAATTGTCATCTCAGGTAGATGCAGCAGCCAGGCCAAGTGTTTGTGGTACCAGTTTCAGTTAATACGCCAAAAATGCATCTCCAGCCTAGACTGAAAGGACTTGAGCAGTGGTACATGCTCAGGTAATCTCTCTTTAGTTTCTGTTAATGCGCTCCACATGGGGCTACCCTTGTACCAAATTCGGAAGTCTCAACTGATTCAAAAAATGCAGCAGCCCGATTAATTACTGGGGTCGAAAAGGTCTGACATATAAACACCATCCTAAAAGATCTTCATGGCTGCCAATCAGCTTCAGGTGCAATATAAGGTGTTGGTCTTACGTATATAAAGCCCTATAGGCTTGGGCCCGAGTTATTGAGGGAATGCCTCTACTACATAATCCACCCGCACTCTAATATATCCGGGAAGTACCAGCTGGAAATACAAAAAAAGGTGGTGGTCAATTGCAACGAGCTTTCTCTGCAATAGCTCATCCCAAAATGTGGAAAAGTCTCCACAGGAGACCGTCGGCTGCCTCCTTGGAGGCTTTAGGGGGAGTCAAAAGAAGTTCTCTATACAACACAGCCTAACCACCATCATATAAGGAAATACTGTCCATTATCTAACTAAGATTGAAACAACTTCTATCCACAGAAACCTAGACAGAAGTAGTTTAATTACTCTAATTAGCTTTGATTAAGCTGTCTCTTGATCACTTACAACCGTTTTTAATTTCTGTAGCTACTCTTTTCTGTCACTTTTCCATATCTTCAATATCGCTCTTATACAGGCTCCTTTCCGTCGGAATCAAAATGCTCTCATTCCCCACAATTTGAAAAAACCTTCTCTTGACCTCTCTTTGTCTAGATATCGTCCGATTTCTCTTCTTTTTTTCTAAGGTTTGGAACGGGTTGTTTATTCCTCGTGTCTTGAGTTTCTTGAAGCCAGCTCCTCCTTGATCCCTTTCAGTCTGGTTTCCGCCCAAGCATTCTAAGAGAGAGCTCTCACTAAGATCTTGGAATGAATTTTAAAGGCCAAGGCTAATGGCTTTACTCTGTTCTAATCCTCTCCATTTGTCTGCAGCTTGACAAACGTTGATCACTTTTCTCCTAATTGACATTACTCTCTGACCTTGGGTTCTCAGACTCTGTTTCTTGACTGGGTTTAGAATCTTACTTGTCTGGCAGATCTTTTGAGTAGGTTGAAGGGGTCTGGAATTCTTCATCCTGTTCCCTTATCTGTTGGAGTTACCAGGGGTCTGTTTCGGTCCCCTTCTGTTTTTTCTACACACTGTCCTTAGGTTAAACTCATTATTCTTGGCTTTTCCTACCATCTGTTGCCGATGCCACCCAGTTGTATCTTCCACCCCTGACCTTTCTCCAGGCTTGAACAGCAAGTTTTCGTTCCTTGTCTCACAGCTGTCTTGCAGTGGATGCACTATTGGCGTTTGAAGCTCAACATGTCCAAGACGGAGCTTCTTGTTTTCTCTCCTAAGCCACCCTTCAAACCCTCCCTTTTCGTGTCTCTGTGGACAAATTTCATTCAACCCAGTCCAGCCAAGCCGCAGTCTTGGTTTCATCTTGATTCTTCTCTGTCCTGTATTCCTCAGATCCAAACCACAGCCCCTGCTTGTAGATTCTTCTATACATATTGCCAAAATCCGGACCATACTCTCTGCCTCCACTACCAGATCCTGGTCCTGCCCAGTGGTCCTCACGACTCGATTACTGAACGTCTCCTCCTGGCTGGGCTTCTCTTTCTCACCTCCATCCTTTAATTTCGTCAAGCATTCAGCTGCACGCATTATCAATCCGCCCAACACTCTGACACCACATCCTTCCTGTGTTGGCATCCTTCAATGGCTCCCCTCCCATTTTCCGCTTCAGTATACAAGCTCCTGCTTCACAATTAAAGCCCTCCATGGGCTGGGCCCCTCCTTAACTTATCAGACCTCTTCTCCTCACCTTCCCATCGGGCCCTCCGTTCTGGTAATCAATGGTTGCTGTCCCAGCCCAGGATTTCCTCTGCCCCATCTCGAATTCGCCCCTTTTCACTCGCTGCCCCTCACTCCTGGAACCTCTTCCCCCGAAACAAGAGCCATCACTTTTTAACCAGCTTCAAAATGGAGTGAAGACCATCCTGTTCAGCGAAGCTTCCCAGACATTGCTATATGTCGATTACTATTTGATGTTTTTGTGTGCCTGTTTAGGATCATTCCTATATTTCTATGTATTTATATGTATTATCGTACTAGAAAGGCCCTCTCCACCATCATCTCTTTTGTGTCGTGTCTTTTTAGATTGTAGCCGGGGGCAGGGAACCGTCCAATTCAAAACGCTTGTATGTAAGGCGCTGTGTAATTTACAGCGCCTTATAAAAAGGTTAATAATAATAAATAAAAATAAATAATACAATAAATGAATGAATAAAGGTCAAACTCAGTTGCCCATTTATTATTAGCGACACGTATAGCCTTTTAGAAGAGGGAGCCATCTGTTGGTTTATCCAGCATCTTGCATAAAACACAAAACACTGAATAATTGAAATGATAAACTTTTTGCAAAAAGATTTTTTAAAGTGATTAGAAAAAGTCCAAATGTTGCAAAGCAGACATAAATGTTTCTGGTAATCCATGTTGACATCAGTGGGCACGCCCAGGAGTATAGGGGGAACTGAGACAAAGAAAGCCTGACAGGAAATTTATGCCAGCTCTTTCAAAAAAGTCAAGAATGGACCCACCAAAAGCATCCCAAAGGAAGAGCATCATCTGGGACCGTCCTCCTCCCCAAAATCTGGTCAGTACAGTAATGAGTCAGGTCAAATCCCAGTCTGATGTGAACCCATAATTACTCCTCCACAAAGGATTCTGCTGGATTTTTTAGGGAGAATGCATCTCATAATCAATACGTATTTGGTAGGTTTTTGTTTTGCCTGACGTTTGCAGCCAATCAACAACTGTAGGCTCAACAGATGCACTCAGCTTTTCCTTGTTTGAATGGAAACCAGCTTGAGAAAAAGTGTCCCAAGAAATTGCCCTATATGCTGTTTCTCGTTTGTTTCCATAGTTTCGTGCAAATGAGATAAAAGATGGAAGGCAACATGCCGGTGCAACAGTACTAGCAATCATACAGAATGCTGGAAAATTAAAACTGCATCATCAATGGAACTAAAGAAACCCGATATTGTTGCAAACCCTTATTTTCCTGAGATTGTGCCTATCCTGTCCTATTGCTGCAAGTAGTGTTCATAGTGATAATCCATTTCCTCTATCAGTTTTCTGTCTCAGTATTGTGGTACGAAATTATGATTTTACCTGAAATATAGCAGCCCATACAAAAGAAATAGATAGCCATTGTCATTACATTCAACCGCTGCAAGGCCATAAAGAAAGGGCTTCTGTTTAAGAAAAAAAAAACACCTTACATTTCTTCTTCTACTAGGTAGAACAGGCTCTATTTTGTAATCCTGCCATTTCTGCTTTTCATGACAAGTTCCTTAAATGAAAAATAAAAATAACATAACAAAGCCATAAGTCTTGCATGAAAATACAAATATAGATTAGTTTTTTTAATCCAAGTATCAAGTCTCATCCTACAGCCCAGCTAAATGGCGGCTATGTGTTAAAACTGAGATTGTAAGTTACCCCCAGCACCTTTGGCCAATGGAAAGCCACAGGAAGAACGGTAGGAAAGACCCCTGGCACTTGCAGACTGGAAACCAACGGTACTTGTGTCTGTCCTACAAAAATTGCTGCCTCCAAACTTGTCGACCATTCTAAGAGTTTTTGGAAACTAGAATAATAGATTTGGAAGAGACGACAAGGGTCATTGAGTCCAACCCTCTGCCATGCAGGAACACCTCATCAAAAGCAGCCACAACAGAGGCCATCCAGCCTCTGTTATAAAAACCTCCAAAGGAGACTCCACCACTCTCTCAGGAAGTGTGCTCCACTTCAAGCCTCTCCGGAATTTATCCTATGTGAGGTGGAATCTCTTTTCTGTACTTGCCTCATTCCTAATTCTCTGGAACAGAAGAAAATAAACTGCTCAATCTTAAAAGACACATCCTCAATTTTAAACAAGGATTAACCATCTCTTCTCCGGCTCAACTTACCAAAGCTCTCAAGTCGTCTATAGGAAGGTTTCCAGACTCACCTTTTGGTGCCTCTTTGGAGTGCTCAGCTTTTCAACATCCCTTTTGAATTTGGTGCCCAGAAGTGGGCACAGTATTCAGGTGAACGGCATGACCACGAAACGAATAGAGCTGGTGTATTCTTGATTTAGACACTGCACTCCTATGACGCAGCCTAAACATTGCATGGCTTTTTCAGCTGTGTATCACCTGTTGACTCAATTATTAAACTGTTGTCTACTAGGACTCCTAGACTCTTTGACATCTAGTTCTTGTAAGCCAGGAGTTCTCATCTATATCTACAGTATGCATCATTTCATGTTTTCTACCAAGTGCTGAGTACGTCTACATGCTCAATGCTGAACTTCATTTGTTAAGTTTTCAATTATTTTGATCCCTCTCCTCCTTTGTGGTCATGTTAAGCGCCAGCTCTTCAGGCCAAATAACCCAGGAATGGGTGCTGGTAATCATTAATAGTGTAATGATGATTATGTTGTGTTATATATTCCATTTTTTTATTGTTACCTGCCCAATCAGCCGGAGCAGGCATGGATATAAATAATTATTATTAATCATCTACTGAACTATCTTCTCAAGGCTGAGAAACAAATATTATAAGAGCCCACTTTCCTTCTAAAAGCCTGGAGTGTGACCTTGAACAGGCAGCACTGCCTTAACATTGTTTTTGTCTGACCTGAATGCTCTTTCACGAAACAGCTGTGAACATTGTGAACAATTATTATCCGAATCCACAAAAGTGCCGCATTCATCATTTTAGAATAGTGATAAACGCAGCCTGTGCCATTAAATTGTAACAACGAGCTTCAAATCACAACGAGACGTTGCGGATGAATGGGGTGCGAAACTGAAAATAATAATAAATACTAAATGTTTTAAATAAATTAAATGCCAAGGCCAAAACTGAATCTCGCTAGCGTAGTGTTTTTGATTTACAGGAACTTGCGTCTGTCGTGCCAAATGGAAGAAGTGATGGCAAACTGGAAAACGTTACTCGCAGCAGCGAGAATCCAATGGAGTTTTCTTTAAGTTCATTAATCTTTATCATGTCTTTGGTGGGGGAACAAAAAAAATTTCTGAGGAATCAAATGGACAAGCCTCCATTTACAGGAAGGATTTTTGTAATTTGTGCTTATTCCCGCTGCGCAATTATGCATGTTTTTATCTACAACTTGCTGTCACACTTGTCTCACAAAAAAGTAGGAAAATGTTGTTGGGCAAGTCATCTTGTACCATTCAGGTATAATCCCACACGGCAAAACTGTTTGTGCGATGAGTGATATCACCATTTAGAAAAAGCACTTCGCTATTACCATTTAATGTCTAATTTCTTCAACTTTTAAGCCATTCCTCATCAAGAAACATCCCAAAACGCAGTAGCTTAGAGATAGGTTTCCTGTTTACATTAAGTGCGGATAAAATCTTATCTTTTAAAGAACAGGCCAGGGATTGTATTATACATTGTGGGGTTTTATTCATCGGTATTTGTGTTGTATTTTGTGTTGTACCCGCCTCAGTTCCCTCAGGAAAAGGCGGAATTCGGAATATAAATATTATTATGTTATTTCTTTACAATTAGGCCACCATTCCGCCTTCCGTAACTCTCACACCAGAGCTAGATTAAAAACATGGAAGAGACACTTAAAACGAGAGGAGAGATAGTTTTTATTTTATTTTTCACAGAAAGAACACTTTTGAGACCGCTTTAATGCTCTGGCTCAAGGCCTATGGGATTCTGGGAGTAGGGTTTTTGGGGGGGGGGGGGAGCTTGTTGTGGGCTCGCTCTGTGCCCCCCCCCCTAACAAGCCCTTGCACCCCGCTTCCATAGCCCTGAGCGCGAGACGTCGAGACAACTCTGTCCTCAAAAAGGCGGACGACGCTCGGTCTCAGCAAGTCGGAGGAGCGCGCGAGGGGGAGGGGCTGGAAAAACGCGCGGCGCGAGTCCAACTTCTTCCCTTCTTTGGCCCTCCCCTTCTTCTCTTCCGTGCCATCAGCGAAGCCACGCCCACTCCTCCGTCCCTCCCGCCTTCCCTCCACGCTGATTGTTGTTCTAGTGTGATGGAAAACACTCTCAGGCTTATTGTCATAAGAGGTTTTGCGGAGTGGGGGGAGGAGAGGAGGAGGCTTTTTTTTTTTTTACGATGTTGTGCCACAGTGAAGTAGTCGAGGTACGCTCTACTTCTGCTTGGTTGTTTTTCCGTGATGGACGGCTCTCGGCTTATTGGGAGAAAGAGGTTCTGGGGCGGGTGAGGGGTACTCGCTCGCTCCTTCTCCTTTCCATTCAGGAGAACCAAACCAATGTATGTATTCCTCCCCCTCCCACTCGGAATAAATACTTATGCATTGCTGGTTTCCACTGATGGAAAGGCTCTCCGAACGTATGGAGAAGAGGTTCCCGTGGAGGGGAAGGGGCTAGATAGGAAGATCGGTAGAGAAGGAGTGAGGAGGGAATGCATTTCATATCAGCTACATCGTTATATATCACCTCCATCTCCTGCATAGAACCTCTTCTCCATAAGCGGGGCGCCTGTTCCCATAAAAAAAGCCAATCAGAATGGAAGGAGGGCGCGCGAGAGAAGTAGGCGTGGCCTCGGCCGCTTCTCTTTTTTACTTTCCATCACTGAGAAAGAGCCCAATACAGTAGTATATTATATAGATATATACACGCACACGCCCCCTCCCCGCCATTCCTCAGAACCTGTTCCCTAATAAGCCGGGAAGCCTTTCCATCATTAAAAAAGAGCCAATCAGTGGAGGGGGGAGGGCGCGAGAGAGATCGGAGTAGGCGTGGCCTCGCCTGCTTTTCTCTTTCCATCAAGTGAGAGCCAATACACCTCCCCTCCCCCGCCACTCCGTAGAACCTCGTCTCCAATAAGCCGGAGCACCATTCCATCACTGAGAAGGAGCCAATCAGAGTGGAGGAAAGGCGGGAGGAGCGCCTGTCCATCACTGACAAAGAGCCAATCAAAGTGGAGGGAAGGGGCGAGGAGAGCCTTTCCAGAGCCAATCAGAGTAAAGGGAAGGCGGGAGGGGCGTGGCCTGTCCGTTTCTCCCTCGGAGCGAGACTGGTGCCTCCGCCGCCGCTTCCTCCTCCCCTGCCGGCCCCTCCCCTTCCTCCCCCCGCCTTTCTCTCTGGGCTGCTCTTCCCTTCGCTACCGGCACATTCTGCCGCCCTGGTGAGGCCTAGGCCCGAGGCGGAGACGGAGGGAAGGCCGAGGCCGCCAGGGCCCCATTCAGCAGCCCCTGAGGCCGGAGCGGAAGGGGGCGGCAGGCTGCGGAGGAGGACGCCGTCGACGGCAGCGACGACCAGAGGGGCCCGGCAGGGTCCGGCAGGGAAGGAGGAGGAGGGAGGCAAGGCCGCGCTGCCGCCATGGCCGACAACGAGAAGCAGCTGGACAACCAACGGCTGAAGAACTTCAAGAACAAAGGCCGAGACCTGGAGGTGAGACGCCGCCGCCGCCGCCGCCCTCCCCTGCCTTCTCCTCGGGGGCCGATGAGGGAGACGGTGCTCCTCTTGGTGGCGTCTCTGCTTTTAATCGAGAGGAGGAGGAGGAGGAGACCTCAGGGGTGGGGCTGCTGGGCTTTTCCCTCTCCGACTGGGGCTGGGCCTAGGCGCCTTCCGCGCTCAGTGACGCCTCCAATAGCCCTGCCT
>NC_056524.1:247276871-247282289 GCF_019175285.1 Sceloporus undulatus
TACCCAGCTCTGCACCCAAAAGGCTATCAGAGCAGCTTACAAATTGTTAATTAGACATTTCCCTGCCCTAAGGCTTACAATCTAAAGAGACAAGAGACAAAAGGAGAAGGGAATGGCAGTGGGGAAGGGGAAAAGTTCAGCAGATCTTTGTTCTCCCACTTCACCATAGAAATTCACTGGGTGACCTTGGGCAAGTCACATGCTCTCAGCTTCAACTGCAGCCCCTAGGTATTCTTTCATCCCTTGGGAATCCCTTCGAATGCTAGGTTTTATCCATGGCAGAATTCCTGCCATTGCACCCCACCCTGCCCCTTCTTCTCTTCTGTGAGGGTCACACTCTCTCAGCCTCAGAGGCAGGGCATGACAAACCTCTCTCTCCTGCTCTCTCAAACTGATGCTAAGGCAAACCTACTTTTATTTTGCATTTTTAAAATATTTGTTTGGCAAGGAGAGTTCAGAATATCCATGAGTGATGCTAAAGCAAAACTATCATGCATTTTATTATTTAATTTTTGGCAAGGAGAGTTCAGAATATCCATGAATGAGAGAGTGTGATGTATCCAAAAAGGGGGTTGGATGAGATGACCCTTGGGAATCCTTTCCAGTGCTAGGATTTCACCCCCACACCCTTCTTCTCTTCTGTGAGAATTTTAATGGCAGAGCATGACATAAAGGGGAGAAGGTCTTATCCACCACCACCTACACACAAAATGCTCACCCCTTTTGTTCTCTTTTGTTTTTCAAAGCAAAACTGTGGGCAAAGATGGGGGGACATCACCGTAACAAAGGAAATAGCCTCTGGTAAAACCCAGTATGAATGGTAGCTTTTCTTATGCAAAATTCGCAAATCCTGGCCATCGAATTGTCAGCTGAAAGGTCCCATCTCTTCACTTCATTTGGAAATGATTAAAAATCAAAATTCTTACTCATTGATGGAGAAGTGCTCAGAATTTCTTCTTTCGAAATTTTCGAATAATAGATATTTCTACCAGTTTTTGAATTTTGAAGAATATTCTTTACATCACTACTTCTGACACAGCTATAAGGCAGTTTCCTATATTCCAATTAGGGGTGATTCCATGAGAATATCTGTGGTATCTGATTTCTAATATTCCCACCATGTAGAGGTCATGTAGGTTTAGATGGTAGAGGTCTCTAGAATTCTCAGCCAATCTATGATCTCCTGGCCCATGAAACATTCAGAGAAAGTTATGCAAATACTTCTGCAAAATGTTACAGTGCTTTTGAAATTTCTCTTACTATCTCACAGAGAAGAGAGATTATTGAGTCAGCCAGGTGAGATCAAAAAGTCTCTCATCCATTTCAGTGCATTGCTATTACATTAACTTATCCTTCCCCTCTCCTCTCATCCTCCCTTCTTCCCACTGAGACCTCTTTCCTGGCTATAAATCGATCCAGAACAGAACACTGTGGCAGTACTGTCTTTTTTATAAGCTACAGTGCCAGAGCAGAAAGGTAAAAGCATCTCTAACACCAAAATATAATAAAGGTGAAATCCTAGCATTCTGTGGCATCACCCTTCTTTTTACTTCCTGTACTTCTTTACTTTCCAGACAGTAAGTCCCATTTACCTCAATGGGATTTATTCATGTACATGGATGTGCACGCACACACACACACCACACCACACCACACTGAGCCATACACAATTACAGCCATTGAGTGGGTAGATGCTTAACTATATGCCAAATTATGGCAGTGTGATTTGTGCTCATGATCTATTCAGGGATGCCTATTGAGTGGAGTTGCATGGTGCATGTTAGATGCATGTTGAATCAGAACAAACAACAGTCAATTTCCAGGCAAAATAAACAGGTGATTTGCACATTCACTAATTCCAGTGCAGTACACAGCCTGAACTCAACTGACATGATATGTTTCTGTGCAGTGGGTCCATACAATACACACAGTATTTTACAAGTGAACGATAGTGGCATAGAAATATATTTTCTTTAACAAGGCAATGTTTATAGTCCAAGAAACCTTCTGCAGGATGGAAATGATCCAAAAAACCTGAGTTGACTTACCCATGGGTAATGTAAGTACTGTACTTTAACCCTTATAAAAGGAACCATTCCGTGGTTAAAGTCAAAAGCAGGGGTAGGCAACCTTTTTGAGCCGGGGGCTGGGTTGGTGTCCCCCAGACAACGGGGAGGCGGGGGAGCCAAAAATAATAATTAAATAATTAAATAATATAGGACGACATTTTCAAATGTAGGACACATTTTTAAAAATGGAGGACATGCGAAGAAATTGGATGATTTTTTAAAAAATATTAATATAAATGCATGTTTCTTAGGCATGATCAAAATGGAGGACATTTGGGCATTATTCCTAGACAGATGGAAGAAATGTACTTCCCTTTCTGGCCAACCCCCCCTCCCCCCATTCCAAACAGCACATTTCAGCATTGAACATGGCTTAACCTAACATGGCAATCTCTTGCATATTTCAGAGGCTTATTGCATAACCAAACTCTTTGGGTTTCACACTGAACATGGGTTCACATGGCTATGCATATTTAACATGTTTCATATAGAAGAGAATTGCTCCATTTTGGGTTAGAAGCAACTGTCATTAGAATCCTGTGCATATTTATTGAGACATAAATCCAACTGTTTACAGTGAGATTACATCATAAGAAACGTGTTCAAGATTTCAATCTATGTTTTCCCCCCGTTGTTTTTCAAAGGTGAATTGAAGCAAAACTTTTCATCACAAACAAACAAACAAACAAACCAGCAGTTACTTGGACTATGTTGTATCTGCCTACAATAAAATGGTTGAAATTGAGGCATTTCTAGAAAAAGAAAAAAAGAGGCAGAAATCCTAATTCAGCAATAACATGGCTGAAAACACAGGGAGGCAAAACCAGACTTTTAAAATTAAGCATTTTAAACCCTATATTTAGAGGGATGAATTTGTCACTTTCAGTATTGTCCACCATTGATGTATTCAAGTCTTTTAGTTTCAATCTCAAGTCAAGTCTCGAGTCTCTGCCTTCCAGTCTCAAGTCGAATCTCAGGTCCTTTGCAAGATACTTTCAAGTCAAATTCAAGTCGAGACTCACACTTGGGAGCCAATTTTTAACAGAAAAAAAAAGAAGTTAGGACACATTTTTCACAGGGGAACAACAAATGCATTAAGCAATGGGCTTGAGTTGCGGGAGTTGAAGTCTGCTTGGCAGCCTATCCCCATTGTACATCAGAGGAATCTTCTAAAGCTTTTCACAAGTTTTAAAAGGATCCTTTCACCTGAAGCCCATTGCCTAACACATTTGCTTTTCTCTTCTGAGAAATGCCTGCTGCTGAAAGTGAATAGCATCAGCAAATCAGTCACTAAAAATATACAACTCTCAAGACAAGCTGTCATTTTTGCCAAGCCATGTCCACGCCAAGTCATTGAAGCGACTTAAGTCCAACATCAGTCCAGTTCAATTGACTCAAGTCTACATCACTGTTGTCCACAATCAGAATTTTTAAAATTCCAACTTCTTTCATCTTATTTTGGCAAATCCTTATAAAAATAAAAACCGAAATGAAATTCTCACTCATCCCTACCAGCAGGACCTCCACACTATTTTTAAGGTGGTTGAGGCGGGGTGGGGATGGAGCTCAACATTGGCAGAATGGGTACTATTAATTTTGCCTACCTTCAGGTACCTGCAGGGAAGGCAAATTAGTTTGCCACTCTATTATTTTTGAAACATCCTCAACTATGAAGACTCTTACAAGCATAATGTATATTTAGAAGTAACCTCCATGAATTCAGTGTAGCTTAGTACCTATTAAGTGTGCATAAGATAGATTTATTCCTGGGAAGGTTTAATGATGACAGCTGTCTTAATATTTCTTAGTGCCCTTATGATAGTACCCTTCTGACTGATAATGCCCGAGGAGGCTCAACTACATAGGAATTTTGGTGGACCAATTCTGCCAAACCATTTCAGGAAGACGGAGACTCAGCTTCCCAAGCCCCGTCTTTGTATGGGCTTGAGCCCCCAGCCCCCCCCATTCTGGTGCCCATGCCTAGCTGAAAAATTTACTAACAAATCAACCACTGAAAGTTCAACAACAATTGTAACAAGCTCCAAACAACTAATTGAATAGATATAACAGAGCTATAGGATACATTTGGGAGTGTGTGTGTGTGTGTGTGTGTGTGTGTGTCCAAAGAAATCTGGTGCCTTCTTGTGAAGGCCTATCCCCGAGGACAGATGGAACCTTCAACAGGGCCTAATCTGTAGAGCTGAAGCATTAGGGGAGACAAAATATTCCGTAAGAGAAGTGCAGACATCCTTAAACTAATAATTTTATATCATCACTTTGAACAGGGTCCAATCAAATATGGCCTAAATAAATCACTAAACCAGAAGTGGCCAATACATAGCACATGAGCCACATATAAGCTCCTGACCCTTTATCACAGCTATTATAAATCATTGATGGACTTACATCCACTTTCAAAAAGCAGTGAAATACCAAGTAGAAAGTATTTACTTTCTTTCTGACATTCATGGCTAGTATCTCCACTAAGGCGGCTCTAGCTATTGAAATGCCTTCATAATCAGCATTCCGTGTGTGGTAGTTCAATTATATAAGGATCAGTACAAATTTAATCCAGCTCTTGATAGCTTTATCTATTTACTTTACACAGCTGTTGCGAGGCTGAAGCTTCATCTTTCAACAGCTCCTGAACTGCCATGTAGGCGGATTGCATATTTTGGAAAATGCAGCCAGTATGTGTGATTTCAACATTTGCATTCCTTTGTAGGAAAATTGTTTCATCTAGATGAGCAGAAGGACATGTTTTAATAAATACTTAGAATTGAAGTATAGTGATTCAAAGCTTATATTAATAGGTGGGTTAAGTCATCATTCATGATATATCGGAGCTTCAGCATGGCATTTGGGAAGTAAATCATTGCTTATTTCATTCTTACATGTGTGGATGAAAAGTTTCAAATCTTTCTCCCCTTTCGGTGAGATTATAGGAGTTTTTGTGAATTTTTGATTGTGGGTATGTTTTTTTTTCCAGTTTGGGACTTCTGCTGAAAAATTCATGACTTTTGTGTTTATGAAGAATAAGAAGATGGAGGAAGGAAGGAAAAGAAAATGCATAGATCTTTGTATTCTTGTGCAGAGATGAAAACTTTCAGGGAGCTTGCTAATTTTTATTTTATAGGGGTCTTTATTATTGACCTTTCAGGACAAGAAAAATTCTGAATATTCCTTATGTTTCAAGTAAGCATCATTTTAAGAGAATTATATCTATGGGCTCCTTCTGATTTACGTTTTACTGCACTTCTGTAAATTGTACTCAATTGCACGCATTATCACTACTGCCCAGCGCTCTGACCATATCTCTCCTGTGTTGGCATCCCTTCACTGGCTCCCC
>NC_056524.1:247282389-247284799 GCF_019175285.1 Sceloporus undulatus
AGTCAGCCATGGAATCCCACTGTGTGACCTCAGGTAAATTACATTCTCTCAGCCTCAGAGGAAATCAAAGGCAACCCCCTTTGAACAAATTTTGGCAAGAAAACCTTGTGATGGAATATACTTAGGGTTTTCATAAATCAGAAATGACTTGAAGGCATATAACAATGGCCCTGGGACAGAACCCTGGGGCCCTTTACTCAAGGTCTCCTTCATGGGATTGTTTTGAATTCTGTTGTTGATTTTTCTAACTCCCTCTTCAAGAACTCCCACCCTTGCTGAGTGTCTTTTTGCTTTCACATGTCTAGCCATGGTGTTCCACCCAATATTTTCCTGAACTTGTTGAAGTCACTTTTCCTGAAATCCAAGGTCCATGTTTGACTATACTCTTCTTTACCCTGTCCCACAATTGTGAATTCTAGCATTACATGGTCGCTTTACCATAAAGGGCTGATTACTTTGACTCCAGTGACCAATTCCACCCTGTTAGTTAGGATCAAATCCAACACTGCTGATCCCCCTTCCTCTACCTGTTGAAATAGGACATTATCTGAAAGGCACATCAGGAATGTATTGGACAGCCTATGCTTAGCAAAGTTAGTTTCCCAGCAGATATCAAAGTAATCATAGGCAAGATACAGACTGCCCAAAAAGGGCAGTCTCCCGCCACCCTGGTTTGCTCCGCAGGGAAGCCGCACCCTCCAGACCGCGGGGCTTCCCTGCGGGGCAAAAAGAACCTGCAAAAAGCGGGTTCGTCTTGCAGCATGTTTGTGATACTGCAATGCACCAATGGCGCACTTGTGGCGTCAAAAATGCACCAGGACATGCGGACGCTAAGCATCCGTCGCATCAAAATGGTGGCGCCCGTGTAGACAGGGTGCCGCCATTTTGCGCTGCCAGTACGTACTAGGCTAACCCTAGTTATACTAGGGTTAGGGAGCATCTAAATGGTGCGCGCTCCCTAACCCTACTGCCACTGCCACCACGCTACATTTTGCCGGTATGTATCGCTCCATAGTCCCCATAACCACTAATTCTTGCATCTTTGAGATTTCTGAGATTTTCAGGATTCACTTCCTAACAAATGTGCTTGTGGCCTCACAAAGGATTCAAGACAAACTGGATCTCAAAGGCACTAGCTTTTCATCTTGCTAATGGAGTTTAAAGTTTATTTCCTGGACTGAATCTTCCAGTACCCACATGACCAGAAGGAGGAGGGACGCACCTGCATGAATACCTTTCCATACCATCTGATTTGATGACAACAACAATTCTTGACCAAATGCAGGACTATAACTAACATCATGTATCATTTTTAACACTTTTGCCTGATGAAGAAGCCAGTGGAACTTCAAAAGCTTGCAGCATATATAATGTGCATTTTGGTTGCACAGTAAAGGTATCACTGTTTTGTGGATTTTGGATGATACTATCCTACCACAATATTTAATTTATTTATCTCTCCATTTATTTTTACCCAAATTTTCTGAACTGGACCAGTCTGATCACTCTCATGGTTTTCTGTATAAGTGTATAAGTCTTCGGCATATAATGCTACAGTTCATCATTTTTTTGTCACAATTGTTCTTTTTGAATAGGTTATACCCTTCAGTTGTAATATTCCTGGAGTTAATACCACCAGTTTCCTTTATTCCTATAAAGTCATATTTACTCTTCTGCACTAGAACTTGAAGCTCACCTGACTTATTTCCCAAACCCGGTGTACTGGGATTTGAAGCTTTGTTATTAATTTACTGTCAGTCTCTCCGTGGATCACATTCTTTTTCTCAGCTTCTTCTGTAGAATTCACATCCATGTGTTTAGTGCATGCCTGTGTTTGAGCTATCATCTTCAACCCTCTTAAGTATGTAGCTGAAAGCTATCTTGATCAGACTTGCCATGCTACTACTGAAGAATTTCTTCTCAGTCTTTGTGAGGTGCAGCCTTTCTGTAGCCAGTAATCCTGTGTCTCAGAAGTAAAAAAAAAAAAAAAATGACCCCAGAAGCCAAACTTCACCCATTTACACAATTTCCGTAGGCAGTCATTCACTTTTAGTATCTTCCTGCCCCTCTATAATTTAGTCCTCTATAATTCAGTGGGACTAGCTCTCGGGCAAAAATGTATAGGTTTGCAGTTTGAAAGAAGTACATTTTACTGCAACCATTCAGGTGTTACTTATGTTCTCTATGGGTAAATATTTCGATTTCTCCTTTATAAGCCATTTGGGATCATTTTCAGAGGAAAAGAAGGGCAAAAATCAGGAAAGGGAATGTGTGGCCTTCCAGAATTACTATATTGCAGAAATCATGTGGATGGATCAGTGAGCTATAGATAGATAGCAAATGTGTTAATAAAATATGGTTTTGCCATGGATCCCAAAGGAAGATGCAAGTATATGGAGAATTTTCTGGT
>NC_056524.1:247284899-247364397 GCF_019175285.1 Sceloporus undulatus
CTCTGTTCTCCAGAAACTGTGGTACTGATCCAAATTGGGAAGGACTGTATTTACCTATAGTAAACAAAAATGCCCCATACAGAGCTGCATATTGTGTATTAAAAGTAATTTGTGACATTTAGATGCCTTTCAAAGGAATACACAAAAAAGGTAATGGGGACTGACATCCATCTACCTTCTATGTAGGTAGATCTTTGATGTTCAGAAGCAGTATACCTCTGAATAGCAGTTGTTGGAACAAACAATGGCAATAGGCTACTGGCTTTCAGTCCTTGCTATGGACTTCTTGGGTGCACTATAGTAATCAAAAAAGGAAAGTTAACTGTGTGGTCCATCTATGAAATCAAATGCTGGTTGAGTAATATTTTCACAGAGATATCCAGATATCATTAGATGACAGATAAATGGACGGATGGACGAACGGACAGACGGACAGACAGACACAGATTGAACTTCAGTCTAGTGGAGAGTTCCAAAGGACTCAAAATCATGACTTTTTAATTATATTTTCTGGCCCAATAAAGTTATTACCCAGCTCCGTCTTTTGTAGGAAAGACCTGCACAATCTGCTAGTAGGTAGGGGCCAAAATTAAAATAAGCTAAACTTCTTCGAGTATTGGATCGGTATTAATTAAATGATTGAATTAATTAAATATTAATAATATTAATTAGAATGAATTAATATCAATTACAAATGTTGATTAGTTTTAATTAACATTAATTCCATTCTCCTCCTTCTCTGCCCAGCCCCCTCCTCAGGAGAAAGCTGAGTGGTGGAAGAGCCGTGCCTGTCCTCCTCCTCCACCCAGATTTCGTGGGCAAAGGCCAAGCAATGGAGGAGCCTTGGGGTGGGGTGGAGGCAAGCATTTCCTCCTCTTTCTTGTCCACTGCCTGGCCTTCTCAGGAGAAAGCTGGGCAAAGGAGGAGTGTTTGGTGTCTTCCTCCTCCGCCACCACCTGGCCTTCTCAAGAGAATGGAGGGCAGCAGTGGAGACTTGCATGGCAAGTGTTTGCCTGTCTTGCTCCTCAGCCACCTGACCTTCTCCTTGGGAGAAAGCCGAGCAGCAAAGGAGCCTTGAGGAGCAAGCATTTGCCTGTCCTCCTCCACCCCCACCCCCACCCCCACCTGGTCTTCTCCTGGAGAGAAAGCTGAGCAGTGGAGGAACCTAGCAGGGCAAGTGTTTGCCTATCCTCCTCCTCCCACACAAATAGCATTCTCCTCAAGAGGAGGCTGAGCAGCGGAGGAGCCTTGAAATCATTCCACATCCTCATGGGCTACCCAAAATCCTTTGGCGGGCCACATGCAGCCCCCGAGCTGTATGTTGTGCAGGCCTGTGGTACAGTCTTAGGGTCCTTGTTTATTTTCTGCCAGTGTAACTCATATACTAGAAAGGGATGTTTCTCATGCATTCTTTTCTGAAGTTGCCAAGAATCTTGTCTTCATTCTCCCTCCCTGTACCTGCTTTAACCTCAAATATTGTTGGCTTATCTTACAGAGGGAAAGGTCCAAACAATAATTGCTTTGTTCTGTTGAAGGACAGAAACCACCTCTTTCTATGCTCTTTCTGAAAGCCAGTATGATGTGGTTTGAGGGTTGGGCAAGAACTCAAGGAGACCAGGACTCAACCATGTAAACTCCCTGGGCAAGTCACACTCTCTCAGCCTTAAAAGAAGCCATTGGCAAACTCCTTCTGAATAGATAACAATAAGGTTGCCATAAATCAAAGGCAACTTGAAGGCACATTGCAACAATGAAATGCTTCTTATACAAAATTTTAATTTACTTTAGAATTTCACTGTGACAGAAATCTCTCTTTCTTCCTCTTCCTCTTTCCCGTTCTCTTTCTCAGAAGACAATTGCTTGCAGCCTCTTGGAAGCACATGTGCTGCGTGTGGTGTTCATTATACTGATGGCACACTGCCAAAATAAAAAGATGTAGAAAAAATTCCTGTGGAGAAACAATCTATAGCATATAAAACCAAGAAATAAATATTATACAGCCATAAAATGCTTCTCAGTTTTCTTTCACACTGTAAAGACTCAATGTCTTCTTTGATGTGTGCACTTCTTTTTCTTCTGGTGTGTAGCATGGGGATGTGTATGCATGTCTCTTTCAGAACTGCTTTGCAGCTGATTGTTTAGGGCTATTGGGTTTTGCAACTGTGTAACTGCACAGTTCTCGTGCATCAGCACCTGCAAAATACTGTACTGACAAGCATGGAAAACTTTTCTTTTCTTTTTTTTAATTTAATGCAGTTTTTTATTAAAGCTTTACATTCTCATTACAAGCATCCACCAAACTGGTTTTTTCAATAGGGTTGATTTAAGGTGGTGATAGTGGGGTGGGGGTCAGGGGTTGAGCACGTACAGAGAATCCAATGGCCCCATTTTGTGTCTGCACAAGAGAGTATTGCTGTTTTTTAATTTATGTGAACCACCTCTGGTCCTCTGCTGCTGGGAGAAAGATGGGATATAAATCAATCAATCAGTGCGTGCGCGCACGCGCGCGCACACACACACACACACACACTTCATTCCCATAGCTGGATGCTGTGTGCAATATTTACCACACAGTTCCAGTATTTACCCCATACTTTTCTAGCTTGCCCAAGTTTAAATGAATGCACACATGATGTACTGATTTTGACAGTAAGTAGAAGTGAGACAAGAGCCAGTGTGATGTAGCAGTTTGAGTGTTGGACTATCACTCTGGAGATCAGGATTCAAATCCCCATGCAGCCATGGATGGACACTGGGTGGCCTTGGGCAAGTTGCACTCTCTCAGTCTCAGAGGAAGGCAAAGGCAAACCCCCTCAACAAAACTTGACAAGAAAAGCCCATCATATTGCCATATGTCAGAAATGACTTGAAGGCATGGAACAACCAAGAAGTAAGACTGCTCTGGAGGAAATCTCTTCTTGCAGGGCCAACAAAATGGGATGGTCCATCCACTATTCAATCAGTGTGTCCAGCATAAAAAAAGTGTCACACGTATGCACTTATCTCTACTTCTGATTTTGTAGCATGACCTTTATCATCTGCCAGCCATGCTTACTCTGGCTGTATGCTTCCCCTCTCATAAATGTGTAGGAGGTTAATCACATGCAACTATATTGCTGGTTTGAACATAAATGGTGCTCAAGATGTTTTGAGTTAAACAATATGAGGAAATTGGCATTAATGTTTTAACGTTGCCACCCTGCACAACAAGAAATGGTGAGGGGGAGGGATATTACTGTGGTGTGTAATACTGCATACTTTCTTTAATTATAATAACACTGTGATTACTTACTTGCTTAGTCACTCCAATTACCAATACATGCACATTAACTAAAATCTTTATAGAAGAAAAAAATCCCCCCAAATTGTACTGTGAGAGCTAGTTCAAAAAAACCATTAATGCATCTGATATTTTTCATAAAAGCAATTAAAAATAATTTAGCTTGACATCAGAAACATTAAAAGGGATTATGAAAAGCTAAAGCAACTCTCATAGTATAATAATTACATTGAATACCTATTGCCATTCTCCTTTTTTCATATGAAAATTGAAAAATATTTCCATATCTATCACCCAAACAAGAAGTGCTTACATTCTTACCATAATTATATCTTGCTTTTCACTGAATATCTAGAGATTTGGAGTATTATATTGACAGATAGCTAGTGTGCCATTGCTTGATATGAAGTGAGGAGACGCACATTCAAGTCTCTAGTTAGCGATATTGCTCACTGGGCATCTTGGACCAGCCACTATCTCTCAGCCTGAGTGTGGGTTTTGTTAGGATGAGATGGAAAAAAGAAAAGATCTGAAATATTTGGAGAGAAGGTGGGTCAGAAATGCATTCTGCATTTGTTCAGGTCTTGATTGGCCACTGAATGTGTAAACTATCTGCATATGAAGAACTACTGGGGATGATCTGTGGTGACTCATGAATGCAAGTGAACATATTTTGACAATGAATAAAAGTGAGGTGCTTCTGGAAGAGGAACTCTCCAGGCAGGGCTGGTGAAATGTTAGATTCCACTGTCTATTCAGTATGTCATGTAAAGGGCGGCGTGTGTGTGTGTGTGTGTGTGTGTGTGTGAATTATCATAAGGCCAAAGTTCACCATGCTGGCTTATATCCACTTCTTTTGGTCTTCTTCATGTCTTATTTTGGTGTTGCACAGGCTAGTATCCTCTCCCACCCTCTGTGGACCTCCATTGCATTGGTAGTGGATAACAGAGGGGACTGGAGAAGCATTTGGCAATGTTTCCATTGCCAGACACAAAAATGATTGGCATCATCTGCTGAGACCTCTGGAGGTCTCCATTTTGATTAATGACTACGCCAAGGTATACAAAATTTTGAACTATTTTGGCATCTCATTATTTGCTTTAAAATTATATAAAGCTTCTATGGTCATTGTTTTTGTTTTCTTAGTGTTTTGCTTTACTCTTGCTTTTGCACTTTCTTCATTAACTTTCTTAAATTACCATGCCAAGTCTTTCCTATTTTCTGCAATATGGTATCCTTTGTATATCTTAAATTGCTGGTGTTCCTTCCTCTAGTTTTCATGCCTTCTTTCTCTGTTGAATCCTGCTTTCCATATTATCTGTTCTGTATCTATATTATTTGTATTATCTTTTATCTGTACAAAGAAATAGGATGATAAAATGCAGTCTTGCCTAATCTCTTTGCCAATGAAAAACCATTCTGTTTCTCCATATTGTGTTCCAACAGTGGACTGTTGCCCAGAGTAGAAGCTTTGTGTCAAGACAGTCAGATGTTGTTGCACGCTAGAGCAAGCCATAGCTGCTTATGTCAACACAATCAAAGGCTTTATTGTAATCTACAAGGCACAGGTTGATTTTCTTCTTACATTTTTTTTTGTTTCATTATCTAACTAAATGTTTACCAGCAAGTTTACCATCTTCCCCCTCCCCGCCCAAAATGGCAATATTATTGGTGCTCCATAATAACTAATACAGTCCCTTTACTATATATACTACATGTTGGCATGATGGTTAAAAGCCACCAATAAACTTCTCTATGTCCAAATGCCAGCTACATGATTCTACTGGTTTTGGAACATACATCATTTTGAAGATACTGGGGTTCAAGCATTATTTAGCCTTCATTTCAGAGATCTTGCAGAGATCTGTGTATGAAAATAAGTACCGTACTTCTAAATTCACTGTTTAATTGTGCACAAAGAAGAAAAAAGAAAAACAGAAATAGAATGATGCCTACAGTAGCGCTCAAGCAAATATGGTAATTTATGCATGGGAATGAAATTTTTAAAAAAAGCTTTGCTGCATCTGTTCTAAGCAAAAATACATTTTTTCATCAGGAATGAGATTTTATCCATTCAGATATAAGTGTATGCATTGTAATTATGTATTTCATTCTCCTCGGCATTGTAATTATTTTTAAATGTTATCACTATTTTCTGTTTTGTTTTGCATTTTTCTTCAGTAAACTAGAATTATCTCTGCCCTCACCCACATTAAACCTCTAGCCTTTGCTATTACAGTGGAGCATTTCATATCTCTAATCTGTTTTCTATTTAGCATTCAGTGACACAAACATGTGATTGGTAGAGGTCCTAAACTACAGATTTATCCTCAGGCACAACTTAGTATTGCCACACTTCTGCTTCTCTGGACATATATACTGCACAGAGAAAGAGAGAAACTGGGAAACCTGGATTCAAGGCCACAACAACTCAATGTCAGTTTCCCATCAGTAAAATTCAACTACAACAGATGTCTTAAACGCAAGAGGGAAGGTATTTTGGCCTGTTTGTTGGATATGCAAGCCTTCATAACAAGCATCTGTTTCAAAGTACATCTTTTTAGATTGAAGAATCCCCAGGTGTTGCAGTGGTTAAATGCTGGTACTGCTGCCACAAGGTTGTGAGTTCGATTCCACGGCTCTAAAGTTGACCTTTCATTGGTTGGTAAAATGAGTACACACCTTGTTGGGGGAAATTGGCTTACGATTGTAAATTGCTTAGAGAGTGCTGAGTTTACTATTAACAGGGCTAGAAATGTAAATGCTATTGCTGTTGCTATACAGTCAGCCCTTTGTATGCACGGAACCCTCCCCCACGGATAAGAAAAAGCACAGCCCCTTAAATCCCGTTTGTCCCCACTGATGGCCATGTGCAAATGCTGCCATGGGGAACAGCAGGATTTGCCATGCACAGATACTCAAATCCACAGATGGCAAGCCCATAGATGGCAAGAGCCCACTGGATTTGGAATACACCTAGAGTCTGCATATTGTAGACATTTGTCTTCACCAAGGTGGAAAATAGCTGGGTTTGAGGTGGATTTTTGTCACCTATATCAAAAACTCCAATAGGATTGAATCCACCCCCTGAATAGTCCCCTGTACCTTTCAGGCAGAAAGAAGTAGGAAAGGATTACAAGCCAAGTCGTGTGCATACCTTATACAGAAGAACAGAAATTTACAGGATATGGTATGCAGTTTATTGAAAATAATTCCATTCCTCTTTAAAAAAAAAAAAGCAACTTTCTTGTTCCTATAGAGCAGGGGTAGGCAACCTTTTTGAGCCGGGGGCCGGGTTGCTGTCCCTCAGACAACTGGGGGGCCGAAGCCAAAAAATAAATAATTAAATAAATTAAATAAATAAATAATCCGGGACAAATGTAGGACAACATTTTCAAATGGTGGACACTTTTTTTAAAAAAGTGGAAGACATGTGAAAAAATTTGCTGATTTTAAAAAAAAATGTTAATATAAATGCATGTTTCTGAGGCTTCTATAGACAATTGCCCCTGTGCACAAGAGGCCAAAGGCCCCGGCGGCAATCAGCGGCAGGACCGGGCTGGGGCCGGTCCCAAGGCCTTGCAGGGCCGCATCCGGCCCGCGGGCCGCAGGTTGCCTACCCCTGCTATAGAGGCAAAGGTATGCTGGTAAGTGTGTAGGCAACAGCTTATAAATCTCAAAGGCCAAAATAATGGTTAAAAAATTTCCCAAAGAGATCCAATGTGGTGCTCATTCTTTCTCTTTCCCTATCTCTCTCTCATGCCTTCTACATGGTGTAACCTCACATATTGTTGATCTATTTAACGAGGGGGGGGGGAATCTCAACAACAGCTTCTCTGGACTGTCAAGGGGGGAAATATAGCTCATTATTTAGTTTATTAAAGGCAACAAGGGGCCTGAACAGACAGGCCAAAGTGACCCGAGGCAGCTTTATTTTGGCCTGTCTGTTCGGGCCCAAGTGCTGGATTAGGATTCTGGGAGACTAGAGTTCAAATCCCTGCTCAGCCATGGATACCCACTGCATGATCTTGGGCAAGTCACATTCTCTCAGCCTCAGTGGAATGTAATGGCAAACCTCTCCTGAAGAAATCTGCTGAGAACACCCTATAGTAGAAGGATTGCCATAAATTGAACTGATTTGAAGACACATTACATCAAGATTTCCAAAACAAACAGATTCCAGTTTGTTTCTAGTTACCATGTGTCACAAGACTGTGGGGAATCTTGTCCTTTGCCTCAGGAAGCAAATTGTCTTTGACCTGCATCTCTTTGTTACTGGCATAGCCTTGCCTTCAGAGCCTTAGGCATATTCGACCTTAGCATTTATTTGCCATGGGACACCTTGGAGGTTTTGCCCACATATCCAGGGTCAACGCTTCATAATACTCTAATTTCTCTTTGCAGGCACAGTTTGCCCCCACTTGCCCTGTTCTGCAGAAATGCAGAACGGCTATCCTAGCATTGTATATGAAGATCTACATACTACATGAATATAGTACAACCATCCAAGTGGCATGACCTGGAGTCACTGCATTAAATATAAAAACATACCACTTCGGCAAATAGAGCCTGGAGAACTGAGTTCATTTTTCTATAATTCTTTTTATAAAAACCCAACATCAATATATATATATATATATATATATATATATTCATAGTCCATTTGAAAACACCCAAATGACAGAGCTGTATCTCACACAGAAAGCAGCATAAAGCATTCCTAGAGTCTCTGGAGAAAGGTAAAGTATGAATAGCATTAATGCAAAATTTGAATAGAGCATACTTGTCCAGGCATAATAGCTCCTAAACATGCAAAGGAAGAGGTATATAAATAACTCATTGTATAGATGCCCTTCAACCAAAATAGGAATCAACAAGGACTGGCATTGAAGGGAGGCAGTCAATGGAAAAGCATTGCAGTCTTGTTCTTGTACATGTTGAGGTACAGGCAGGCCACTGATTTAGTGGCAAAGTGGTATACAGACTGTGCTGTTTCAGTGCTTATAATGTCCAGCTACAAAATCTAGGATTTTAGGATAATACAAACATTTCCATCCAGACCCTGACATACTATAAATGGAGCTGTTGTTACCTGAATACTGTATACCTTACAATATTTAATGGATGAAAACCAGGACATGTGTGGCCAACCATGCTTAAGATGGCTGAAGTTCTTAATGAGGAAGAACACACAAGCCAGGAGAGGCTGCAGCAGTTTGCTTTTGCCTGAACCTATTGAGGAGGGCAAAAATTGTCCCTCCACCTCTCTCCCCACTTCTGAGGTGAGTCCAAACTATTTTTGCACTTTGAACTCAGTTTGCAGCAATTAAAGTAAGCAGAAAACAAAGAAGGGAACTGGGAGGAGTAGAAAGAAACTGTGACATTTTGAAAGCAGTTCCATTCATATTTACTTGAAAGTTAAGTCCCACTATGTTCTGTGAGGTTTCGTCTCCAATAACTTGAAGGCACACACACAAGTATGCTTAAGACTGGCACAGTACATACCGCCAGCAAGCAGCATACTGGCACTGATTTTAGAGGTTAGGGACCACGTGGCAACCGCACAGTCCCTAAGCCTAAAATGCCATGGCAGCATTACAATGGCGGCACCCCATGTACACGGGCACTGCCATTGTGATGTAAGTGACGCATGACATCCGCATATCACCACGTGTCACTTATGTAATGAGTGCGCCACTTTTCCTGGTTTATTTTTCCTCTGGAGGAAAGCTGTGTGGTTTGGCGGCTGCAGCTTCCCTCCAGAGGAAAGTAGGTCGCTGGCAGGCCGCCCTTTTTGGGTGGTCTGTCCCAGGCCACTGTACCCTTAAATAGGTTATAACTGTTAGCATTATAACTACATGGATTTCCAATACTGAAGAAAATAAATTCTTAATAATAAAATAATAAAAACCTAAACCTATTTGTTTTAAAAAAAGAATGTTTCCAGGATATTTCTCTTTCTCAAAGTTCTGCTGTTTGGAAGCTGTTCTTTAGTAATATAAACAGCATGTTAAGCTGCTGTATTGTTTGGAACTATTGATGATTAAAGAATCAGATTCATGACCAGAACTCATCTAAGGAAATACAAAGGGAATGTGCACAGACAGGATATTCCGCAGTTTACAAAGTAGTTAGTGATAAGGAGACATTTGTATGTGAAGCGGCATTGTGCAAGAATATGTATAACTTTTTTAACAAACCATTTAACTAGACATCTACATATGCAGCAAGCTGTAATAAACAAAGCTTTACTTGTTGGACTACAATGCTCAGAGTTTCCAACTGAGCTGGGTATTCTGAGAGTTGTAGTTCCAAAAGTAATTTGCTCAAGCTGTTTTCCAACAAACTGTGTATACATATCCACAAAATAGACACACAATAGCTATATTTATTGGAGTTACAGTAATATTGCAGTATTAGTACTGAACTGGTACTCATGCATAACGATGATTCAAAAATGTGGAGGAGGACACAATTTTAAAAATCTAAATCAGGTGTGGAAGGAACTACCACATTTGCTTTTGCAAACCAATAACTTATAGATCCAACTGATATCAAGGACAGTGGGCCCTTGGTATCTGCTGTAGTTTGGTTCCAAGATCCCTCATAGATATTGAAACCATTGATGTTCATTCACATTGTATACAATAATATAGCAAAATGGGCTCCCTTATCTAAAATGGCAAAATAGAGGTTTGCTTTTTGGAATATATTTTTAAAAAGTATATTTTCAAACCATGTATGGTTTAATCAATGTATGCAGAATCTATGGATATGGAGGGCCAACTGTAAAACATTAATGCATATGGCAGCTTTATGTATCTGGGGATGGCACTTCCACATGGAGATCTTCCCTGAGCTGGAGGACTGAGACTCATTTCATGCTGAGAATGTTAGAGTTCAATGTTAAGGCATAATTTATAGACATAGGACATAATCTAAAATAAGAAAGAGTGTTCTGTCTAAATCTATTCGTCTCTATTCAGAAACTATTCCCATTTTGCTCCATAGGAGTTACCTGTCCTAGTCTTGACTAACATCCCATTGATATCAGTGGATTTACTGTAAGTATGACTTGGATCTGGATCCAGGAAGTGGATCTAATGTTTAGTGTTGCAGTCTTGGCAATGATGGATGAACCGTGTTCCCAGTGTCAAGGCTTATGGTAGGAGCAGCTTCAGGGAGAGCAATAATCCTCTTTTCCACCTGATGCCACAATTCAAGAGGGATGCTGACAAGCTGGAGCATGTCCAAAGGAGGGTAACCAAAATGGTGAAAGAGCTGGAAGCCATGTCCTGTGAGGAGTGACTTAGGGAGCTGGGTATATTTAGCCTGAAGAAGATAACGTTAAGAGGTGACATGATAGCCATGTTTAAATATTTGAAGGGATAAACATATTGAGGATGAAACAAGTTTGTTTTCTGCTACTTCAGAGGCTAGGACACAGAGCAATGGATTATAGCTACAGGAAAAGAGATTCCACCAAAACATTAAGAAGAGCCTCCTGATGATGAAAGCTGTTTGACAGTCGCAAGTACTGCCTCAGAGAGTGATGAAGTTTCCTTCTTTGGAAGTTTTTAAGCAGAGGCTGGATGGCCATCTGTCAGGAACACTTTGGTTGTGTATTATTGTACGGCAAGGGATGGACTGGATGACCCCTGTGGTCTTTTCCAACTCTATGATTCTAGGCACAAGTGTTGGAATGTCTTTTTCTTGATTATGCCAGAGCTGGTGGGATAAAGGCACCAGATCCAGTCTTGGAAGCTAGGCAGATTCAGCCCTTGTTAGTACTTGGATAGGAGACCACCAACAAATACCAGGGTCAGTAGGCTATATTTCAGAGAAAACAATTGGCAAAACCACCTTGGAGTATTCCCTGCCTAAGAAAACCATATGAAATTCACGAGGTCACCATAAGTAAACAGGTGACTTGAGGGCACATACAGAGAGATGCCAGAGCTATCAGGGCTTGTACTCACCCTGCTTTCTTTTTTCAAGTCTTGCACACTATTGTAGTACAAAGCTATTTTTCAAGAGACAACAGAACAAGAAAAATGACACCACAGGAAACAATACCTCTAGTTTACCATTTTCAGCTCTCATAAAAACTGTCTCCGGTACACATGTGGCATATTGAGATGCACCTCATTTGTATGCAATGCAGGCTTTTAATTGTCCAAATATTCCTTGTTTGCTTGCCAAAATAATAATTATTATTCTAATGTTCAGAAATGAATCTCATGGCTTTGCTACTCCATATATTTTGAAAGGCTGAATATACTGCTGTTTCAAGACAGGATGTGTGACAGTGAAAAGTACTAGTGGTAGTAGGCAATACTTATAAAATGTGGACACGAGCCTTCTGAATTGCTAAAAGAAGGGGCAACCTTACCACTATGAACAATGCTGAATTATCAAAAGTGCAGCTGGAACAAATGCTCCGGGGCTCTCAATGACATTGTTACTGGCACTGCACAGATGTACACACAGAGACACTTGTGCTGTGGTGCCACAAAGACAGAAGTGCTTCTGGGAAGAAGAAGGCTGTAGATAACAAAAACAGCTTCATTTATATACTGCTTCATACTAAACTAGCAGTGTCTAAGCAGTTTACAACTGGAAGCTAATTGCCCCCAACAAGCTGGGTACTCATTTTAGCAACCTCGGAAGGTTCCAGCTGCACCTTTGATAATTCAGCATTGTGCATAGTGGCAAGGTTGCCCCTTCTTTTAGCAATTCAGAAGGCTCATGTCCACATTTTATAAGTATTTACTTCTACCACTAGTACTTTTCACTGTCACACACCCTATCTTGAAACAGGAAGGATGCAAGCCTGAGTCATGATTGAGCTTGAGTGAGTGGCTGCAGTACAGGCATTTAATCACTGCACCACCAGGGCTCCAGATCATTCTTTCTACACTCTCCCCAGGGCTCCCTGTAGTTATCGCTCACCCAATCTCCATTTACATGATGCACAGCAAGTGTAAAGAGTGTTGGCACATTTGAGTCACTACTAAAACTTTAGCTTCACTAATGCCAGCTGGGACACAGGCGAGGAGGGTGCCTAAAGTCACCTTCTGACTTGGGCCTGAAAGTGGATGGCTCTTCTTGGCCATATATGTTAAAACTTGCATCCTGGCACTAATTGTTAGTTTGCTGTTCAGCTTCTACTTTGCCAATTTAATTATTTGGCTAAAAAAATCCTACTTGTATTAACTCAACACTCAAGGACTGCTAGGCCTGGTACATCATGGTACTTGGCCAGCCTCACAAATGTGCTCAGAGGGAAGACTGCTTTTGGAACTGCTCCAGGTCAATAGTTATCTTACTCCAGCCTTGGAGCTTCACCTGCCCTCTATCCCCTAAGGGATAATGGTGGATGACAGGTTCACTTGCCACTGAATCATCTATATGTGGCATGGGGTAGCATTTGCTCTAATCGGGCCTCCTATTTTTTAGTCTCAAGCAGTAAAGTGGTTTGGTTTGACCCATGGCAGAACATATGGTGGTTAGTTACAGCAATAATTTTGTTGCTTGTTTTTTGTTTGTTTTTTGGTAAGGCATACCACCATCCATTCCCCATGCAAACCACTGATCCACTCTGTTTTCCTGGCTATCGTTATGAAAATCTTCAGCATTTAATGTTAAGCAACCTCTATCTAATACTGGAGATAGACAACAGACAGGACCAATTTCCTCCTGTCAATCTGAAAGATCCATTCATTAGGAGTAAAATGCTCTGACATTCAGAATATCCAAAAGTCTATTCTTTTTAAAGCAGCTACCAGATAAGCTTCCTGAATCCAAACAAAGCATCAGAATAGCACTGGGGGGGAAAAAACCACCCTATTCAAGATGCTGACATATTAGCAGCAGATGTCTTCAAGGTGCAATTTCATTTACCGGTAGACCTATTTCCATCACTGTTTAGCTGATATCAATTTATTTCCAAGCTTAAGGCAATACTGCTATTGTTAAAATTACAATTAATTATAAATAATTATTTATTTATCTTTATTAATCTTGAAATAACTCATCATTCTATATGATCAATTTGGTCATACAAAAGGAAGGTGAAAGAATATGATAAATTCATTAGCTGTGATCTCCCAGGACTGGCCAGTATGCTGAAACCACCAGAAGGAGTTCCTTCCAAACCGGATAGATTGTCCAGAGTATGTGAGAAATGTCCCAGACTCTAACTTACAGCTGGCCAAGTTTTGAAAAGAGTGATTTCTTGTCAGAAATAGCAATATATAAACTAACTCAGTGATGGCGAACCTATGGCACATGTACCAGAGGTGGCACTCAGAGCCCTCTCTGTGGGCACCTGTGCCATTGCCCCAGCACAGAGTTTGTTACTAGAAAGCCAGATGGACATGGCACTTTGCAATTAATAAGTGGGTTTTAGATTGCAGTTTGGGCACTCGGCCTCTAAAAGGTTCACCATCACTGAACTAACAAATCTTTAAAAATATTAATAGGAAGTGTAGGCAATGATGAATATCTGTCATATAGTGCATTCATTAGGTGAGGCTATCCGTCATTGAAGGATTTTTGGTTATTTTTTGGTGCTTTTAACCCCTTTTGCAAATATAGTGGTGTCATTTTCTCCTTGTTAAATCACATTGCTGAAGAAAGTATGTGACTTCAAGCATAGCTACACAAGACAGTAATAGGAGACCAATACTACTTTAAATGTCATGGCTCCATTTAATGAAATCCTAGGATTTGTAGTTTAGCCTGCTAGAAATCTCCAGTTTACTCCCCAAAATATAGCACTACAGTGTCTAACTAAGAATTCTAAATATCTCACCAAACTAAAAGTTCTAGTATTTCAAAGGACAGACACATAGCAGATAAAATGGTATCAAAGTGCTATAACTGTATAATGTAGATATTCTCCAAGTTTGTTTGTTTGTTTCATTTGTATGCCACCTTTCTCCCAAAGTGGGACCCATGGTAGCTCCCAGAAAAAAGTCACCTAAAAAACCAAAACAATAAAATAAAATAAAACTTCAACAATTAAAATCATCCCATGAAAAAATATATTTTTAAAAAAAGATATACAGAGTTTAGAAAGGTAAATAAAACATTCCAATAAAAAGCTTCCCTGCTTACGCATTAAAAGCCTGCCAAAACAGAATGGTCTCTGCTTGTCAGCAAATGGAAAGCAGGGAAGGAACTCCCAAGGAAGGGAGTTCCAGCTGCAGGAGACTTTACCGAAGCACATCGCTAGATGTGACTAGAAAAAGTCTAGAAAAGGTCTAGAGTAAAGGATGCATGGGGGGGGCTCACATCTTTAGTCTATTTGATAACTGGATTCACACCAGGGAATAGTCAATTATTTAAAAAAAAAAAAAACACATCCTGCCACATGCCTCCTTCGTTCATTCATCTCCTTCCATCCTTGTAAACTCAGACTGCACTATAAGGATATTTTTTTTTCATTCAACAATCGATGTGCATAAACTTGTTCATCCTGGCAACCAGAGTAGTCCATTAATGCTCCTTGGAAAAATAAAAGATGGTTCCTTTACCTCTTGTGATTGCTGACATAACACTGGGGTATGAATCGATGTAGATACTTATGAAAGCTTGAAACAAATGTTCTAGCCTAAAACAAGTGTTATTTCTGCCTAGAATAGCCTCATTAAAATGAATACAGATTGCTACATCTATTGTGTCCTATTAACAATAGTGGATCTGCTCAAAGTAAGACCAATGTTAGATTTGACATGTGGTTCTGAAGAAGATTCCGTGGACCACTAAAAAGGGTCCTGGAACAAATTTGACGTTTTTAATTTGTTGCCTGCCTAATTTTACTGAACCCCTTCCTGTATTGCTATGTATTATTTTTATGTATTATGCTGTTATTTTTTAGAATGTACACCATGGGCAGGTTTACTTTTATGTATTTTATTGTTTGTATGTACAGCGCTGTGTAAATCTACAGCACTACATAAATAAAGCGTAATAATAATCATTACAACAACAAATCAAGCCAGTACTCTTCCTAAAAGCCAAGATGAATAAACTGAGACTGTTGTCCATTGGCCATGTATTGAGAAGAGGAAGTCCAAGCTCTAGTTGGATAGACAGAAGCTAAACCTGCACTGCAAAAATAGTTTTACACTGCTTTAACTCCCATGGCTCAATGCTATGTAGTTTTGTGAGCTTTTTAGCCTTCGCTGTCAGTGACACAAAAAACTGCTAATCCCAGGATTCTATAGTCTTGTACCATGGGAATTAAAGTGGTGTCAAACTGCATTACAGTCAGCCCTCGGTATCCATGGACTTGTCATCTGCGGATCCAAGCATCCGCAGATGGCAAGCCCACATTGTCCCCAATGGCAGCACATGCACACAGCCATGCCACTGTTAGGGACAGCTTCTATTGTCCTGTGGTGATGTGTGCATGCAGCCACAATGCCATTAAGTTCTTTTGAAGCCAATAGAAGCGCGGCCACATGCATGCACTGCTACAGGACAACAGGGGCTGTTCCTAATGGCAGTGCAGCTGTATGCATGCACCGCCACTGGGGACGACACAGACTTGAGCATCCACAAATTTTGGTACCCACAGGGGAGTCCAGAATGGATCCTTTGCAGATAGCAAAGTTAAACTGTATTTCTGCAGTGCTGATGGAGCTTTAATCAGGGAAGGTCATGGCCATAAGTCTACAGAACCTGAGCATGGCTGCTGTGGGGAGAGTAACTTGGAGGTCTCTCATTCATGAGGTCACCATGGACTGAAGCCAACTCAAAGCAAGCTAACAAAACAAATCCATATACCACTGTGCCTGGTACAAGTATGTTTACAAATAGGCTGGTATCCCAAAAAGCACATACTTGTAAATGTTTACATTTTGCCCCCTAGATCATAGTTGTTGTTGTTGTTATTATTATTATTATTATTAGTTGTTGTTGTTGTTGTTATTTGCACTGTGAGATAGTTTAGGTGTCATGAATCACTCAAAGTTGAGCCATTTTTCTGGAGCTAGTGTTCCAGGGGAGTGAAAGTCAAACTATATTAAAATTCCTTCCATACTTACATACTCTGTTTCTTTTGAAAATGTTTATCTTTCTAAAGATACCGAGGGATATTTATTTGAAATCACAAGTACTGAAAACCTATCTGTGAAAGACAAGAATGTGATACTTTCAAACATATTAATCACATGAGGCTCTTCTCATCCCCCACATTTTTCCTCCAAATTCAGCTTCTGAAGACATATTTATTATTTTGTCTTTCTTTTATTTCCTTTTCTGAGAGATAGAACAGGATTATTACTGAGAGGAAAGAAAGCTCCTGGCCATGGAAGCTACCTTGGACATAAATTGGAGCTCTATAAAGTCAGTAAGACCTAAGTGCTTTTATTTTTTTAGTTTAAGAGTAAATAAAGCCCTAGAGGATCATCCTATGACAAATTGATCTGAAAATAAAGTCTACCATTCCAAAACAAGACACAAAATGTTCACATATAAAGTCTCAAAAGTAAGGTTTCCCCTCCATGTTATCAGTATTATACAAAAACAGGCACCTTACCAGCACAATTGTTGGACAGAAAAGCAAATTTGAGTATGGACTGAAGATACTGGAAGTTCTTACATGTGCATGTATGTGTTTAAAGTATGTCTCTCAGTCTTAAAATAATTACCATACCTTCCATTTTCAAGATATCGTATTACTGAAAATACTTCCACTGCTCCTTTTGTTGATTCTTCTCATCACATACATTTTAAAGACTTATCATCACAACAAGTATTCCTATCAAAGCTCCGGCTGTTCTCTGAAACAGGGAGATGGCCAGGACAGTGGACACAAATTGCTCCTAAGCATCATCTCCCATGGAGTAGAGCTAAGCAAACACCACAGTTTACTAGGGAGCTAGTGGTGGTGAAATAAGTGGGATTAAAGTGTCAATGGTAGAAAATGGGCAGCAAATCCAATCTGCAGGGATTCCTTGATGAAACAGATTATCTAGATCCATTTTAATTAGGCTTCAGGCCTGGCTAGGGGGCAGAGAGCTTTCGTCACTTTGTTAGACAGGAACTGGACAGATGATTGTGTCCCTATCAATTCTGCTGGCTTTTGATACCATTCACTCTGGTATCCTTCTGATCTGAGCTGCCTATCTGAGATGGGACTTGAGGTTAAGAAAAAGATTAAGAAAAAGAGCCCTCCCTCCAGTCCATCTGCCTTGGTCCAGGCCTCTGAGGGAGAGAAGAATGCTGGACCTGATCCCCTCCCCCCCACCATTCCCTTCTCCTTTTGTGGCGTGTCTTTTTAGATTGTAAGCCTGAGGGCAGGGAACTGTCTATTATCCCCTCTGTTGTAAGCCACCCGGATTCCCAGCGATTGGGTGACATATAAATAAATCCTATTATTATTATTATTATTATTATTATTATTATTATTATTATTATTATTATTATTATTATTATTATTATTATTACTGTTCTACAGTAGTTCAAGTCCTTTTTGGAGAGAGAACTTTAAAGACAGTGTTCAGGGATTTCCATTCTATCCCTGGCCATTGGCTTGAGGAGTCCTTCAGGGCTCGTGTAGTTTAAAATCAACACGAAAGATCATCCAGAATTTGGGAGTTTGGTGTCACCAGTATGCAGATGACATTCAATTCTTTCTCTTCTTTCCATCTCAAACAAAGGCATTTGTCTTGGGTTGTATCTACACTGCAGAATTAAAGCAGCTTGACACCACTTTAACTGGCATGGCTCACTGCTATGGAATTCTAGGATTTGTAGTTTTGTGAGATATTTAGCTTTCTCTGTCAGAGAGCTCTGGGACCACAACAAACTACAAATCCAAGGATTCCATAGCATAAAGCAGTGTCAAGCTGAATTAATTCTGCAGTGTGGCAGGAGCTTGGTCTTAAAACAATGTCTGTTGTCAGTTATAGAATGGACGTGGGCATACAAATTGAAACTTAAGCCATTATAAGACAGAGGTGCTCCTGTTCCATTAGAAGGCATATCAGGGAACAGGGATTGACCCTGTATTGAATGAGGTGTTAAACTCCTCATGAAACCTAAGGTTCACAGGTAGGTTGTTCTCTTGGACTCAGATTTGAGCCTGGATGCTCAGGATACAACAGTGTCGGGGAGTGTGTTTGCACAGTTAAAACTAGTGTGCTTGCTATGCCCATTCCTTGAAATACCTGATCTAGCCATGATTTGTAATATATAGGAGATTTCCACAGGAGATTTTGATTGGCTTCCTTCTGCTGGCAGGCAACTACATTTTTAGTCAAGCAGGCCTTTGGCTTATAATTCATGTGGCAGATAGGGACAAAGTACATGGCCAGTAAAGCATGACTGGAGGCTGTCTGGCTGTGATTGAGCTGGGATTATGGCGACTACATGGCCTGTTCCCAAAGCAAGCTGCCATTGCAGTTCCAAACCAGGGCCAGAAGAAACTGTATTATATCCACTGCTCTTTGATCTGATCCAAAGGACGGGGTCACAGTGCTGGAGCAGCTTCTGGTCACTTGGGGGGCATTTGTTGTTTGAATGCCATGACTCCAAAGTGGCTGGAAACTGCCTTATTTGGCCTGTGTATTTCAGGCCATAGATAGGACTTTTAATGGTTTGTGCTATGTTTTAATTGTATTTAATATGGTTTTAACTTTGTTATTTTAATTTTTTTAACTGAGTCCTCTTTTTAATTGCTTGTATGCTGCCTTGGAGCCTGTACAAGGAAGGAGCCAGAATATAAATTAAATAAAAATTATTTTAAACTTCAGGGGCCTGAATCTTGTTGGTAGTCTTTAGAGTAGATCCACTGATTCAGTGAGATTTGCCAGCATGTTGAATCACCAGTCAGTAACTGCATCAATGGATTTGTTCTAGATGGACTTGCCAATAGGATTCAGGCTGTACAATTAAAGTTGTAGAACAAGATTCAGCCTAAGAAAATGGCCAAAATCTGTAATACAAAATCAAGTAACTATTGGAAATGTAATTGTGCTATTGGAATATGGTTCCATGTTTGGTGCTGCTGTCCAAAATTGGCGAAATACTGGGAAAAGGTACATATAACAATTGAAAGATGTTAAATATAAAGTTCAAAATGTAACCGGAAGTTTATTTACTAAATATGTTAAATAATTTGCCTTCTCAGATAGAAAGGAAATATGGAAGTGTTACAATTTGATTACAATTTGATTTTAGCACAAAACTGGTGAAATCAGGAAGTACCAAAGATAGATGAATAGATATTAAAAGTTAACAATGTAGTAGAAATTGATAAATCAGCTGGTTACTTGAACAATAAAGATATTGAAGAAAGAGAGGAGGAATGGTCTCCAGTAGTGGAATACTGTAAAAAAAAAAGTGGGAATAAATAAGCAGGAGTATGTAAATATGAATGGTGGGCAAATCTGGGAGGACTGTTTAGAATTTTGTTTGAAGTAAAATTGATGAAAAGGAGTCTAGAAGAATAAGGGAGTTTGGGGGAGTACACATAAATTGAACTTTTGGGAAGTAATATCATATGGACATATCTAAACAGGCTATTTGTACTTGTACAAATGATCACAACTATTGTATAGTCTTGTTCTGTTAATCATTGTTTTAATTATTAATAAAAAATTTATATAAAAAAATACAGTTGTAGAACAAGGTTCAGACAAATGCACCAAAATAACCAATTAAAAGAAGAAGGATGGGGGAGATTGGTTTAATTGGTTATTGAGCAAGCAAGGATAAAGAAAGAATAAGAATGAGAATAAAAATGATAGAAAAGGTTATGCGTTGGAGGACATCATACTGTCAAGTGACTCACATACATGGCAGAGTTAACATACTCATGCAATGACTGTAAACTTGAGAAAAGGAAGTCATCTTACCAGTGTAAGATTGCCATCTTGCTTAGAGCTTAGAAAAGTTACTTATGAGGAAAAAACCTCACAGGTTTTGTAGTCCCAAAAGTAACTTACTCCACATCTCATCTGGCAAATGTTTCATCTTCCTGCTCCTGCCCTGAAATGAACCGAGTGTCAGTTCTTAAAATTCTAGACTATCTGATCCCAGGTCAATACGGACTGCAGTCCTGGTATCTGTGGAAATGTTGGAGATGAGTCAAGCCATTGCTGAATAGCACTTCTGGTAATGTCATTATCCACAGAGATTTTTTTTTAAAAAAAAACCTTACCATTGCTCATGGCATCTCTTATTCTTGAAATAATGGCAAGGATTGGGCATAATCTGTATTATCTTCTCAATAGCAGTAACCTTATCCAAAGTTGTAGAGAGCATTGTTTATAGAACAGTTCACTTCTAAAGGAGCAACTGACTGAACATTTTTAAAAATGCAATCTATGGTTGAATATTAACAATTACCCTGGTGCTTTGGTTTTATTATGCTGGTGTGCAAACACTCTACAAATGCAAAAATGCAATTATTTTAAAACATCAAGCCCTATCTCTGTTCAGGCAGGGCATTTTTATCCCAAAATTGATTCACTACTTCACAACATCCCCCCCCCCCAACTTTTCCCATCAGACTCATCTTTGAATAAAAACATTACTTAGGATACAAAATTAGTTTTCATTGATTTAAAAAAGAAAGGAAAGACAAGTCTGTCTGCTTTCACCCCATCACTTCAGTTCTGGGTTGTTGTGATGGGTTTGTTATTCAAGAAAGGAAGCTTATCAGCTAATTCTAAAATAGCTGTGATGTAATTTATTGTTTGTTTTCACTAAACGGGAGCTCAGAATTGGGCCCATTGATGACATTATGTGGGCAAAAGATTTAATCCAATTGTTTTCTCCCTGCCACAACTGCTGCGTGGTTCAGGTTTCTGTTTTACCAATAACACGACAGGAAGCCTTCCTGTAGGTCAGGGCTAAGGTTTAAAAAAAAATAACAGCAGAGACAGTACAGCTGTCCAGCTAAGGAGTCAGATTGCTGAGCAAGTTCAGATGCATTGGCAATGGTAGAACACCAACTGAGAAGCTTTCTAGTGACAATGTTGCCCCACCCATCCCCTGAACATGTGCTAGATTTTGGTTTTTTCTCTCCATCTACTGTAAGGATCAGAAGCTGTGTGTCATCAGACAGGCATTGTTTCTGTTTTGTTTTTCCAGTTCAGAGCTTCTGCTTGGACTTGCCAAGAATGATATTTAAAGGTGGGTGGATTAATTGAAACCAGTTATGATATATCAGGTCTCCAAACACTTGGAGTCATTCCAAGTGAGGCATGCAAGTGATGCATCCAAGTGATAACATCCCAGGAGGTGACCTTGGAAGCAGGGTTTTTAGTGACCACTTAAGCCAGATGTGGCTTGTGGATTATGTCACTTTTGGATCTGGCCCGCAGCCTCTCCTCCCTTCCCCTGCCTACTACCCCCACACCGCAACTAAAGGTATGGAAAGCACCCATTTAGCACCACAGGACCTCTGTCTTCTCCAGCCTAATTGTTTCCTGAGAGTAATTTTTGTGGGGATGGCAGCTGGTAAAGAAGATGTTAAGTCTTCCTTCTCTCACTCTCTAACCCTCATGAAAACCATCAATGCTCCAATATATGTACTTCCATGCTAAGCAGCACCTTTGTTTCTAATTGTTTCATGGAGAGGGTGAATGGAAAAAGAAAGACCAGAGTGATGCTCAGAATACAGGCATATTTAAACTGGTTAAAATTAATTAATGCATTTAAACAAAGCTAATAAACCTAGGACACACATCACTATGGTCTTCTTTGTATGCATGCCAAGTTTCAGATGTCTTGATTTTGTGGACTTTGAGATATTATGACAGAAGGTAAAGAGAAAGACATATAGATGCATCCTCAAAATCAGGAGCGTCTTCAAAAGCATCTGGTTGACCATATTGCTAAAACAGGCAGGCTTTCTGTCTGATCCATTAGGATTCTTTCTATGGTTTTATTGCAGATATGGTCTTAATGCAAGATATGCTTGCCTATATTTTAGGGACAGGTTTAGTGGATACAAAGAATTAGGTTTGTGGTGTTATGGCAGTGACCATACACCTTTGTGACAATCTGGGCTCCACAGAAAAAATGAGTTATTGGAAGGGCTGTATTAAAATAAAATAGCTAAATCCAGAATAGGAAGGTGATCCCTATGTGGTTCAATGTGTTGGTCAGTGGTTCACTGTGGTAAGCATGACCAGACCTTAACAAGCAGAAGTTTATTAATGCACAATTAGATCAGACATTAACCCCTGAATTTTTTAATCATTCACAGCTCCCCAAAACCCTGTTCACTTCTTCCCCCGGCAGACTGTCTTAACTCTATTACAGCTTTTCCCTTTCTATATGCCACTTTCCCCCAACTGCTTTATGTCAGTATGATTTTTCAAACATCTTTTCCCTGATGAAGAAGCCAGTTGAGCTTCAAAAGCATTATGTATTTTGTACATTTTGGTTGTCCAATAAAAGTATTGATCTTTTGTGGATTTTGGTGTCAGAAACAGTATCCTTTCTTCCCCATAGTCCCCCATCCCACCCCTCCCCCAGCATTCCCTGGGCTGTGAGAGTCTGGCACCAACCAGGCTTGCTTAGTTTTTCTCTTCACACCCATCTATACCACAAGGCAGAGATTTCAGCCAAGAGGATGTGAGGTTGTGCTGATGGCCATTAATTCCCTTATAGTTTATAAATAGATACAATGGATTATGTAATTAGTCTAATGCTCCCAAAATGATTTTAAGCTGCATGGTCATGAAACTATTAGATTTTATAGGATCATAAAAGAACAACCATTACGAATTCAAAAAGCCCTTGCTCCCAGCTAATTACTGTTGTTGAATGCTAACACTGAGGCAAACGCACACACACAAAATCTGTTTCAGTTCTCTGTCTCAGAACCTTTCCATTTTCAGATACAAGGTGATGAAGAGATAAAATTGCTCTGAACTGATATGTCTGAAAGTTGTTAATTGTCTCCTTTTGCTCCAGAAAAGTTCCCCCCAATTTGGTGCACTTCAGATATTTTGAAGTGTATCTCCCATCTTCTGTATCTAGCTTGCTCAGTGGCCGTGTTGGTTGGGATGACGGGTTGAGGAAGACAGGCCTAGAATTATGAAACTGTCAATTGTTTGGGTACACAATATCACTGAAGGAACCAAAATATCATGAAGTGTTTAAATTACAGATGGGCGATAGTGGCCTTCTGGATGACAACTCCCAGCATGCTGGCTAGGCCTAATCAAACGCCATCACTGCCCACAAGTAATACTTAATTTTTTATTTTTTATTTTTTTGTGATATTCTCCTTTAGTTAATCAAGGATAATGGATTTAAAGACATAGCCATGTTAGTCTGGAATATTAGACACCTTTGAGAAAGACAGAAGTTGGTAGTATGAACTTTCGTAGACTTGAGCCTACTTTCTGAATAAGTGTTGTAAGATCCCTTTGCACAAGGATAATTGATGGTGAAGCTCCTATAAGATCCTAACCACTTTGGCTCCTATATGGAGAGAAAAACAGGATAAAAATTGAATAAATAAATTAAATCCATTGTGTCTGCATAGTGGTTGTATAAATCTACACTCGTAATTACTTGGTGGTTGCACCAAACCCTTTCTATATGCCACTTTCCCCCAACTTCTGTTGAATACTAATACTCTACAAGTGACTGTGTTATGTGCCAGTGTGGGGAATGTATAATAGCTGTTTCTACAATCCCTGGGAATAATTGAAGACATTGACAAATAGTTGTATACTATCCAAGTATGCACAGCTGTATGGCTGGAATCTTGTTTGGTTAATCTAAGCTAGAGTTGGCCCATTCAATAAACTGATGAATGACAAGACAACATGTAAGCAAATCCAACTGATTCAAGGACTCTGCTCTAGACAGAACTAGCAATATTTTGGCCAATATGAAATGGTTAATTTTGGAATTCTGCTTCTGGAACTATGCATTTTATATGTTCATTTCAGTCAAACTAGAATAAAACATGTGTAAGGGAATGTACACATGTGTATGATGCTAAAAGCATTTCAGCCAGTTAAGTTATCAGATCTGATCAGTTTGTTTATTAAAATTAAAGATACCACTGTCAGAGATTTGAAGGGTTAAAACACAGCACACAGGGAAATGCTTGATGTGTGTGTGTTTGACCATGAGCATTCAGCAGAAGGACAAGGTTGATCAGCACAGCTGATGCTCATTGGCTCAAGGACACTTCAGTGTCTAGGTGCACGTAGCCATGGATGATGAAACCATGTGTCTGGATTGCACAGGGGACACATGACATGGTTACACACAGGAACTCACTGGGTTTGGGAGACCACATGGTCTGGAGTCTATATAAACCCAGGGGTTGCAAGGGATAGCTTGTGGGTTTGTAGTAGGAGTTGGTTTGGTATGGTTTGGAGTTTTGGAGATCTGTATTTGTATAATAGCACTGTGAATAAAGAGCACTTTGGGAGATTTGGCTTCTCTGGTGTTTTGTCAGTAGAAGTCTTGCATCGCTTTGCTGAGTGTCCCCGGAGGTTCCTGCATTGCTTCAGTTCCTGGAAGACATCCAGTTGCTGTTATCGCAATTGCTTTTGGAGCCACGCTTCTGCTTCTAAAATTGCTAGCTCTGCTACAAAGGTCTTATTTAACCCCAGGACTCGTTTGAGTTGCTGACAATGGTTGTTGGACCCCAGCAGTTGCGCTGGAGCATGTCCACAGGAGGGAAACCAAAAAGGTTAAAAGGTCTGGAAACTATGGGCCTAAATAGATGGCTCTTTTAAGCCACTCTCCAAGCAGCTTCAGAGCACTGCGTTTTGACATGATGTGTCATGAAGCCACCCAAAAGTCAGGTGGCTGCCCAGATGTGGGCAGCTTCATGATGCTCTGGCGGCATGGCATTTACATGGGGCCATGATGGGGCCAGCAAAGCCAGCTTTTCCTCAGTCAAAAAAGGAGTGGATCTTATCCGCTCCTTTTCCAGATGGATCACAGGCATATTGTAATAATAATAATAATAATAATAATAATAATAATAATAATAATAATAATAATAATATTTATTTGTATCCCGCCCCTCTGAGAACAATCGGGGAGGCTAACAAAGTTAAAAATACAAAACGTATAAAATCCCTGGTACCCTCCCCTCCTTAAAAAAGTATTAAATTCAATGCAATATTTAAAAAAAAAGGACAAAAATCAACAACAAACAAACAAATATACAAGTTAAAAACTGACCAGAAGGTCAACAACATCATACCAACAAGCAACCAGTGGGAGCAGCAGTATCTTTCCCAGGCGTTTTTCTAAGGCCAGGTTCTCTGTTCCGGGAAGGCTCGCCAGAAGAGATCCGTCTTAACAGCCTTTTTAAAGCTGTCTAAAGATGTAAGTAGACGGATCTCATCCGGCAGGCCGTTCCACAGTCTGGGGGCGACGATGGAAAATGCCCTCTGGGAGGTAGTCGAAAGCCTAGATTTTTGTGGCTGAAGTAGGCCTCTCCCAGAGGAGCGGAGTGCGCGGGGAGGATTGTAGGGGAGAAGGCGGTCCCAGAGATAGCTTGGACTCAAGCCATTTAGGGCTTTAAAGGTGATAACCAACACCTTGTACTGGGTCTGGAACCTAATGGGCAGCCAGTGGAGGGACTTTAGAACCGGGGTAATATGGTCCCTCCTGGATGTTCCAGAAATTACTCTGGCTGCCATATTCTGTACTAGTTGCAGTTTCCGGACCAAGCACGAGGGTAGCCCCATGTAGAGCGCATTACAGAAGTCTAGACGTGAGGTTACCAGCGCGTGCACAACAGTCTCAAGATCCCTTACTTCCAGAAAAGGGCGCAGCTGGCGTATCAGCCGAAGCTGATAACAGGCGCTCCTGACTGTCGCATTTACCTGGTTCGACATCAGGAGCGACGAGTCAAGAAGCACCCCCAGACTGCAAACACAGTCCTTGACGGAAAGTGTGACCCCGTCCAGGACCGGAGGTTGCAACTCAATTCTTGGTTTAGGGGCCGCTACCGTGAGCACTTCCGTTTTGTCTGGATTCAGCCTCAATCTGTTTTTCCTCATCCAGCCCATTACTGCCCGAAGATATTCATTGAGAGAGGAGACGCCATCAGAATTCAAGGCCGACGAACAAGACATGGAGAAATAGATTTGGGTGTCATCGGCCTACTGATAACACCCAGCTCCATAACTCCGAATGATCTCACCCAGCGGCTTCATATAGATGTTAAATAACATTGGGGACAGAATAGCACCCTGTGGGACACCACAGGTGAGCTCCCTTTTACTAGACCAACTGTCCCTGAGCATCACCCTCTGGGATATACCCGAGAGAAAGGAACGGAACCACTGCAATGCAGTACCTCCAATTCCCAGCCCCCTCAGGCGATCCAAGAGGATGCCATGATCTATCGTATCAAAAGCCGCTGAGAGGTCTAAAAGCACCAACAGGGTCACACTGCCCCTGTCGATACTCAGACGCAGATCGTCGGTCAAGGCAACCATGGCAGTCTCAACCCCAAAGCCTGTCCTGAAGCCAGTTTGAAATGGGTCTAGATAATCAGTTTCATCCAAGACAGCTTGGAGTTGAAGAGCAACTGCCCTCTCGATTACCTTGCTCAAGAATGGTAGCAAAGAAACTGCCCTATAGTTGTTCATATCCAGGGGGTCCAGGGAAGGTTTTTTCAGAAACGGCCTAACAGCCGCTTCCTTCAGACAAGATGGAATATGTCCTTCCCTGAAGGATGCATTGACGATATCTGTAAGGAACTTCCTCAATGCATCCCCCCCGGACGGCCAGCCATGATGGGCTAGGGTCGGGAGGGCAAGTTGTTTTCCTCACTCTACCAAGGAGCTTGTCCACGTCATCGGTACTCACAGATTGAAGCTGATCCAGTACAATCTCATTAACGGAATCGCTGGACACCTCATCCATTGTTTCTGTTACAATACTGGCGTCTAAGTTGGCTCTTATCTGAGAGATTTTAATCTGCAAAGAAGTTGTTAATTGCATCACAACAGGCCGTTGTTGGGTTAAGTAAAGGGTTTTGCGCAGGGGGTACCTGCGTCAGTTCCCTTACTACCCTAAACAGCTCTGCTGGACGGGACTCTGCAGACGCAATACGTGCAGAGCAGAAACGTCGCTTTGCTGCACGTATTGCCTCCCGATAGGACCAAAGAAAGTTCCTATGGCGAGTCTTGTCAGATAAGAGTCAAGTTTTTCGCCAGACGCGCTCTAGTCGTTGTCCAATTCGCTTCATTTCCCGAAGCTCTGGTGTATACCATGGCTTACGGTTAAGAGCGGGTTGGCAAGGACGCTTGGGAGCGATCGTATTGATAACCCTGGTAATGTCGGTGTTCCAAGTGTTAACCAGAGCTTCGACAGGGTCACCGGCATTTCCAACCATTAAACCCTCCAAGGCTTTTTGGAATCCAGTTGGTTCCATTAGCCTTCAAGGGCGGACCATTCTAATGGGTCCACCACCCCCAGAGGGGCAGATAGAGGCTCTTAGTTCCGTCTTGACCAGGAAATGATCCGTCCATGACAAGGATCATATTGGGGCTGTGGCATGTATTTTCCGCAGCCCCAATCCATCTTTGGAAGGGGCAGTTTCAAGCCACCCCTTCTTGCCAATCTGTTTTTCCCCCATGGGGTCGACTGATCGCCCATTAAAGCTGGCCTGGGGGTGGAGTTGGGGCATGGTGCCCACATGACGCATGCCCTGACTCTGCCCTCAGGCCAGCATGATGCTGCACACCAGTCCACACTGCGCATGGCATCACAACGCTCCTCTTGCACTGTGTCTGCATGGCGCAGCACTAAAGAAGTGCAGAAAAGCTACACACCAGCGGCTATGGCACCCTTTCTGGAATGCAAAAAGGAGCCACTTTTTGTGGCTCCTTTTTGCACTGTGGAAAGGAGAGATCAGGGCTGCAGCATGTAGTTGCTGTGGCCCCAATCAAGCACTAAAAGGGGCAGCTGCAGGCCTCCCCTTAGGGGTAGCCTGTCAAGCCCCTGTGTCCTATGAGGAGCATCTTAGGAAGCTAGGTATGTTTATCCTGGGGAAGAGATGGTTTAGAGGTGATATGATAGCTGTGTTTAAATATCTGAAGGGATGTTATAATGAGGATAGAGCAAGCTTGTTTTCTGCTGCTCCAGAGACTAGGACACAGAGCAATGGATGCAAGCTACAGGAAAAGAGATTCCACCTCAACATTAGGAAGAACTTACTGAGAGTAAGAGCTGTTTAGCAGTGAAACACTTTGCTTCAAAGAGTGAAGTCTCCTTTTTTGGATGTTTTTAAACATTTTAGAAGGCCATCTGTTCGGAGTGCACTGACTGTGTATTCCTGCATGGCAGGGGGCTGGATGGCGTGGCCCTTGTCATCTCTTCCAACTGTATGATTCTATAGCTAGAAATTTAATTCACAAATATCCTTTTTCTGTCCAAGAAAATACATGCAAGAGCTCCTCCTTCTATGGGACCATAATAAAATTTGGCATTTCCAAACTAAATACAGACATCAGTATTATAAGACTGCCAAGATGAGACTGTTAACACGCATCTTTTTATTTTTGCAAATGAAATTTTGAAAGTGTTGCTGCGTCTGAAATGGAAAGATGATTAAATATACATTATGGAAAGCTTTCTTTGTAACACAGTTCTTTGAAGGCCACACATTTGTATTATAGAGCAGGCTTCAGTGAACCAGGATATAATAAAACAGATTAGCTTTAAGTGAGATATTTATAGGCTACTAGTAATTAGTTGCAATTTTTAAAATTGGATAAATCACCAAGTTAGTGCAAACTTATAATTATGTGGATGTACCTATATTTATACCCTCTAGTGCAGCTGGTGTTCAGTACCTCTGGATTTATAATTCCTTCAGAGGCTAATCCTAAAAATGGCAGGCAATCTAAGAATACTATCCATCATAAGCTTTGTTGGATGCCTGCATAAAATAACACTAAAAGAATGATGATCCATTTATTCATCCACATATAATAAATATAGCATGGAAAGTTGAGGGAGGGATTAACAAAAGTGTGTTCTTTGTATTTTCCAGTGGTTTTCCAGGATGTATTTTCCAGAAATAAATAAGTAAGAGAGCAATCTAGGATCCTTGGGAAGGTGACTCCCAGACACATTCCATTCCCTCCAGCTCCTTGCAAAAACCTCTTTGGGATCTTGCACTCTGAGTTTGGACCTCCAACCTCTAAGAAGGAAGAAAAGAGGCATTTGGGGAACAGTGGTCAGGAAGGGAGCACTATGGATCTGCAGGCTCCACATCCTTCCTGGTCTGTTAGCCCTGATAACATATATCTAGAAAATGTTTCAGCCCTAAACATGGCATAACTTATACCCCTCCTGTTAATAATGGAAGAATAATTTGATTCTGGATGCCTAAAATAGTACTAAGAGGACTCTCAAAATGGGTCCTTCCTCATTTTCCCCTGCTAGAAAAAATACAGCAGAGAATAGGCTGGCTTGGCAGCTCCAAAACTGAGGTAATATAACATAGAGCATAGGACTGTGCTCCTGTATACTAACTTGGCATGTGTACCTTCCTCTCCTCCTCCAGCATGACTTAGAGGACTGGAGGTTTATGAATGTTTTCATTTAATTGTGGTTTGTTGTTATGTCCAATCCCAGGTTAATTTTAACTACAGTTTAGACCCTAATGTTTACAGCAATTACCCAACTCCCAGCCTGAGGCCTGCCATCAGCACAGAACAATCCACATTCAAATCACTCCTGCATTCCCAGGTTCACACAGTATATATAGACCCACTTTTCCCAGGCAAACATTCTCTGAAGATGCCAGCCACAGATGCTGGCAAAACGTCAGGAAGAAAATCTTCTAGAACATGGCCACATAGCCGGAAAAACCCACAAAAACCCCCAACCTAGTGTCCTCAGAAATGTTTGATTAGAAGTCCTATCAACTCTAGCTATCATGGTCACACTGGATAGATGGGAACTGCGATCTCATCGGCAGATTATTTTGGAGAAAAGACATATCAATAGTGGCTTTACAAGACTTTGATAGCAATCCTGGATGGGGATAATGGAAGTTACCTGGTGAACACCAGCTTAAGAAAGGATGGCTTGTGGAAATAAGCCAGGATTTAAAAAAGAAAAGGGGGGGGACCACACACACACACACACAGTTTGAAGTTGCTTTGTTTCCCTACAGTGGCTGTGGACAGTTTGTGTCCCTTGCCCAATGTACAGTATACTGCAGAAGTCCAGCCTTAAGGTTACCAGTATGTGCAGTATATTCTTTACTTCCTCCAGTTTTAGGAAGGGGTACCGCCGGCATATCAATCAAAGGTGATAGTAAGAAGCACCTTGCTGCCAAAAGGAAGATTTTATACTGTTGTTTAATTGTTACATTTCAAAGGGTCAAGGAAGGGTTTTTTTTAAGAGACCATAGCACCATTTATTTAAAAAAAAATATGGAAAACTTCCCTCCCTGAGAGATGCATTAATAATTCATTGAGATCTAACTTCATCTTCTCCCTGGACAACCAGCCAAGTAAGACAGGTATCAAGGGGACAAGTTGCCCTCCTTACTTGTCCTAACAGTTTGTCCATATATGCAGTACTCACCAGCTGAAACTGATCCACTGCAATTCAAATCACAGAGCTACTGTAGTGGGTTAGATAGTTGGACTTGGACTCTGGGAGGCCAGGGTTCAAATTACGGTCATGAAAACACACTGGAAAAATCGTAGTCCCCCAACCTAAGAAGAAGGTAATGGCAAATCCCCTCTGAACATATCTTGTCAAGAAAACCCTGAGATAGGTTTGTTTTAAAGTTGCTATAAGTTGGAAATTATTTGAAGGCACTCAACAAACTCTGAGGTTAATTCCCAAGATTGGTCCAATCATGGATCTATCCATTTAGTATGTACAATATTCCTTCAGGTAAGGAGTGGGCAACTGTGGCTCTCCTGATATTGGACTGCGACTTTCATCATCCCTCATTATTGGCTGTGCTGGCAAGGGCTAATTGTAGTTCCACTCCAACAAACCCAGTTGCCCAGCCCTGCTTTTGGGATGCTCATTGAGACAATAGCTCATTATATTGCAGCTATTAACTGCAATGGACAACAGGGCAACAATGGAAACCTTTGGAAACTTGAAAATATATAGTTAAAATTGAGAAGGTGATAGTATAAATCAATCCTAATGCAGTACAGAACAGAAGCTGTTTCTCTTGGGCTGTCTGAAAGTATCACACCATAACATGCTTTGTCCAGCTATAAATATTTATAGCTAATATTTTTGTAGTATGTATAATCAAGATACAAGTCTGACTACCATTTAAGATTAAATGGTTGATGTATGTCTGCTGGAAAATACTAATTCATATCTTACAACTGTTTTTTGTTTATACCAGCCAGATCTGAAAGGCCATGCTACTGGGGCAAAACAGATGGGCAGGAAGGGGCAGCTTGAAGCAGCCCCTTCCGAAGACATATTGGGGCAGTGGCAACTGTGGCCGCAACCTGCCTTGAAGCCAGCCCAAAAAGGAGCGGGAAAGAGCCACTCATTTTTGAACTGGGAAAGAGGCATCTTTCCCAGCCTCGCCACAGCCTGAAGCTGGTTTCAAGATGTTCCAGTGGTGTGTGGCGTGTAAACACCATGCCGCAGCATCTTCAAGCCACCCACATCTGGGTGGCCACCCAACTTCTGGTCGGCTTCAGGGCTGCTTGGGAGCATGAAGTATATAAACACCTTGCTCCTAAGCAGCCTCGGTGGCGGCTTTAAAGGGCCGTCTATTTTGGATCACTGAAGCTAAATAAGTGATGATATGATAGTGCATACATATGGGAGCCATCTGGAAACCTTTTCAGTATATAGTCTTGAACTGTCTAATGAGAAAAAGGTGTGGCATAGGTGCAGTAAGCTAAGTGTACATCTGCTATAAGCATATCCTAAAAGGCTACAGTCTTTTGCATGTTTATTCAGAGGTCAGTCCCACCATGTTCAGTCTGGGATTAGTCCATGAACAGTCCATGTTCAGCATATGGTTTGCATGAAAACTCCCAGGTTCACTGTCCAAGCAATGCTGCAAATATCCTTTTTGAAACCATGGAGAGCTCTTACCAATCAGTTCAGACAGTAATGGATAACATGGAAACATCCTAGAAGGAAAGAAGATTTATTTTGTTAAATTAAAGATAATATAAATCAAGAAGGTATAATCTCCAAACCAGTAGAAAGGAAGTAATGAATGTATGGATAATTGATGTAACTCACTGTACTAACTGTTATTGTTTGTCAATGAATGTATGGAGGAATGTATGATATTTTTTATTTGTGTATTTTTAAAATTGAATAAAAAAAATTATTTTTTTTTAAAAAAGAAATCAATATAAAGACTTAGGACCGAAACAGACGGGCCCAATAAAGTGGGCTACAGTCACTCCAGTACAATTTGCACTGGAGTTGTGGCAGCTGCACCCACCTGGATTTGTGGCCTCGGTGTGAATATTTGTGTGAAGAATTCTGTCTTTGGCTTGGTATCAAATTTAACAGCTATGCTTGAACATACTGGAGTTTGAAATAACAGGAAACACAGTATTAGGGATAACCATTTGTATTGAGAAAAAGCTGATTTGTGACTTTTTTTTAAAAAAATGTATTTTTTCTTAAAGAACATGATTGCAAAGTTAAGATTTCACAGGACACCAGTCACCATAGGCTATAGAAACTGAAGTGCAGGGGTGGGAGTAATGCAGTCCTCCAGGTGCTGCTGAACTAAAACTCCCAACAGCCCTATCCAACACTGTCAACAGTAAGGAATTCTGGGAGTTGCAGTCCAATACCATCTGGAAGTCATACAGTTCCCACCCCTGATGTAGTTTACATTATCCCAGGGTGATCCTATAGCTGCCTATTTAGAAGTAAGTTTAGTTTATTTCAGTGGGATGTCTTCCCAGGTAAATGGGTATAGCATTTCAGCTTTAATAATATATTATCATGACTGCCTTTTCTTGAGCTAGTGCAGTATTAGACATTTTCTCTTGGCTACCAGCTGGTTTTTGATGCCGATCAAAGTGTTAGGTTTTAGCTGTGCAATCTTGAATGTTACAAGTTTGTCTGCCTGTTGGGAGTACTATGTGAGTTATACAGCTGTTTTGCTATCAACAAAGATGTATTTGGTGCAACTTCTCTTGATTTATAAGAAGTCTGAATCTGTTGACCTTCTGGGCTTGTTGCAAACCTCATCCATTTCCTCAGGCTGTTTGGGGGGAGGGGAGGAGGGAGAAGCTGAATTTCCTTGTGAGACGTATGAATGTGATGATTTTTTTTTTTTTTTTTGGCCTTTACTAGGATTTTTTTTTTTTTATCATTCTTATTCCTATTATTTTGGATGAAGCTGAAATATTTTCCCAGTATTGACTTGTTTGAAAAAGTGCTTTATTATTATGAGTGCCAAGTTATCTGTTGCCATTTCTTATATGCTATGGATTGACTTTAAGGGAAAAAAATCTGGCAGGCTGCCTAGAGCTCTGGGTAGGTGTGTTAAAAATTGATTTGTATAAATCAAAATAACCTTCACAAGCTACTTTTTCCCATTTATCTTTGCAATGAGGAGTGAACACCTGTAAAGCGCAAAGGACTTTCTATAGTCTGCTAAAATTATACCCAAGGAATTCTTAAAATATCTGATAACAGAAATCATTTTACTGGTGGGTTATGGGAGTTACAGTCTAAAGTGGAACTATTCCATGCTGTACTGAAAAAACACAAACCAATTAAAGCTAAAATTCTACACCCACTTTCTCCAAAGTAATCTTCACTGAATTCATTACCACTAATTTCTGAGTAGACATGTGTAGAATTGCACTGTAAAGCTGAAGTATGTTCTGCTCTGGTCAGGCCCCACCTGGAATACTGTGTCCAGTTCTGGGCACCACAATTCAGAAAGGACATTGAGAAACTGGAGCGTGTCCAAAGGAGGGCGACTAAAATGGTGAAGGGTCTGGAAACCATGCCCTATGAGGAACAATTTAGGGAGCTGGGGATGTTTAGCCTGGAGAAGAGAAGGTTAAGAGGTGATATGATAGCCCTGTTTAAATATTTTAAGAGAATCCTGGGAACTGTCAATTATCATTGCGCCAGAGCTCTCTGACACAGACAAGGCTAAATGTATCAAAGAACTACAGTTCCCAGAATCACCTAGGATTGAGCTGGAGCAGTTAAAGCACTCTCAAACTTAATTATATCTGCAGTGTGTTTTGGATCCCAACTGTGGATACAATCCAGTCTGACACTGCTTTAACTGCCATGGCTTGATGCTAGGGAATTCTGGGAACTATTTGCTGTGAAGCTGGATCTCTCAGACAGAAGAAGGCTAAATCTTTCATAAAGCTAGTTCCTGGAACTCCCTACCATTGAGCCAGGGCAGTAAAAGCAGGATTACTGTATTTCTGCGGTGTGTTTTTGGACCTCTATTATAATCAAAGAGCCCTGGTGGCGCAGAGGTTAAATGCCTGTACTGCAGCCAGTCAGGGGCTGTACAGGCCGCCCCTTTTAGCGCCAGATTGGGGCTGCGGCAACTGCAAAAAGCAGCTTCCTTCTGCTCCACGAAAAGTGTGCCATAGCCACCGTCATTGCAGCTTTTCTGCATCCCTTTGGCGCTTTGTCATCTGGACACAGCGCCAGAGGAGCACCATAATGTGGTGTGGCATGCGGTGTCATGCTGGCATAGGGCAGAGTTGGGCCCTGCATTGCCTTAATGACCAGTCTATACAGCCCTTCACTCACAAACTGCAAGGTTGTGAGTTCAGTCCCAGCCAGGCACTCAGGGTTGACTCAGCCTTGCATCCTTCAGTAGGACACTAAAATGAGTAGCCAGCTTGTTGGGGGGCAGTTGGCTTATTACGCATTGCAAACTGCCTTAGGGACTGCTCCAGTGCCCTGAGAAGCAGTCTAGAAATGTACTTGCTATTGCTATTCATTGATGGGTTTCAGTGACACTGGAATGGGCAGGAAGGACCCAGCCCACTCGCCCACAGGCAACAAAGAATAAGGAAAGCGGTGTCAAAATGGACTACCCTATATACTCAGCTATAAGTCGGCCTCATATATAAGCCGAGGGCAAGGTTTGGGGCCAAAATTATGGATTCTGATGTGACCTGTGGCTAAGTTGAGGGTAAAAAGCCAAGAAGAAGAAGAAGAACCCCTTTGGCTTCCCTTTGGCTTCTTCTAATCCTGTTTAAGCCTTATCCCGCCTTGGCCCAGGAGGCCTCCAGCTGGGGGCGTTGTGGGCGCGTTTTCCCACGGATTTTGCCTGGTGTGTGTTTGTGTGAGAAGGGAAGAAGTGTGGGTTTTGTTGCCTCAGCTGCTCTTCCTCGCCCTCCTCAGCATCAATCTCTGCGACGGAGGGAGCACACTGCAGCTATGACCCGGTTTGGCACCGCTTTAACTTGTCTGGCTCAAGGCTATGGAATTCTGGGAGTTGGGAGTTTGTTGTGGGGCCCGGAGCAGAGCCAAACTCCAACTCCCAGAATTCCGTAGCCATGAGCCAGACAAAGAGTTAAAAGCGGGGCCAAACCGGGTCATTGCTCCAGTGTGGATGCAGCCTTTCCTTGGCTGGTGAGTGGAGGAAGGGCTGCAGTGCTTTGCGCCAGGGAAAGACCCCTTCCCTTTCTCCTCTTCGGAAGGCTCCGCTTCGAGAGGAGAGGGGCTAGTTCTGAGGGAAACTTTGGGGAAGGGGCGGTGAGGCGAGGCTCCTTCCTTTCCTTCCCTCCCGCCCCTTTTTAGGGTCTCCTCCTTGAAGAAGAGCCTGGCATTTGGAGCCAGCAGAACAATCTGGGGGGGGGGGGCCGTCCCTGGCTGGGAAAGAAGTCCCCCCATCCCTTGTCCTTCTCTGTATCTTTTGGGGCTCCCCTTCTTCTTCTTGTCCCCATCACCTCCAGCCTGGCCCCTCCTTGCCCTTGCCTTTCCCTCTCCCTTTCGGAGTCCCCTTTAAGAGTCTGGCAGCATTTGGAGCCAGCAGAGCAATCGGGTGGCTGGTGTGTTCTGAGCGCCTGGCTGGGCTGTGAGTGAAGCAAGTAAAGAAGTCTCTCTATGTTTTCCCTCCCTCCCTCCCTCTTCCTTCCTTCCTTCCTTCCTTGCTCCCTCCTTTTCTCTGATGCCTTGCTGGGTTTCTCTTCTTCTCCTTGTCTCCTTCCCCTCCAGGATGGCATGGATCTAGGCAGCGACCCCTGCAGCAGCCGCTCCAGTTCGGAATCCAGTTCCAGCAAAGTCACCCCTTGCTCGGAATGCAAATCCTCCCCTTCGCCCACCAGCCTGGACTTGGCTGTTTTGGGGGATTCCGAGGAGGAAGAGGGAGAGGAAGGAGACGAAGACGAGGAGGAGGAGGAGGAGGAAGGCGAGGACTTCCAGGTCTACAGCCAGAGGAAAGAGCCTGATGTGTGGGAGGAAGAGGAGGCTGGGAGCGATGCCCGCTGCTATGGCAAAACCGCCCCTGCCAGGAGGAGTTTAGCCCAGGAGCTGGAGGAGGTGAGGAGTGCCAGCCTGGCCATCCCTGCCATGCCACCCCCGGCCCCCAAGGGCAACCCAAATCCTCTCCAGCACCACCACAGCCACCCTCTGCATCCTCATCCATTGGACCTCCGGCACAATGCCAACGTGGTGGTGCCCCTGAGCCGCAGGACTGGGCATAAAAGGGTCGGGGGCTATGGCAGAGCCCCTCGCCTCCAGAAAGCCCAGCCTCCCCCGGGGGGCAAGCTCAGCAATGGGGCTCCCCCCCCTGGTTTCTTTGCCCCCTTTGGAGGATTCCTCGGGAGGGAGGACGGGCTTGAAAGAGCAGGAGCCCCAGCTGCCCACTATGGACTGGGAAGCGCTGGAGAAACATCTGGCCGGGCTGCAGTTCCTAGAGCAGGAGAGCCAAAAGAACCAGAAGAGCAACTACACCTCAGTAAGTAGCTTCTTCCCCCCCCCTCCCATTATTCATTCACACACACACAGCCCCCCCCCCATCTGTGCAGATCTTCAAAGAGATGCCTGTGTGTGAGGGGGAGAGCTGAGCAAGGAAGTGTTAATGTCAGTGGAATTGTTAGTTAGCGAGAGGAGATGGTGAGTCACTTCCCTTGCTGCAGGGAGAGCTTTTTCCCTTTCCCATAGAAGGCAATGTGCAAATGGGCAGCTCTGGTGACTTGGGCTGGGATGGTCTGGGTTCGGCTCCCTCTGGATATGTCGCCAACAGTGATGCAGGCAGAGAAGCTGCATAATGTGTGTGTGTTGTGGATGACAGAGAGAGAGAGAGAGAGAGAGAATGGGTTTCTTTGACTCAGCTTTGAAAAGAGAATTTCTGTCCCTTGTCCCTTTGTTCAGCAAGGGAAGGAGTTGCTTGACCCGAGCCTGGCCTAATAGATTAAGGAATAAGAAGGAATGGAGCTAGTGACCCTTTGTTTGCCAAAAATGAGGGAGGGGACTCCAAACTACTTCCTGTGACTTATCTGAGGGACACCTGGCTGCATTCAAAAAGGCCAGACAGTGTGGGTGGCATCCAAGGAGGAGGAGGAGGGGGGACCCAGAAAACAAAGCAGGAATTATAGCCAGTCTGGTACATGTCCTGGGGTGTTTTTGCCCCAGCAAAAGGGTTCTGCACTATTTAGATGCCTCTTTTCCAGTGGAGCATCTGGTTTTTGGAGGTGCGGTGATAGTTGCAGTTGTCTTGGTAATGTACACCTTGGCCTGTTTGGGATGCCTCCTTTAGTCAAGCAAACAACTATGCTAACATCACAATATGCTTGTCATGTTGGTACTTAGCCTTTGGGTGCGATTTGAGAAAATCCGGAGCCTCCAGTTTCTGGAGATTGGGTGCAGAGCACTTTGACTTTAGGGCATGAGGATAAGTAACTTCATTTTGCAGCATAATTGGCATAGCTGCTTCCAGCAAGAGAAAGGCAAAGGAAAGGGGACTTGTTTCATTTCTTTTCTTAATAGGATAAAACTGGTTGTGAAGATCCAGCTCTTCCTCGCATTCTCCTCCAATGTCACTATATTTGCTTTTAATAGCTGCTACCAGGCTGGTCTTCCCATCCATCCTTCCACACCCGTCCCAGCATTCACTTTGAGTAGAAATGTGGAGAAGGGGGCATCTCTGCTACATTCAAGGGAATAACATGTCTCTTTGGGTTCTGTGTCTGTATTTTAAAATCCTGGGGGAGATCAAGTACAAAGTCAGATAATACCAGCTGTACAACCCAGCATTTGTCACTTTAATAATAAACCTTGTGAGGTTTAAATTCAACTATGTGGGATGCTGATAACACTGCATTTTAAATATGTTGTAGTTCTGGAGAATTTATGTATTTGTGAAAAGACTATTTTGTCTGTAGATAAGAATTTAGAGAGATAACTGAAGAATTGCAATGCCTGGCTTTGTATGCTGCTGTGACAAGCTTTCCATTCTGCAAACAGATTACTTCCAAACTGCTTAAAAATATTATTTATATTCTAGATTTACAAATATCTTGGATGGTGTTGTGTATTCACACCTCTGGTTGTAGACTGAATTTAAAAAAAACTTTTGCCACTCTTTAAGACAAGGAGGAATTTCATAATGATCAGAATTTCCCATACAGTTGTCTTGGTATCCTAAGGAAGACTTTTAAGTCAGGCTTACTATAGAAAGGTCCTACATTAGCTCTACAAATAAATGAACATGTCAACAAACAACATGTGTTTTGTTCCTCCAAAATATTCGTCAGATTATACATGTCTCCTGAAAAATGATTCAAAGGTTTAGAAACTGATATGGCACACTCTTGTGATATGACTGTACCATTACATATTTCATGCTGGATATTTCTTCTTTAGAAACAACATTTCCTATTGAAAATTGGAGACCTTATCAGAAATGAGTTACTTTGACTAGAAGTCTTACCCTGAATGGTCTGTTGCACTTAACCATAAATTACTTTTAAACTATGAACTTTGGTCGTTCCTTGATAATCGGACCCCAACAATTGAAGCAGTGTTGAAACTAGAATATCCTAAGGCTGGTTCTCACATTCACAGCCAAGGATATCACTCAGTGAAAACACAAGAAGTCACCCTGCAAAAAAGCGTTATGTTTGAAGTGTAGTTAATTGGCAGTGGTTGTTCAAATATGGAAGAACATCTCATTGTAGTGTACTTGTGTGAATTCACATGTATAGCATTTCTGGAACATGCTGTGTCTTGGATAAAGTTGCTGGGAAATGGATTCAGTAGTGTTATATAAGGAGATGCTTGCCCCCACACTGACCTTTCCAAACAGGCTCAGCTGTAGAGGCCCATCCTAACTTTACATGAGATCGGATGAAAGAGGACCATTGGTGGTGCCAAAATGATGGAATGCCCTCCCAGTGAAGATCTCTTTGTTTCTTAGACTTATTTTTATTATAGCTAACGTTTGACTCTAATGGTCTGTTATTTTTATTTTATGAATTGTTGCTTGCAACACATAGTGCTATATGTGTCTACTCAGAACTGAGGCCAAATGAATTCATAGAATTGTGGAATCACTGAGTTGAAAGGGGCTTCATAGGCCTGCAGGATCTTCAGCTAAAGTATCCCCAGCAGGTAGCTGTTATTGCCAAATGGTTCTTACTGTCAACAAGCCCTTCTCATGTTCAATCATGTTCAACCCATTAGACCTGACTCTACCCTTTGGGGCAACAGAGATCAAGCCTGCCACCTCCTCTCTGTCACAGCCCTTGAGGTATTTAGAGTGCAATCATGTCACCTCTTCACTCTTCTTTTCACCAAACTGAACATACCCAGGTCTTCCTCATATCTTTTGTTCTCCATGCCTCCTGACATCAAAATAAGGCACCAGAACTAAAAAACAGTACTCCAGATGAGGCCTGACTAATGCAGAATTTAGTGGAACTATTATTTCCCTCAGCTTGGAAACTATACTTCTGTTAATGCAGGCTAAAGTAGCATTTGCCTTCTTTGTTACATCATCCCACTGCTGGGTCATCTTTAATTTATGACCAACAATAATCCCAAGATCCTTTTCACATATATTTGCATTTGGTTTTTGTGATCTACATGTAAGATTTGGGGTTTGTTTTATTGACTTTAATTATTGTCGCCCAGTTTTCTAGTTTACCTAGCCCTTTTACATTAGGTCCCTGTCTTCCAATTTGTTAACCACCCCTGCCAGTTATGTGTCATATGCAAACTTGATAAGGATTCCCTCCACTCTGTCATCTAAGTAATTGATAAAAATAGTTTTTTGTGGGTTTTTTGGGCTATGTGGCCATAATGTGTGGCCTTCCAGAATTACTATATTGCAGAAATCATGTGGATGGATCAGTGAGCTATAGATAGATAGCAAATGTGTTAATAAAATATGGTTTTGCCATGGATCCCAAAGGAAGATGCAAGTATATGGAGAATTTTCTGGTTTAAAACAATAATGGCACAGCCACATAGGATAGCTAGTCCAATATATAATGACAGGATTCGCTTTATTAATTACTTATTTTGATGTATTTTTCATTAATATACCATAACATAATCTTATGAATTTTCCTTAGAACTTAGATTGCTCTGCTGGCTTTTGTGTGCCCCTGGGATTGAATGGACCTTCCAGGGATGTAGCCAAGGGGGAGGATCTTGGGATCTGGACCCCCCCTTCCATTAGAAAAATGAATGGTGTGTTCTGCTGTGCTGCCGCACCCAAGCCCCATTATAATGGTGGCACTTAGTCTGGAACCTCCCCCCCTTCCTAAAATCCTGGCTACGTCCCTGGACCTTCCTAAGTCTTTGCATATGGTGGGGGTATTGCATAAAAATGGACAAAACACACTACAGTACTAATTACAAAACACAAGGGAAAACCTGCAAGTCACAAACAAGTAATTTTTTGTGAAGCTGAAGGCTTTCATGGCCGGCATCCATAGTTTTTTGTGGGTTTTTAGGGCTATGTGGCCATGTTCTAGAAGAATGTCTTCCTGACGTTTCGCCAGCATCTGTGGCTGGCATCTTCAGAGAAATGCCAGCCACAGATGCTGGCAAAATGTCAAGAAGAAACTCTTCTAGAAGATGGCCACATAGCCCAAAAAACCCACAAAAAACTAAATAAGTCATTTTTTTAAAACTTTTGTGCTGATTTTGGGATGGTATGGTCCACTAACCCAAAATTGGGGGCCACACTCACGACAGTTGCTGGTGCGTGAGGTTCAGTAGCTGCCATTTTGAAGAATGTACTGGAGAGAGAAACTGTTGTTTGGAGAATAAGTCTAACTGAACAGCAGTTGGTCACTGCCAGAGAAAACCCCAAAACAAAAATAAATTTGAAACCTAAATATATTCCAGGTTTAGGCAGATAAAGGTTTTTTGGAATGCATTGATATTTTTATGTTCTTGATATCATAGGTCTTTTTAAAATGCTTACTGTGATAATTGCCAAAGACAAAAAATTTACTACACATGTGGCCCTCCAGTTCTTGTTGAACTACAACTCCCATTAACCCTAGCCAGCATCACCAATGATGAAAAGAGATGCAGCCTGGCATCATCTAAAAAGTTGTTTCACCTGCCCTCCATCATTCGCAAATCTCCCCAATGTTCAGGAGTAGATTTTGAGGGCGTACAGTAGGCAACAGAGCGGAGGGGGAATCAGGAAGGCCACATTTCATAGCTATGGGCCCATACAGACAGGCCAAAATAAAGCTGCTTCAGGTCACTTTGGAGGAATGCTGTTTAATTGATGCATGCATCCTAAGAGGCCAGAAGCTGTGCCAAAGCTATGGTCCAGTCCTTAGGACTGGAGCGTGGCTTCTGGCCTCTTAGGATGCATGCATCATTTAAATAGCATACCTCCAAAGTGACCTGAAGCAGCTTTATTTTGGCCAGTCTATACAGGCTGTATGTATTATCAATGGAAGTGAAAAGGCATTGAAACCAGTGTGCACAGCTAGTTTAAAATTGGATCTGCAGTTTTGCTAAATTTATTTATGATTGTATATTTGAAGTACTGGTACTCTAAAGACAGGGTCAGTCTTGTTTGGTACTTGGAGAGGAGACTGCCAATGAATACCAGGTGCTGCAGACTATATTTCTGGGGGAGGAACTAGCAAGACTATCTCTAAGTCAGTGGTTCCCAACCTGTGGGTTGGGACCCCTTTGGGGGTCGAATGACCCTTTCATGGGGGTCGCCTAAGACCCATTGGAAAACACCTATTTAATTATAGTTATGAAGTAGCAACAAAAATAATTTCATGGGTTTGGGTCACCACAACATGAGGAACTGTATTAAAGGGTCATGGCATTAGGAAGGTTGGCAACCACTGCTCTAAGTATTCCTTGCCTAAGAAAAGCCTGTGAAATTTAAGGGGTTACCGTATTTCAACAGGTGACTTGAAGGCACACACACACACACACACACACACACACACATATCTGAAGAATACCAAATATCCACAGTCCTGGGTTATGTTTAAAGCCCTAAATGGCTTGGGCCCGGGTTACTTAAGGGAACGCCTCTCCCTACATAATCCTCCCTGCACACTCAGATCTACAGGAAAATCCTTACTCAGCTACCCTAAGGTGAGACTGGCGATCACACAACAAAGGGCATTCACAGCAGTGGCTCCTTCTCTATGGAATGCCCTACCGGAAGAGATTCGCCTCAGTGGAACGGTAGAAGCCTTTAAGAAGGCTCTAAAGACTCATTTCTTCCTACAAGTCTACCCTCCCACTTCCGTCTGAGACCATCTCCCCCCTATTGTTTTTGATATATAGTAATTCATGGTTTAAATAGTTTATTATATGTTATGTTTTTAATCTTGTTTGAATTTACTTCTTTTAATATGTATTTTTAGATGTGAATTTTTAATTGTTTTTATTGTCTGTTTTTAACGATATTGTACACCGCTTTGATAGTAGGAAAAGCGGTTAACAAATAAACAAATTATTATTATTATTATGTATTTTATACCTATTTAAGTTTCATTTTTGTCTTTCCTTCCAATATTTTAAAAAATTTCCTTGATTTATTTCTATTCACTCTCATGGACATCTGTTCATTTTAAAGGCATACTCACAGATTATGCAGTTCTCATAAAAATGTTATTATTATTCCCTACAGTTTATTGTTAGTTGACATTTGTGGGTACAAACCCTTCTGTGAATGTATGTTAGAAATTTCATCCAGTACCATCTCAGCAGCATATGATGTCTGTCTAAAACACACAAATGGCAAATAATATAATAAACAAATCTCTCATTGACCACTAAGCCTGATGGGTTTGTTAAGTCTTTATGCATGAACAATTTTGGATAACAAAGTATCAGTAACTTGTAAGGTTTGTAATAAACAAATCCTGATTATGAAAACATTTTGTTCTGATTCTACATCCCATTCTCCTACCCCACAACCTGTATGAATTCCAAGTGTTATAAAAAGCCTGTTTTCTTAGCCATTTTCTTCATTTTGTTACAAGTGGCACCACCCAGTATATGCTTTGCTATCTCAATGTGTAGCAGGAATTCTCTTCTTTAAACAAACTTTGTTTCAACTTGTTAAAAAAAAAAGAATTTCATAACACCCATTGTTGCCAGAGTAGAAAAATGTTATCTTAAATTATTTTCCAGGACTGGCTTGGCTTAAATGTGGCATCTGTGTCAACAGTTCCCATTCAGCAAATGGCCAACTACATCAGCTCTCCAGTTAAATTCACCCCACACACACACATTTTTTAGATTGTCATGTACCACTCTCTGGCTAGAAGCATAGTGTTACTTGTGATTATCAGAGGACATATATCTTAGAGTTATTATTTTCCATAAATATCAGTGTCCTGCTCATTCTCTGCTTAGCAATGAGCCTGATAAGATAATGTCTATGTCTTCCCGGGGATCTGGACCCCCAGTGTTGTTGTTTTTTAAAATCTGCATGAGCTATTAGCTACACTGACTGAGGGAGAAGAGAGTTGTAGTTTTACACATTGGGAAGGCTAATCTATATAGAGAGATAATTTTATGACACTTGTGAGACGTTGTGAAGGTTTCTGGTCATGTGGTTGGGGATTTCTAGGAGTTGAATTTTTAAAAGTTTTTTTTAACACACTGTGAAACCAAAATGTATTTTCCCATCCATTTTTGTAGCAATTGCTTTATTATTTTTCTCTTACATTGTTCACGTTGGCCTCAGATTGCATTGGTATTCCCTTTGATTGTCCACTACCGTAGGAATACGGTTCTTTTCCTTTTAACAGTTCTGTCACAACTTTGTTTCCTAAGCTTTTTCTATTTATCATGTCTCATATCAAAAAACTCTAGGTGAAATGATCTGAAGGACATAATCACAGCTGAAGAAGAATTAATGCTATATTTTCCTTCTTTCCACTGAGCATGAGGGGGAAAAACCAGTTTTTCCCCCTGAAACTACCTGTCCTCTTTTCCCAGTAATTATTTTGAGTTTAAATATTTGAAGGAGAAAATTAAGAGAATCAAAAGCAGAGGGATTGGAAGAAAAAAAACACAACCCCAAAATACCCCATCGGGATGTATCTTAAAAGAGAAATGAACATATGATACACATGCAAAAGATGGTAGTATTTCACTTAGATATCTTGCTGACTGTGTAGCTGTATCAACCATCTATGTGGGAGAACAAGAAAGTGTGCTTACATGCTGCATTATGCCAGTCAGCATCTAACAGTTCTTGAGTATTAGTACCCAAAATAAGAGGTGATACTTACTATGCAGTGGCAGAATTCTGTTATTTTGAGAGATAGTGTGCTACAGAGGAAGACTTAAATTATTGCAAGGATCTCTTTGCACAAAGATACTGTTGCACCCTTTGTGGGGCCCTTGTCACTGCGCAGAGTGGTCCCACCATGTTTCAGAAGAGCTGGGTGACATTTTGCATCCTATAACAGTGCAGCAGGGTGGTACAATGGATTGTTAGGATAGCAGAGTGAAGAACGGTGGGACCTGCAGTAGAATGATGGGGAATTGTAGACAGATAATCCATTACATGCCTCTCAGTGTCCACTGCCCTCACTATTTAGCATTCATTGGCCATTGAGCATGCTCAATTTTTATTGGTTTGGGGGGGGGGGCAGTCCCCTTGGGTCCTTTTCTAAAAATATTTTGCACTTCTGCAAACCTTGGGGTTTCCAAAGATGGCTGAAATCTCCCTCTTGTACATAGGTGGTACCATTTTGGCTACATAAAGATCTATTCTCAGACAATTCATGATGAGAGTATAGGATACATTACAAGTAAACCCTCAATAAAATAATGCCATGTATTCTCATCTGTAGCAGAACTGTTTTAGTTCAAGGCTACAGATAGCTTCCTGTAGAAGTCAAGCCTCTGAGGAGGTAACTTTCAGGAATAGGGAAGAAATAAAAGGGAGCTTTTTTTCCTTTCATCCTAAAAAGTTCTTCCTGCTGTGCTGTATACCTCTAAAAGACGGCTAGTCTCAAATCACTATGTTGGGCGGCAGAAAGAAAGATATCTATCCAAGTTCAGTTTTGCTGTAGAAGACTGACTATGAGGTATTTAGCAGGTCGGTACTTCCTTCTCTTCTCCAGGTTTATATTTTCTTGAGAGGAGAGTGTTGTCAAAGCTAGGCATAGTTAAAGTGACTCATATCATGACTCAACCAGCTCCCACCCATAGACTTAATAGACTTAGCTTATACACTTTGTTAGACTTGTTGCTTCTTTCAAACGGCACCTTCATGGGATGGGCAACTTCAGAAGGTCCGGGGTAGATCCGCTGCTCACATATGCTTCTATGGGTTGCATGTGGCACACAACCAGTTTGATGGTAAGCTGGGAACTGGAAGTGGGGAACACAAAGTGTTCCAGGAAGTTGACTAAAGTAGTATGCATCTTCAGTGATACTAAATGGACCTTTGTAGCACATCCTGTGATGATATCATTTTCTTGGCCACCATTGAAGAACAGTCCTCAACCTTGATCTTATCTAGCACTGTCTCTTCTTTCTGCCTCTCCCTTCTTTTAAGATTGGTTGATGACCCTGGAGTTTAATTTCTCTAAGCTTCCTTTAGCAAGTAGTTTATGGTACATTTATCATAGTGCCCTGAATCCAGATGAGTATAGTCTGCAGTGCCCTTGGTCCTGAGCTATGTGTTGCATTGTGGTCAAACAAAATGCAGTCATGGCTGTGAATGTTGGATGATACACTCGAAAGGATGCGGGGGGAGGGTAACACAAGTGTCTCTAGGGGTTGCACATTCTGGGATGAGGGAAATGAATTACTCCTGCATCTTATTACTTGGGAAGTGTAAGCAGAGGTACTTGAAATTCCTTTTCTCTTTGCTCTTCTATCTGTATTCTAAGACACAGTTGCTGTCTTATCAGAACAGTGTGTGAGCCACTGGTTATATTTCTTCATTTAAAATATTTATGCCCCTCTTTTCTTAGACAGCACATTTCCTAGATGGCTAACAACAGACTAAAAACATAGGATTCTTGTTGACTGGCAATAATAACATGGGGTGATCAAATACAGTTTTAAAAATCCAGGAAACAGCAAATATTTGAAAAGGAGGAATGCAGTCTATAAATGTGGATACTGACTAATATTAACCACTAAAACAAAGATCTTTATGCTGTAGTGAAAACCCTCAGGGAAAGTGCGAGGCACTCATCTCTAAACAGAAAGTTATACAACCTGGTTGTGGTCACCAAAAGTGTCCTTTCCCTCATCCTAATCAGACTTTGATTTGCGACACCCAAGAGGATCTGTTGCAGATCTTCAAAACTTGAGGCCCATTCACATTACACAGAATAGCTATATTATTCCATTTCAACTGCCATAGTTTCATTCTTTGGAATCCTGGGATTTTCATTTTAGGGCATATAGAATTCTAGGCTAGAGAGATCCACTGTTTCACCAAACTACAAACCCCAGCATTCCATAGGATGGAATCATGGCAGTTAAATAATAGTGTTATAATTATGTAGTGTGAATGGGCTCCAGGTCTAAGGCCACTCTGGTATCTGTGAGAAGGACAATATGGGTCATATGAATGGCACAGTTTCTTTCTACATCCAAAGTAGAGGAGGTGCAAGAGTTGCTCGAGAAGATACCATAAGGGTGGGTGACACCACTACACCCCAAGCACCTGCCTTTTGGCAGAAACAGGCTGTGATTTTCACCTGCGTTCCTTTAAAATGCTGAAGAGATGGTGTGAGTGGGGCAAGGCTCAGTGAGAGGAGAAAGGAGAAGCCCCAGGTTTTTTTTTTAATAAAATTAAAATTTTTAAATTTTTAATTTTAAATTTTTGTATTCTTTTAACATCAAACCATCATTTCCTACCAAATTTTAACTTTAACTGCATGAAGCTCTCTACATGTAAGTATATTTATCCTGTGTGTATGATAATTGTAATTTAAAGGTATAATTTTAATTTTGCTAGTTGTTTATGTCACAACTATTGCCATTACATAAAGTGATGAATGGGAATTATGATTAATGAGTAACATTCGTTGAAAAAACATTATTAAGGATTCTGTATGGTGTGGTATGGGAGGAGGTCAGTAGGGGGAGGTGACACCAAGAGTTACCAGATAGGGTGATGCCAACCTTATTGATACCTAGAACTGACACAATTAAAACATTCAGCATCCACAGATTTTGCTATCCACAGGGGATCCTGCAACAAAACCACAGTGGATACCAAGGACCTATATGCTGGTGGAAATTTAGGTTGAACTAGAGCAATATAGGACATCTGTCCTAATCTGCTTTTATAACAGTGATATTTTGTACTGAATAATCTCTTGTTAGCTCAGTCACTTGATTTAGAAATTCCATGGTGTGTGTGTGTGTGTGTGTGTGTGTGTGTGTGTGTGTGTGTGTATACAGTGACTAGACATTTCCATGTGTTCATCATAACTATTTGGGAGGTGTGGGCTCATACGCTGCTGGTTCAGAACTTACAGAAGTCCCTCATCTCAATTTCTAATAAGGATATTACAGCATTGGTTTGCTTCACAGGACTGATGTAAGGTTAATTGAGATAATGGATGTGATGTAGATTTAATACTGGAAATATGCCCGATAAAAGCAAAGGGCTCTTTTGTTAGAAGATGCTGAAATTTAATAAAAATAACATTTCCTTCTAGTTGTATGCCACTTGTGTAGCATGTTGTCTGTAAAGCTGTCATAATGATAGTTCTCAAACTGGAGAGGCAAATGCTGTTTGAGGGATTCCAAAAGAGCAAATCAAGCATTCCTTGGTTATGCCTGTTATTTCCTTTTATAATGTACAACTGAATCTGGATACTCTTCTGTTCCCTGTTCTGCTGCCTGTACTAGGAGGAGATTGCCGTTCTTCATGTCCCTTTGGCAAGATTCCTTTTACCACTTAATCTGTTTCTCCTCCAACAATTGTAGCATCCTGACACCAGTCTGGAGGACAAGCAATTCCTTTTTTCCCCCAGCCGCAATATATAAATCACCTGGAGGAGGAATTTATGAGTGATAAATTTGTTGGTGTAGAACAGGCTTGTATTTTTCTTCTGTTTATTCCTGTTTCAGTGTTTGGTGGAGCATGGTAGAGTTTCTTTAATCTGCTAATCATGTTAGAAGATAGTTGAATAGTTCTAAATATTCCTAGGAGCTTCTTTTAACAAATGTTAATGATCAAGTATGTTAAACTAGCTCATTTAAATTCTTAAGCCAATATACAGACATTTTGAAGTGATTAATCTTAATTCACATTTTAGAAACAGTCACCAGTTTATAACCAAGGAATAACTGAACACACATTAACTCTTGGGGGGATGGGATAGTCGTATAGAAATCCTTTCATAATGGACTTTTAAAAATAACTAGTGGTCTTCTTCTAGTGCATTGCATCTCTAATTAACATGATTAGAGACATACTGCACCAAACTAGCAAGGTTGCTCTAAGCATATTTTTAAATATGCATTTTGGTTCATGTTGAATTGTAATTAGGGTTGCCATAAGTCAGGACCTCCAAACCGGGACAAATGTGGGACAAATGCAGGACAACATTTTCAAATGTAGGACACATTTTTAAAAATGGAGGACACGTGAAAAATTGATGCTTTTTTAGAAATGTTAATATAAATGCATGTTTCTTAGGCATGATCAAAATGGAGGACATTTTGACATTATTCCTAGACAGATCGCAGAAATGTACTTCCCTTTCTGGCCACCCCCCTCTCCCCATTCCAAACAGCACATTTGAGCATTGAACATGGCTTTATTTTAACATTGCCTCTTGCATATTTCAGAGGCTTATTCCACAACCAAACCCTTTGGGTTTAACACTGAACATGGGTTAACATGGCTATGCATATAGAACGTGGTTAAACAAAAAGTGGATTTGCCCTCGGTTTCAGGTGTCTCACCAAGTATACTTCTCAGAAGTGTGTACTTGGTCAAGGGACTTTGGTTTTCCTTCATTTTGACTTGTTTTGTCTGTATTCCTCCCCACTAAATAAAGGAGACATGAAATGGAGTTAATGGGTACAAGTAGTTAAACAAAAAAGTCTTGTGAGACTCTGTAGGCAAGAGGTGCACCATGTTAAGAACTGCATTAAGCACACTTAGGCTGCTGCCACACTGCTTTCACTCTCATCACTCCATCCTATGGAATCCTGGGATTTGTAGTTTGTTGTGGTGCCAGGGCTGGGCTTTGAAACCTCAGGCATAAGAGAGGCAAAAGGCTTGGGCTGCATCTACACTGGAGAAATAATCTGGTTTGAGACCACTTTAACTGCCTCGGCTGAATGCTATGGAATTCTGGGAATGGTGGTTTGTTCCAGCACCACAGCAGAATGGCAGTTAACCCCTGGAAAGCTCTCTGACCAAGGTGACCAATGCCCTCACCCCAAAATGTAGGGCACCCAAGCAAAAAAATGTAGGACATGGCCAAAAATAAAAGCTAAAAACACCCATGTAATTATAAATCCATGCTTCTTAGCCATGATCCAAATGGAAGACATTTTGAAATTTGACAGAAGAGGACATGTCCTGGAAAAGGAGGAGGATGCCTGGTCACCTTGTCTCAGGTCCAAAATGCACTGCAGAAATAAAACAATGCTGGACTGAAATGCCCAGAGTTCCTCACCAAAGCTGCATCCACAATGAGGAAATAATCCAGTTCGAGAGTGACTTAACTGTCCTGGGTTAGTGCTGGGGAATGCTGGGAATTGTAGTACACTGTGGCCCCAGAGGTATCTCTGACAGGAAGTCCCATAACCCTCCAAACGTAGTTGAACTGCAGTGCCCAGAATCCCTCCCCAGGTGCTGCATCCACACTGAGGAAATGGTCCAGTTTGAGACTGTTCAGTGCTGGGGAATCCTGGGAATTGTAGTCTATTGTGGCCTCAGAGCCATCTCTGAAAGAGAAGTCTCAATGTCTCCCAAACACTAGCATTCCCAGGATTATTATTCCTGCAGTGTGTGAGAGAGATATAAAAGCTAGGGACTGGATTCATTTGGAGGATCTCTGTGTCCAAAACACACTGTTTGGACTGCCAGGGCTCAGTGCTATGGAATCCTGGGAATTGTAGTTTATTGTGGCACCAGAGCCTGACAGAGAAGGCCAAATGCCTCACAGACACCAGAATTCCAGAGCATTGAGCTTTGGCAGTTAAAGGGGTCTCAAAGTGCAGGGGGGGGGAGAGAAAAGCCAAGGAGTGTGAATGAGAAGCTCACCTCGGCAGGAGGAGGAGGAGGGAGAGAGCCAAGGGAAGTGGCCAGGACCATCCGGAGGAGGATCCCCTGCTTTTCCTCATCATCGCAGCCTCCTCACTGCTGGCAAGAGGCTCTGCCCCCAGGCAATGCCGCCTCTGTGGACCATTCAGCCTCCTTTTGTCAAAAGAGCTCTGGTGCCACAAGAAACTACAATTCCCAGAATCCCATAGCACTGAGCCATGGATGTTTAAGTGGGGTCAAACTATTTCTGCAGCTTTTTGCTACCCCAAAGCCCTTCCTATTTACAAGCAAGGCAAAAACTCTTCCTTCACCAAGCCATTGAAAACCAACGCAAGTGGAGGAGGGCTGATTGCTTCTTTCCCATTGGTCAGCTTTGGGAGAAATTTGCATATTACAAGTAAAGGTGTTTAGGGCCTCAAAAACGATCCTGTGATAAAGAATTACAAGAATACTGACGCGGTAGACATTTAAAAGATGAGGCATTTAGACTCCCAGGGAAACAGGAACCATTTATGGCCTTTTTTTTCTTTTCTCACTGTAACCTGGAAAGAAAAGCCTCATGCAAGGCATATATACCAACATGGGTGGGCAAAAGCTCTGAGTGGCAGATGTCCTGAAGACCTGCTCTCTAGGCTACGCCAGTGCGCCAGGCGGGGAGAGTGGCGCACAGCCATGCAGGTCGGCGGGGAGGAGGCAGGGGAAGGCCAAACCGGGGGCTAGGGGCCAAACCGGACCGGGACCGGGAGGGGCCCCCAAAAGTGGGTTTGTCATGGGGGCCGCCGGGTTATGGCATCCCTAATTGTAATACAACTCAGTCCTTAACTATTTTTTTTTCATTTGCATATGTGAACTTTGTATTACAGTCTGTCATTTAAGACCCCTTGGAGGATCAGAAGAAAGAACTAAAATGGTGAATGGCATAAATATCTAAATAATAATTAGTATGGTCCTGCTATGTTAAGTACTTCTACAGCTCACCGATTTCAGCATTTTTAAAATTAGTTTGGCTAAGCCATGCAATTTATATCTTCACTAATATAGTAGTACTTATCCAATGTGTTCATTTTCTCCCTCAAAGCAAGTAAAAATGTGAAATAAACATTCAGTGTATATGTCACATTGGTACATCTAACTGATGTTTCAGATATTATGACGCAGACGTGTTACATTATTATAAATGCTAGTAAGTACACAGGAAAAATATACAGGAATTGTGTGCTGTATAAAGGTACTGGGTCATAGATTAAAGGTGTGTCAGGTGTGCTTGGCCATGACTTTCTGCCTTGTATATGCTTTAATTAAGTATTCTGCATGGCAGGGGGTTGGATTGCATGACCCTTATGATCTCTTCCAGCTCTATGATTCTATGCTTTGTTGATACATCTGTCTCTTGCATTTTGTGGTAAGGGCTGCAGTAAGAGCATGACTGCATAATGTAGAAGTGACTATGAGGACGTGACACATTTTATCTTTATTTATTTGTATTATATATTTCACCTCACTGAGATAACTCTTTTTTTTTAATAATTTTTATTTCAGATTAAAAACATTCATTACATATCACATAACATACACATGACTTTGTACAAAAATTACGAAACAAGACAACTTCCCATCTTAATTTGTGATGTTGGATGCGTTGATAAATTTACCTACTACAATCTCTTACCTTAACATTTATGAACATCTAGAAAGGTGTACTAGTTACCCTAACCTTATCTAATTTTACCCTTAGTATATATACAGTTCTGATATGTCTTACCCTATACCTTAAGTTTTTGTTATTAACTCGTTGTATATACTATCCTAATTGAGATTCTTCCTTTATGTTATTGTCTGATTACCTTTTGATCCTGTTACCTACAAATCCTAATATATACTTCTATTTCTTCGTTTACTCAACTGAGTTGAGTAAACTGAGATAACTCTTAAGAGGACAAGTTATACAAATAATAGTATAATAAATGACATGGGAGGTGGGGAGGGGGACCAGCAATATTATTTTATTTAAAACTCCTTTCAATGTAAAATAATTTCCAAGTCTCTGGAGGGAGCCCCAAAATGATGTATGAGCAAACTCCAGGGAATTACCAATAGCGTCAAGTTTTCATTCTTCTTTTGCTTTGCATATATTTCATTATCATTGCATCTTTTCTTCAAAATGATAAATATTCAGTGGGAGGATCTTTATTTGAGAGCTGAAAATCCCATGTTACACAAAATCCCCCAAATCCCATATTTTGATTGGAAGAGTGAGCACCAGACATTTTCTGAGTCCAGCTTCCTCTATTCCATGCTGACTCTGAGCAGTACATTTGCAGCTGTAGATTCCTGATCTCAAAATGGTTATTGGCCCACCACTATAAGGTATCCTTGGGTTTTGAGGTTCCCGAAGTATATGAGATCTTGTGGGAACCTTATAATGGCCTGCCTCATGGATTTCCCAGCCAGTCTTGAGCTGCCAACTGAGTGTGGGAAAGCTGACACTATATCTCACTCCATCATGTTTTTCTATTTTCTAAACAAATTTCTGTTTAGAAAACCTGACAACCCTATGTACACAGTCTTCCCAACACTCTCATTTTACCCTTGCTAGAACCCTATGAGGTAGCTATAGTAGGATGGTAACTGAGTACTATTGCTAAACCACACTCAAACCAGTGCATTACACTCCTAAACCACACTCAAACCAGTGCATTACACTGGACCTACATATACCATAGTGTACTGTACCAGTCAGATATGTACACTGGGGGTTGAGGAGTGGAAAAGAGATTCCAGACATAGCAAGCGATGCTGGATTTGTGAAAAGGACAAGCACCAAATGTAATAAAAGGGAACGGAGGAGGAATTTGCCTTGTAATATGTAGATCCACCCTGCCCTATATCATTGTGGAAGATCACATGCACATAATGAATGTACATTTTTAAAGAAAAAATTGTTGTAGAGTAAACCCTACAACACATTATTAGAAGCATTTTCAGACTTTTCTTGTCCAGTCAAAAATACCCAATTGGTTCACTTTACAGTAGTTCTGTAAAATTTAGTTTTAAACCTGTGAGGTTTGTATGTCTGCTGCTTGATGTCTTAAAGATCCCAATATATTCACTTCCATTAAAAAAAAATCTGATCATATAATTTGTGTAAAATAATGTCACAAAAGAACACATAATGCCTGCACTTCATAGAGCAGGGATGAATTTAAATTGACATCATAAAGACTGATATGCCCTGTGTCTTTGAAATTCCCTGTACTGTAGGGAATGCAATAATAGGTCTTTTTTTAAAAAATGAAACATTTCTGGAACATCTTGAATGTTCAGGAGTTGAGAGAGAATGGAGATTTGCAGAGGCTCAAACGGCATTTTAAATTGCTGAAGTGTTTCAAAGCATATGTATACACTTAAGTAGGGATGAGGTGAGAAGGAATTCTGGAAATTCTCCAGCGATGGCTGCAAAAGGCTTTCAGACAAGAAGATGTGCGAGGAAACACAAGAGTAGAAAGCCAAAAACTACTCCAGCCCTCTTGGTATGCTGAGATAAATAAAAGGTGCATTTTCGGGGATTTTGACAAACTGTAAAGAAGGGACTGGAGGAAACGGTTGCTCATACTGTTGAAGAACGTTGCTTTACTAATGCAGAGACCATGTATGCTTATTTATTTTTTAGTCAAAATGGGATTTCATGTTACCTTTTTTTGCAAAAAAAGGGGGGGATTAAAGCTAAGTTATTGGTGCTAGCTGAGACTAGGTACTATTGTACCCAAAACTAGACCTGGAGAACTCATTTATCCCACCTTTCGTAGATGATGTTTAAAGTAGTTTACAGCATCTTACTATAGCAGGGAACACTGTAAACAAGTGACCTGTGTGCTGTTCAGCTGCCCCCAAATTATGGACAGTCTCAATGCCCCTGCTCTCCTTTCTATTGGGTCTTTCTGTTTTAAATAGGACATTAGTTGGACAATCCTTCAAACAGAAGATGGTAAATTAAGATTCATGGCCACCCTATGAAGAAGGGTCCCATTTGAAGTCATTGTACTGTGAGCTTTTGAAAACCTGAAGCCAGCACTGGAGCCAAACTATTTTTATTTATTTCCCATCTTTCTCCTACAGTTGTGACATAAAAGAACTTACCACAAATTAAAATACTGTAATTAGTAATTACCGAACACCATACATGTCATGGCCAGCCAAGAGCAGTATGAGGAGGAGGCCGTGGCTCCTCAAGCGCAAAAGGAGATGGAGGCTATACCAGGTCCCAGTTCTGCCCTGCCAGACCCCAGCCCTGATCTCCCAGCCCCAGGGATTGAAGCTCAGCCAGATCCTAGCTCTGTGGGGTTCCCTCCTGAGGCTCAGCAGCCTAGTGTTGACTCTGTGGAAGAACCAAGCATGGAGGTTCCTTCCTTTAGGCAGAGGAGAGCTGAGAGTTCTTGCGTGCGTTGATCCAGGAGGCTTGCAGAGAGGCAATCTACTGATAAGCCTCAGCTGGCACAAGGGAGGGCGCATCTCTCATTTAAGCAGCTGGAGAATGCCAACCCTTTGCCAGCAGTTATTGCAGAATCCTTATTTGTGATTGCTGTCGGCACTGGCTCCTTGTTTCCTGAACCCTTGTCTGTCTTGAAACTACGACTTTGGAACGAACTGGACTATTGCTACCTTCTGTCTGCCCTGACCTTGGACCCAACTGACTTCCGTGACCTCTGGTATCCTGACCTTGCCTTTGTTTGTGGCTTGCTTCTCTTGGACTCTATAAAGGTCTGTTTCCCAGCTCCTAGTTAGCTCTCTTGCTGAGCCATCACTATCAACGTTTGTTTGTGTATGTGCTAGCCGCAGTCCAGGACAATACATTACAAATACAGTATTGTTCATAATTGAAAATACTAATTTAAAACATGTTTTAATGTCACTTTAATAAATATATGCAATAGAACATTAAAAGAACTTTTAGACCCAGTTAGTTATTAAAAGCCTGCTTGAATGGAAAAGTTTTTGCCTGGCATTGAAAGGACAACAGAGAGGAAGCTAGTCTGATCTTAGCTTGAAAGGACTTGCCATAATCTTGGCCTCTGAGAAACCCTTCTACTGGGTCTCCACTGAAGGTAGTGGAAACTGACAAAAGTTCTCTCCTGCAGATCTTGAAACACGGACAAGGAATATATTGAGATATAAACTCTTTCAGATAACATGGACCTGCTCCGTATAAGGCTTTATAGTACATAAACTGGAAAGGTAACAGTGCTAGGAATAGAGGGAAACTGCACTACATGTAGATTGATTCAGTCAAGGCAGCCATAGTCCTGAGTTTGCAAGACCTGCAGGACAGTTAATGACTGGGAATCTGGGAAGTCTCACATTCATAGGGTCACTATAAGTTGAAATTACCTGATATCAAATAATAATAAAGAACATAACCAGAATTTTGAATTGTTTCTACAAATTGACAGGTTTCCAGTGGAGCTACTATGTCAGGGGCATTATATGCTCCAAGTAATAATTTCTAAGTCATTGTGGATTGTAGTCCCCAAAATATTTTAAGGAAAGATGTATATTCCACAGTCAGCCATCTTGGCAACTAAGCTGACATGTTTAATACTTTGTGAAATACTTCCATTAATCTCACTCTCCAACTATCAGATGTTTCATGGAATAAGGCTTAGTAGCTTTGCTGACTAAAAATTTTGCATCAGTAGCAGGTCAAGTGTTACTTCTGGTGGATTTAATATTGGGACTACTGCTGCCTTCTACTAAATCTTTTAAATAATAGGTTACTTGCAGCTTGAAGTCTGCTGGCTCATCAGAATGACTACAGTAACCAAATCTGAGGGAACCAAATTTCTGTGATGCCATGTTATTGAACACTGAACACAATGTCATGTTAATTTAACTTGCATTTCCATGAGGCAAGGACAGGGCTTTGCATAACCTTCGGACTGTTCTGCTAAAAATTTCCCAGGATAATAGAACAAGGTTTTGATTTGAATGAGTTCAGTTAAATACACAATGGATTTAAATACAAAATAAAATTTCAGTGCTGCCCAAAACATGCTTATTTGGAAGACAGCCTGCACTTAATCCCAGGGAAATACACATAAGATTGAAACCTAAGGCCCAAATATACTGTGTTGGCAACTGCATGGATCAAGCATGTGTTTGCTCTGTTTACATATGAACATTTATATGTGAACAGTCAGATCTGTTCACATGTAGAGACAAATAGAAAGCCTACCTGTGCTTTATAGATTATAGTAAAGCTGATTGTGTAGATCATGAAAAAACTGTGGATTGGTCTTTAAAAATTAGTATGCCACAACATTTGCTTGTCCTGATGCAGACATACCCTGGATAGGAAGTCACTATCAGGGAGATCCAGTTACCTCACTCCCTGCTGTCTTTCCACCAACAGGTAAATACCTGATGACAGCATATGGAGTTTTTCATGGGAAGGAGGTGTAGTATTTTTATCGGGGAGGGAATGGAGTGCTTTTATTATGTTTGAAATGTCTTTTTAATGTGTTTTAACTTGTGTTTTTTTTTTAATGTTAACGTTTGTACTTTAACTTTTGTATTAAGAGTTGGTTTTAATTATATTGTGTTTTTAAGGTGTTGTATGCTTGCCTTGGGTCCCATATTGGGAGAAAGATGGGATAAAAATGAAAGAATGAAACAGAATAGTTTTCAACTGGCAAGACTTTGTTTTATCACATTATCTGTTTAACTTAGGCTGCTGCCACAATGCAAAAAGAAAGCAATTTGACACCACTTTAACTTCCAGTACTCAGTACTATGAAAGCCTGGGATTTGCAGTTTGGTGAGGCACCAGAACTCTCTGACAGAGAAGGCTAACTGTCTCACAAAATTATAGATCCCAGAATTCCATAGCATCAAGTCATGGCAGTTAAAGTTGCTTTATTTCTGCAGTGTTGCAGCAGCCCAGTATGCAGAATGCATGGAAAGGGAGCGTAGTCTTGGAGGAGGGAAGTTGTGAACATGAGGGAGAATGTCAAGAATTTAAGGCATGCAGATGATACCATGTTGTTTCCAGAAAATAGCAACGTGCCTTTTGAATAAATGCCTTTTGAATAAAATTAAGGAAGAAAGTGCAAAAGTAGAGTTACAGTTCAGTATTAAGGAAAAATAATAATGATCTCAGATGATTTGCTTTTCTTAAACATAGATATTAGACATCCAAATAGAATTTTCTACATCTTGCATCAATCATAAATCAAAATAGATGCTATAGTTAAGAGATCAGAAGAAGACTAGGACTTGGAAGGGAAAATATGGAAAAACCAGATAAGCCCCCCAAAGTGTGAAAACATATTGTCAAATACCAAAGTCAGAATCATCTATATACCATAGTACAATATTTCCAATATCTATGTATAGTTGTAGAAGCTGGGCAGTGAAAAAAGCATACAGGAAGAAAATGATTTCATTTCAGATGTTGTGCTCAAGGAAAATTCTTTGGACAGAGGTTGAATCTCCTTTATTCAAAATGTTTGGGTCCAGAAGTGTTTTGGATTTCAGATTGTAAAAATTTTTGGAGTAGTGTACCTACATTTGCCTGTACAGCCATAATGAGATATCTTGGAGATGGGATCAGAGTTGAAACACAAAATTTATTTATGTTTCATATACATCTTATAAACATAGTCTGAAGATAATTTCATACAATATTTTAAATAATTTTGCACATGAAACAAAGTTTGTGTACACTGAACCATCAGAAAAGAAAGATGTCACTGTCTTAGCCATCCATAAAAAAAAGTTGTGGTTTTTTTAATACAGTTGGCCCTGCATTTGCAGCTTGGCTTTTAAGGATTTGATTAATAAGTTATCTTGAGTAACCTCTAGATCTTCTGGCATGACTATGGTCAATGTCCAACAGAAGTCATGCTGGAGGACCTAAAGATTCCTAAAGAGAACATTTCTCTAGGCATCTGTAGGTCTGCCAATCCTGTTCTATGGTCAGCTTCAAGCAGATGTTGACTGCAGAGTTGCGCTGGAGGACCTAGAGATTCCTACTTTATCTGCATCTCTTTCTATAAATTAGCACATGCAATTTTATATAATTCACTGTCCTCTTGTTTTTGGTGATGTGAAATGGCCACCCTATTAACATGTGATCAACATGCATATGTTAATAAAAACTTACATAGTTTGGCCTTTAGTGAACCCAAGTCAAATCTAACTAACCATACTAAATAGAATTTTCTATGTACATAACCAGGAACCGGGGGGGGGGGGGGGGTCAGAGACAGAGATTGTAGATAAACTGCCTCCACTCCCCAACATCAATCTCATCTTTAATATAAAGAACAGAAAGTTTTCCATTACTGTTTTGCCTAAAATAACCAGAAAAGAAAATGTCAGACATAATGTACCTAAACCAAAAATAAAAGCTTAGTCAAGATACACAAGGCCACATGTAAGCCTACATTGCTCTCAAGGTGCTAAAATTCCCAGCTGCTTTTCTTTCCTAGTGGGAAGTTGAACTGCTTCAAACAGGAACTTGTCACTTTTCTAGGGCAGAAGGCACAGACACTAAGTGTGACATTGGTCATATTTAGTATTTAACTTGAAGAAAGCTGTCCACCCACTAGTCAGCTAGATATTTGTCTCAAAGATTTGTCCTCACCTTTCTTGATACAAGTTGACTGTGAGCTGATTGATATGTCACATCACCCCACTCCTTGCCCTGCAATTGCGCTAATCATTGGATGTGATGCCTGTGTAGGTAGAGTAATGCTAGTGAGATGGTTCCTTCCCCCATAAATATTCCCCTTTTTTCTACTTAGAGGATTTTGTGAGCAACTTCCATATAAAGCAAGGATGGGGAAAGTGTGGGCCACAGCCTACATGTAACCTCCTAAAGGCATCTTTATATTTTTATTTCTATTTTTTTTTTTACAAAAAGAGCCAACTGAACGTGAAAGAGTAGGATTTTTGCCACATTTTGGATACTGATTGGTCTGCTGTAGGGGGCAGCTTTCTTCCTAAACTAGAAGTGAGTTCTCATCATTTCTTGTCCAGTTATTTTTGTGGAGTAGGACTTCCAGGTGAACAAACAAGGGAGCCATCAAAATGTGACACAATTTCCCACCAGGTCTATTGAAAATAGAAGGTCGAAGAGGTAAATTCTTCCCAGATTTGGACAGGTGGCAAAGTGCAGATCTGGGAAAGTTCTCCATCACTGATAGACAAATTAGATCTTTTTGCCCATGCTTTAGATATGAATGGAAGAGACCAAAGAATACAGCATACAGTACGTGGCTGCTTTGCCACATATATTTTAATCTATGAGTGGGTCAGGGCCGGCTCTAGGTATTTGGCCACCCTAGACAAGAAATGTTTTGGCACACCCCCCCCCGGTAGCCCCTCAAAGTGTAGGAAAAATTTAGGGCATGATGTAGGACAAAATGTAAGACAGATTGTAGGATGTTCAAGAAAAATGGAGGACACGGCCAACTAAAAGCCAAGACCCAAATTCACAACTACTAATTCATTGGGGACAGAAAAAGAGAGAGAAAAACAACAGGACATGCAAGGAAGCCTTGGAGCATTCTCTGAGACCAGGGTTCGAATCCTGGCTGAGCCATGCAAACCCACTGGGTGACCTTGGTCAAGTCACACTCTCTCAGCCTCAGAGGATGACAAGGGCAAACCCTTCTGCAGAAATCTTGCCAAGAAAACCCCAGGATGCGGTCGCCATAAGTTGGAAATGACTTGGAGGCACACAAGAGCAACAGCCACAATCTGAGAAGGCAGCCAAGGTCCAAAGTGCACAGCAGAAAGAATCCCATTTGAGACTGCTTTAACTGCCCTGGCTCAGTGCTGGGGAATTCTGGGAACTGTAGTTCTGTGAGACATTGAGCCTTCTCTGTCAGAGTTCTGGTGCCACAATAAACTGCAAATCCCAGAACTCCCTAGCACTGAGGGCAGTTAAAGCAGTCTCAGACTGGATTGTTTCTGCAGTGTGTTTTGAATCTTGGCTTTAAGTGCTATAGGAGTCTGAAATCCTTGCTGCTAGGTCTAACTATAGATCTAACTGTCTATGTATTATTCTTGGGATTCTTAGATCCAAAACACACTGCAGAAATAATACAGCTGGAGACCCCTTTAGCTGGTTCATATAAAGATATCATCATCATCAACAACAACAAATAACATTATTAACAACAAACTACCATTCCCAGAATTGTAGTTCCTGGTGTCAGTAATAAATTCCTGCTAGATATGTTTTGGTTTTTAAAATGATGACGCCTGGGAACTGTAGTTTCTTGTGGCCCAAGAGCTCCCTCTGACAGGGAAGACGTTTCCCAAAACTACAGTTCCCCAGGATTCCCCAGCATTGAGTCAGGGCAGTTTAAGAGAGTCTCAAGGTAGATTTCTTTCTGTGGTTTGGGAATTGCTCCTGGAGGAAAGGGTGGGATGGAGAAGGAGGAGGTGTCCTGGGAAAGGAGGACCACCTGGCCTGCCATGCCGCCCCGCCCCCCTAAATTTTGGCGCCCTTGGCCGCTGCCTAGGTCGCTTATATGCACAAGCCGGCCCTGGAGTGGGTAACCTCTGTGGGTCAGAGAGCTGCATTTTTGCCCAATTCACCAGAGCCAGAGTCCACTCTTGCTGCAGTGTATGTGGCACACCAGTTTTAAAAACCTTGAAAGCATTCACTTCTTTAAAACTAGGGGCATGGCTTACCTATCTGTGACATCTATGGAGCTTGGAACCAAAGGTAAATGGTAGTTATTTGAAGCTACATGGCTCCATTTTTTATTGAAACAGGAAACTTTGTAACTATTTATGCTTCTAAGGTACTTAAATGTGATAGATATGTAAATTTATTGAGGTCTACCTATTGAGTTTTTATTCCACTTCTTTCAACTCCAGCCTTTCAGAAGAAACGTTATTTCTTACATTTCATGGAAGCAAATGTGAAGTAATACCATTAAGTTGGGGGGAAACTGCTACCATTATTTCTTTTTACAGCCAGCTCCAAAATTTTAGCTTACATCAGAAGGAATAGCAAGTGTGTCTTTGTATGATTTATTATAGCTTATAGTGGGTATAATAAGATCACCTTGTGTGAATAGGATGTACTCCCCTTATATTTCATCATCAATAATACTTCTTACAAAACCAACACTAGCCTCAATAGGATTAGTTTCATTCTTTTCATCACTTCTCCATGAATATAATTACAATCAGTAGACTTGATCTTTACTGGAAAATGCTAACTGTGTGTAAAAACTGTACAGGGACTTCTGAAAAGAAGAATCTGACGAAGTTATATAATCTTTTACTTAATAAATGTTTATGCACAAGAATCTAGAGAGTTGAGCTGGCTGTCACCAACTGTGACCAACAAACTAGTCAAGACTGAAAACAAATGGACTAGATGCACTCACTCCCTTTATCTATTTTTGTGGCCCCTGGACAGCCCAAACTGAAAAAATACCCAAAGAAAGAGAATTGTCACTTCTTAAACTCCCCCACCCCACCCCCCCCCCAGGCCAATTTCCATTTAAAAAAAGATGCAGGAATTCCTTTGCCTGATTTTGACTGTCTCCCATTTCCTTGTTTGGTTTTTAATGGAACCAGAGGGGTACAGTACTTCCAGCCACTTCCACCTTTTTTCTTTTTGCTTAGGGGAGGGGGATACTACTTGCTAAGGGCTATAGGGATGGACCCATGCAGTTTGCACTCAGATCCACATTAATTGAAACATTAATGAACTAAGAACATAAGAAGAGCCTTGCTACATCAGAACAAAGGTCTGTCTAGTCCAGTATCCCCCCCCCCCCCCCACATACATAATGGCTAATGATAGTCCTTCAGAAAATCCAGAAGTCCCAACATGAAGACATTGTTGTTCTACATTCAACCCTCCCATATCCACATTCTTAATCCATAGACTGAGCCACCCACGGCTTGAAAATATTTTTAAATTAATTTTTATTGGTTTTAAAACAAGTATAAAATACATTTTAAAAAAATATAAATTCCAAAAGGCAAATCTTGGGACAACATTTTACTGTGCCATTGTATTTAATTGTACTGGCGCATCCATGGATTTTGGTATCCATGGGTGTTGCTGTCTGCTTTTAAGTACTTTCCAGTTTATGGCAACCCTAAGACTAAGGATATGAAGGTTTTCTTGGCAAGATTTGTTCACTGGAAGTTTGTCATTGCTTCCCCCTGAGGCTGAGAACATATTACTTGCTCAAAGTCACCCAGTGGGTTTCATGGTCGAGCTGGGAATTGAACCCTGGTCTCCAGAGTCATATAGAAATCATCACACCATGCTGGTTCCTGGAACCAAATCCCAGCCCATACTAAGGGTCCACTGTACTACTATTGTTTTCCCAGTAATTGGTACTAATATACTGCTTCTAAATATTGAGGTTCTATTTTGTCATGGATGTTTATAGCCATTGAGAGACCACCATTACAGTTATTTTAAAATTCTATATGTTGATTAGGCATTGTGGGAAGAAGTCTTTTTTCTTTGGTCTGTTCTGTATCTAATAATATTTCATTTTCTTGGGTTACACAGCTTCTTGGGGTTGAGGGAGAAATTCTTACTGCTGTTTGATAGTATTTCCCTCTTTTTAAAGTCATGGCTTGCTCTTGTTTTGTATTCAGAACAAAGATAATTGGGAGTATTTCCAGAGAAACATTGGCATTTGTTTCATAATGTTGAATTCCAGCCTGTATCACCTTGAGATTGAGTGTGTGTGTGTCTAATTATGAGAACTAATGTGAAAGATAGTAGAACACTCTCCTCCATTTTGGAAGTGAGATATGTTAAAATTAAAAGATAAATGGAAACAGATGTTGGGCCAAGTTGACTTAGAGCAAGGATGGACAGCATGAGGTCATGTGCCTTCCCCTCACCATTTATGAAAACACTCGCATGCATGCACCTCCCCTACAGCACCATCAGAATCCTGACCATTCTTCTAGAAAATAAGGTGGATGTACAGTAGCTTTGTTTCTCAATAGAATAATCAATATTTTGGTTATGGAGGAAATGTCAGTGGTGGCAGATTTTTGGAGGCAGCAGGAAGCTGTGACCCCAATAACTGGGAAGTTGTCCACACCTCACTGACAACTGCCAAAACTGGTCTTCCTTCTCCATTAGATCTCTATAAAGTTATCTTTCTTTTTAATTCAAAGAAATCTGTCTTTTTTATTTGATTTAAATGTTTACAAACTGACATGAGCACTGAAACAGATTTCTTTCCCATTGTCAGCTACAACGAATGCCCTGTGTGTCAGTACAAAGGAACATTACCACTAGTGTTGGAGCACACGACTGAGTTCGAGCTTGTATCGGCATGAGTTGGTGTACTTTGGCCCCCTTTCACCCAGGCCAAAGGTTGAGTGAGGCTGACAGAAAACACTCTGTCTCCGTTAAAGTGCATGTTGCTCAGTAAAGAAACACTTTTGGGGAAAAATGCCCATAGATTATACACCATTTAGGCATACATGTAGCAATAACATTGGTGATTTGTGTATTGTTACAAAATTTTGGTTCTTCTAACTGTGTGGTTATTCTGTTGTTACCAAAGTTATACAATTCCATGCTGGCTTATTATAAATGGATAGGAATACACTGCAAATTGTCTGTTGACAATGCAATATGGCTTCAAATCAGTTGACTGCACTTCATCATCGTTGGGTAAGTGACAATTTCATCTAGCACATAGTGAAAGACTGTATATTGAGGGAGGGCTTGGGAAAACTATTTGAGTTGCATCTACAATAAATGTCATCTAAATTTAGTTTGTGATAGCAGAAATTGTTACATTTATTGCTGAAATAGCTGAAGGGGAAGTAGCTATGCATCACATTAAAAATAGAATATATTTCTCAAGCAAAATATGATTAATCTTCAGTCTGTTTTCTGAAAGGAGACAATAGGCATTCTTTAACTCCTACATAAGTCAGTATAACAGTTTCCAGTTACATTAATGATTTCATATTGTACCCTCTCCAATTTCTAGCAGGCAAAATCCTGTACAATTTGAGCTAATTTTAGTAATATTTTAAAGTGTCTATGTTTCTTCAAGTTTTAGTTTAAATGTGATATGATAATTCGTACTAAAATAACAAAGAGGAAGCAAAAAAGTCAAATGACATTAGACTTTTATTTATGCAGCATCATTAGTATACACATAGTGGTTTGTCACGGTTGCTGCTTAAGAATATTCTATTTCTCTTAATTTGATAGGATTGGGGGGAAATTCAAGATCTAATGTGTGCCACCTTGTTTGTCAACATTTTCATCAGTTAAATAGACAGAGCTTAGAAAGGTTATTGTTTTGGACTACAAATTTTGGACTACAAGTATATTTACTTGTCAGGTTGGCTGAGGATTAAGTCCAAAATAAAATTTCTGAGTTAGATCTCTGCATAAGGGTCTGCTTTCTGAGTTGGTCTTCTGATATTAAGAAATTGCCAAATTTCTCCATGTACTTGGATAATTTGAAAAATTAAGGACTGACTTTAAATTTGCCATTTTAAACAGTATGTCTGATGGGGAAACAATCCCAGAAATTCTTGGCTAAGATGGATCTTCTGGAACCATACTATCTAAGATATAAGCTGGGTCCAATACAGGAACAATGTTCTTTGCCACTGTGTATGATGGACCATGGGAATTCTGCTAAGTTGTCTGTACCTTCCAGTGATGTACACTTGAGTTGATTAACTCAGGCTCAAGTAGCTTCAGTGACTGGACTGGACTTGGCAATAAATGATGCATTGACTTGACTCAGCTTGAGATTTGTATATTTTTAGCAACCAGCTTGCTGGCCTAAAAAGGAGGTGGGCTAGAGTTTCAGTAACTAGAAAATCAAGAAGATGTGCACAGAGTTTGGTAAAAGAAAATCTTGGGGGGGGGGGACAGCAAATGCTTAAGGCAGAGGTTGAGGTGTACTCAGCAGTCTGTCTCTGCTGCACATCAGACAAGTCTTCTAAATCTTTTGAAAAGTTTTAGAAGGTTCCTTAACACCTCAAGCCTAATACATTTGCTGTTTTCTCCAGTAATTTTTAAACTAATGATGTGCATGTCTTCTTAATTTTCTATTTACAAATTCCACACACACCACCACCACCTTCTCTTTCTAGTTAAAGTTGACAAGACTTGACTTGGGAGGTGAAACTATCTGCAAGGACTTGAGACTCAACTTGAGTCTTCAGGGTAGAAACTTGAGACTGGACTTGAGACTTGGAGTAAAAGACTTGTATACATCACTGGTACCTTCCAGTGATTTAGGGTAAAAATGTCCTTCTGGGCTGCCTCAGTGGATGGTGTGGATTCACTCCTAAGTGATAACATAGTGCTAGTGAATAGTTCTACAAGGCAGCTCCTTTTCCCTCCTTGTTTTTTCCCTTTGGGTATTACAAGGATTTGTCAACTGAAAGAGTGTGCTTTCAGGATCTTTTTAAGACTGTATTTGAGTGAAGCACAGGATGGATAGATATTAGGAAACAGTTTTTACTTCTTTGTTGTTGCCCTTTAATTTGACTTTGTATGTATTAACTTGCTTCAAGAGATTGCTCTGTGGCTCAGGCATTTACAATCTAAAGTTTGATGTGGGCTCGGGTTAGAGAAGAGAATGCAGAAATCATGTGTCAGAAAAAATTGTGAGCAAATACAGTTGTATATACAGTACTTAGATGCCATTGTGGTGGCACTGAGGAGTGGGGACACACATCACATTTTCCAGGAAAATGTGATAGTTAGATTGAAAAGAGTGAGAGAGAGAGGTAACACTATATAGTGTCTCTGAGAGATCTGTATACATGCTATATCTTGTATTTCATTACTAACTTCCACAAGTGAAGCAATTAGAATTTGTAATGCCAATAGGTAGCACATATAGTACAATACTGTTGTGTTTACTGTGAAATGTGGAAACATTTGATATGAGAGAGCGGTAGTAACTTTTAATCTTGCAACAACATAATAGCAGGCACAACACCTGCCACAATATAAATCCACACAGTAAAGCCTTTTAAATCGTTAATCGTTTGTAAACCGGGATGAACTGTAATGAAAATGTAGGTTCAGTGAAGCATGACACATCTTCCATATGTAACAATCAGCATTGAAAATACCAGGCAAGTCTTGCATTGGGAATAATTGCATGTCCAGAGCAAACAGGTTAACTGCTGCTGACAAAGCTTGTAAATAATAAATATGATTCACCATGCCTAAAGTCCTCAGGGTACCTAACACAACGTGATAAAATAAATATTACAAGCAGAAAAGCAGCATGGCCCACATACAGCTGAAGAAGATTGTTTCAAAACGGCTAAGCCACAAATAAAGGATGAAGACAGATGTGACATTTTAAGTGGTCTGAGGCTGCCATTATGGCCCTTGAATATTTTCTTTGCCCTAGGATGAGCTCTGGGAGGAGGGAGTTATTTTGCAGGTCTTGGGAGGAAGGGAGGGACAGAGGAAGGAAGGAGCTTTCAGTAATCCCTGCAGGATCGCTCAAGGACTGGGGCAGTGGAGATATGGAGATGATGTCATACATTGTGGCCAACAGTTGCTGAATCAAGGAAAAGTTGATTCTTTGAAAGAGAAACAAATGGTTGTTATAATGCAGAGGTTTGTTGGGCAGCTGTTGACTACAGCATATGACATCAACAACATAAGCTGAACAGCAGTTTTGCAACTGTTAAAATGTTTTTTCTGCCTGTTTGTTGAAGGATGGATTTGTATGTTATTTAGTTTTAAGTTTATATCCTCCTTCTCTGAACATGTGACCCAAGGAGGCTTACCGTCTATTAAAACAAAATACAGTACAAAAAAAATGGAAGGTACAAAGATAAAAATGTCTAATTAACAATTTGTAAACTGCTCTGATAGCCTTTGGCTAAAGAGAGGGGCATTAATAATAATAATAATAATAATAATAATAATAATAATAATAATAATAATAATTATTATTATTATTATTAAAAACAAAAACAAATAGGTCATCATATTAAGAACACTAATTTCAGAGAGTTTTTAAAAAACATTTAAAACATACTAGTGAAAATAAAAGTACAATATGCCTTATTTTAAAAAAACCCACTGCAGTTGCCAATTAACAGTTAAAAGCCTGTCTGAACAAAGTGTTCTTTGTTTGCTAGAGGAAAAGCAGCAGAGAGGAGGCTGTGGGAGCGAGTTAGATAGTGTAGGAGCAGCCATCAAGAAGACCTTCTCCTATGTCTCTATTAAATATGCATAGGACAATGGTGGGACCTACCAAAAGCCATCTCCTGAAGATTTTGAAAATGGGGCAAGCACTTTCAGATGGTTTAGAATGAATTGTTCTGACAATACACATCAATACTGTAGCCTTCAAACCCTTTTAAACAGTAAGTGTTCTTACCAGTTAAAAATAGGGGAAAGATATACTGTTCAACAAGAGAGGCCTCAGGGGAAGGGATAATCTGAAAATGAAGTAACTTCTTCCCCTTTTTACATTTTAATCATTAAAAAGTTTGTGTGTTTTGGGGGGACTCTTTGTCTCCATTGTACCCTTCATGGAGGCTTGAATAAGCAGGAGACAGTGTACTGGATCATAAAATAATTTGACACATCAATGTCACACTACACTGTTATAATGCTATTATTTCACTTTAACTGCTACTGCTGCCTCCTGTGAAATCTTGGGATTTGCAATTTAGAGAGAGGCATTTAGAATTCTCAGACAGAAAGTTTTTAATCCTCACTAAACTACAAATCCCAGAATCCCACAGGAGGCAGCCACAGCAGTTAAAGAACAGTAATAGCATTATAACAGTACAGTGTGATACTGTCCTTAGGAAGTTCATGAAGGATACTTTCCCATTCCACACACTCTTTTGCAATTGCCCTTCCATCCAGTCTCTCAAGAGGCACTCGGACCACTGTATAAAGGGGAGATATGGAGCTATTGGAGCTATAAAAAAAATCTGCAAGCTGATCCCTTAGGCCCCAGAGAAAACTGATACTCAAGTGACCATAAGATCCAAGCCAAGAGATTGTTGTTGTTTTTCAGGGACCTGGAGGTAGTATAAGAGAGCCACTGTTTCTTGTAGAGTGTGACCTAGAACCTTCGGAAAAAATGTGAGAAACCTCTGTCTTGGGCAGCCTGTGGTCTGAGCAAGGGAACGTGTGGGCCTTCCCAGACTGACCTCCTGAAGAAGAATAGCGCCATCAGCCTTTAATGGTCCATTTTGATTATTCTAGATTATGCTATTGATGTAATTATTTTAATTGTTGAATTTTTATTATTTTAATGGTGGGAGGGTTTAGGGATTCATTGTAACCTTTTATTGTGTTTTTCTATTTTTATTATGTTGTTTTTCTTCCTTGATCCGCAGGTAGAGGTGGGAATTATTATTATTATTATTATTATTATTATTATTATTATTATTAGGGCCATAAATAATACAGCACAGGACCACCTGTGTTGTACTACTGCCAGAGAATACTGGCACAAAAATAATTTTAAATTTCAAAAAATCCTTCCACTTTTTGCCCCTGATATTCCTGCTTTTTGTGTGCAAAGCAATTGAGGGGTGTACACAAAGGAGCTTCCATTTTCCTTCTCCAACTTACCCCTAAAGTGGTATAACTAAGATATAGATGATAACTAGGCAACAGCTTGGCTGGTGGTTTCCATGTCAGTGAGGTAGTGAAGGTTTTCCATAACCACAAATAAGTTCAGCACCTTGGACAACTCCTTTAGAGTTTGTACAAAAACCTGGAATGGATTCCCTACCCGACTGATATGGAAGCAACCAGCTTCTGCTGTTAAGTAATGTTCTTGAAGCAATTATGTATAGTTTTCTGTAATATGTTGAAATGGGTTTACAGGGATAATGATCAAAATATAGAGCACACCATTGGTATGCCGCCAGTCATATGAATGTATTTCTCACTTGTTCTGTTCCTTCTGATAGTATTTCTATCAGAAAATTGAACTACTTCAAGTGCTACTTGAACTTTTGTGAACTTAAAAATTGAATGTTCTTTCTGTTTCTTTGCTTCCAAAAACATTTGCTTTAACAGCACTTTCCCCCTCAACCTGCATATATGAAATAAATACAATCAGATATGTAAAGATAGTCAGGAAAATCTTGTAGATAGAAGAACAGCCACATTTTGGGAAGTTTTGAAGTTTTAGTACTGATTATATAATGGTGGAAATCATAATCTTCTGTCTGTCTGATTCAGATCCAACAGTATCCACTATACTATAATGGATACTGATTTAATCTAATTTAATTGTGTGAGTTGTGAGTGTTATTAGCAATCTAGGTATGCTGAAAAAGAAATCAATTTTCTTTATTAATTGTACTTTATTGATCAGACTGGAGACAAATATTACTTTGCACATATATTGTTCTTGCACATCAATATGTGTTAAGTGGTTTCCTTAGTTTAATGAAATATTGCTCTATCCTTGTGGCAATTTTCATACTGATAATAATGCATAATAATGCTGAGGCATTATTAGCCTCAGCAAACCTACAATATTAGAAAACTATTTATTTCACTCAAAGAATTTGATGAATTTCACTTTACTTATATTTATTTACAAAATTACTGTGCAATTCCATAACCAAAGTTGACTGGGTTGTGTACATAAAAGTGGTTAAAATGTCAAGGTAAACCACAAAACTAGAATTGTATTAAAATCATTGGGTCTTAACTTAGTTGTGACTAACAATTCACATGAATTTCAGTGAGTCTCCTGGATAGGACTAATCACTGGATTTAGCCCCAGGATGCTGCTGCCTCCATAATAATAATAATAAACTTTATTTATAGCCCACTTTTCCTTGGCAGATCAAAGCGGGTTACACAGAAGTACACAGATGTACAGTTTACAAACAGTAATCACATAAAGATCCAAATCAATATAAAAACTATTAAAACAGTATTAAAAGTACAAGATTAAAACCACACAATAACTAGCTTAAAGTGCTGGTGCAACAGGGAGAGAGCAGATATTACAACAACTGGGGGAAAGCCTGTTGGAAGAGGAAGGTTTTTAACCTCTTCCTAAATAGGTCAAGGGAGGTAGCCGAGCAGAGCTCACTGGGAAGAGAGTTCCAAAGCTGCGGGGCCGAGATAGAAAACATCCTCTCTGCAGTCACAGAATATTTAGTGTCTGGAACCCTCAACAGTTGCTTCCCGGGCGACCTGAGAGCGCGGGGCGGATTATATGGGGAGAGGCGGTCCTCCAAGTACCCTGGGCCCAAGCCATTTAGGGCTTTATAGGTAATAACCAACACCTTGTATTGCGCCCGGAAGCGAATGGGCAGCCAATGTAGATCTTGTAGGACAGGTGTTATATGGCTGGTCCTGGAGCATCCAGTGACCAACCTTGCTGCCATATTCTGCACTAATTGAAGCTTCCGGGTTTGGTACAAGGGTTGCCCCATGTAGAGCACATTACAAAAATCCAACCAAGAGGTTACCAGAGCATGTACCACCGTTTCAAGGTCCCCCCAGCCCAGGTAGGGTCGCAGCTGGCGTATCAGCCGAAGCTGATAACAAGTGATCCTGACTGTCGCATCCACCTGAGATGTAAGGTGGAGCAACGAGTCCAGAAGCACCCCCAGACTGCGAACTGAGTCCTTCAGGGGGAGCGTGACCCCATTCAGGACAGGTGGACAAATATCCATCCCCGGGCCCGGGGAACCTATCACGAGTACTTCCGTTTTCTCTGGATTCATGCTGAGTCTGTTTTCCCTCATCCAGCCCATTACTGACTCCAGACAGGCATCTAGAGGGGAGATGCCATCCCTGGTCACTGCATCAGTCGGAGACACAGAGAAGCATATTTGGGTGTCATCAGCGTACTGATAACATTGCGCCCCGTGTCTCTCCCAGCGGTTTCATGTAAATGTTGAATAGCATGGGGGACAGAATGGCTCCTTGAGGGACACCAGATGTAAGTGCCCTCTTATCAGAGTACATGTCCCTCAGCTGCACCATCTGGAATCTGCCCGAGAAGTAGGAACGGAACCACTGGAGCGCAGTGCCCCCGATTCCCAACTCCCTCAAGCGTTCCAGAAGGATACCATGGTCAATGGTATCGAAAGCCGCTGAGATGTCTAAGAGCACTAACAGGGATGTGCTACCCCTGTCCATGCCCAGATGGAGATCATCGACCAGGGCAACCATGGCAGTCTCGACTCCATAGCCCACCCGGAAGCCAGTTTGAAATGGGTCTAGAAAATCAGTATCATCCAAGACCGATTGAAGTTGAATGGCAACCGCCCTCTCAATCACCTTCCCCAAAAAAGGCAGCAGCGAGATAGGCCGATAATTACTTCAAATCAGGGGGTCTAGGGAGGGCTTTTTAACAGCAGTTTTACAATGGCCAATTTCAAGCTGGATGGAAATAGCCCTTCCCTGAAAGATGAATTAATTATGCAGCGCAACATAGTAGTTACGTCTGCCCCCCCCCCTGAGCCGCTAGCCAAGAGGGACAGGGATCGAGAGAGCATGTTCTCTTCCTAACACTTCGAAGGATCTTGTCCACTTCCTCAGTACTCACAGACTCAAAATGATCCAGTACAATTGAGTCCACGGAAGCTCTGGAGACCTCTACTCTGGATCCTGAAGAAATATTGGCGTCGAGATCAGCCCTTATCCAAGAGGTTTTATCCGCGAAGAAGTTGTTGAACTCGTCACAGCAGGCCTTAGATGGTTCCAAAATAGAGTTCAGGGAGGAGGGCAACTGAGTAAGCTCCCTCACTACCCTGAACAGCTCTGCCGGACGCGACTCCGCGGACGCAATACGTGCAGCATAGAACGAATTCTTTGCTGCACTTATTGCTACTCCATAGGCCTTCAAATGAGAGTCCAGGAGTGCCTTGTCGGCTAAGTGCTGGTGTCTTCGCCAATCGCGCTCTAGTCGTCGCAGGACCCGCTTCCTTTCCCTGAGGTCTTCCGTATACCAGGGCTGTTTTTTGGAAGCAGGCCTGAGAGGACGCTTGGGAGCGATACTGTGTATAGCCCTGGAGAGATCAATATCCCAGATGTTAGTCAGGGCATCAACAGAATCGCCGTCAGTTCCAACCATATACCCCTCTAGGGCTTCTTGGAACCTTTTGGGTTCCATCAGCCTTTGAGGGTGGACCATTCTAATAGGTCCACCACCCCCCGGGAGGGATCTGGGTAGATGCCTTGAATTTAACCTCAACCAGGAAATGGTCCGTCCATGACAAGGCGGAGATATTTGTTACCTCCGCCCACGGAATCTCCATGTCCGTACAAAAGACCATATCAAGTGTATTACCAGCAAAATGCGTGGGCCCTGAGACCAGTTGAGACAGGCCCATGGCAGTCATGGTAGCCATGAACTCCCGAGCCACACCAGTTGGACTATGGCTGGCCCCGAAGGGGATGTTGAGGTCCCCCAGGACAAGAAGCCTAAGGGACTCCAACACCAGCTCCGAGATCAGCTGTGTCAGCTCGGCCAGGGAGTCTGTTAGCGCACGGGGTGGCCGGTAAACCAACAGAATCCCTAAACTGTCTCTGGCCTTCAGGGTCAGGTAAATACACTCAATAATGGGTAGTTTGCTGGACATGGTTCCTGGTTATATTTTAATGGTTGATCATTTTGATGATTGTAAATTACTTTTCATGGTTTGAGTCTTATGGTTTTGTTTAGAATATATATACAGTCAGAATATTTTAATTGTAGAACTATGGAATGTTGACATGTCACTAGCAATGCTATTGAGGAAGGCTTGGATTGAAATATTGTTAACATGCTTTAAAGCTGAACTGTAGGCTAAATAAAATAGAATAAAATCATCATGCACAGGATATCATATTTGGCCAGGGTAGGAACCATGTGACCCTGCAGATACTACTTCAGCAATCCTCCTCTCAATGTAGCATAACCAGATTTGCTTATGTTTAGGCTAAATCCAATGTTAGTCCTAACTAGAGTAGACCTGTTGAAATTGTTTGGATTTAAGATAGCTGCAACAGGTTCCATTCTTTTCAATAGATTTAGTCAGGGTAGAACTGAGGTAGTATTTAATCTTCTGTGTTATTGTGCAAGCAAAAAAAAAAATCTGTGATGGCAACGTTGTAATATTATGTGCTGATTCCAGTGTATTCAGTGCTACCCTTTTTGGTTTGAAGAAAGCTGCTGGTAGTTGTGAATAATAAGATAAATATCTTCACAAGGAAGAAGGTTGTTAATATTTTTGTAAGACTGGTAATGGCAAAATATATGTTGAAAAATATCCCTCTGCTAATATGCATAAGTATAACTGCTGATTTTAAAAATTAGGGCAATTTATATTGCATTTAAATTACCTGAATGAGTGATGCTGTAAATGTATTCAGTATAATGGTATTAATACTAATATAGCAGCTCCTTCCCTCTTCTGGAGACTGTAGGAATTATGTAATAACATCTTTAAAAATTATTAGCAGTATTGTGAAAATATGACATTGGGTGCATAGCAGTCTTTTAATGTTGGCTCTATAAAGGTGTATTAATGGATGAGATTTATCTTGTATGGCCATTATGTTTCAATTTGCGGTTTACCATTTGAGATTAAAAACAAACATTTCCCAGGCAATAATGGAGAAAAGGGTAAGTGACCTTTCTTAGATAATGTTACTTTTTTTCTCAGACCAATTAATTAAATTGACCCTATTACAAAAAGGTCAATTTGCAAATTTGTGTTTCATGACATCTGTTGCTGCAGACACTGGGTTTACTATGAATATGCTATACTATTACAAACTGAGCTCTCTGTTAAAATCAAATAGTGGTCAGCAGCATCACAAAATATCATTAAGCTGTCTGCAATATTTCAATAACTGGATTTAGAATTTGATCTGCATGTAATTTGTTCTGTGTATCTTATTACGACAAACATTTCTTAATACAGACTGGCATCCTGTTAGGAAGTTATGTTACCGTAAACCCACTTCCAATCACATACATTTGAATTGCAATTTGTTGTGCAATGTCTGTAGTCTTGGGGGTGGGGGAGATGAAGCGATGCCTTCAGGACCATTGTGGCTTTGCACAATGTATCCAAATGCATGACATGTCCCACTGTTCAGTAAGAAATTGCCTTTCTACAATAGGACTTCTTGTACTGTGTGCTGTTGTACATCATCACAATTCACTATGCTATGAGCAGTGATGTATTCAAGTCTTTTAGTTCCAAGTGTAAAGTTCAGTCTCAAGTTCCTGCAAAATACTTTCAAGTCAAGCCTCAAGTTGAATCTCAAGTTTGGGAGTCAGTGTTTAACAGGAAAAAAAGGGAGCCAGTTTGCATTTTACAGAGGGAACAGCAAGTGTGTTAGGCAATGGGCTTCAGGCAGGGGTTGAGGTTTGTTTGCCAACCTGTTCCCCTCTAGACATTAGGGGAGCCTTCTAAAACTTTTCAAAAGCTTTAAAAGTATCCTTCCACCTCAAGTCCATTGCCTAACGCATTTGCTGTTCATTTCCAATAAATGTGCCCCACACTTTGGGGATGGATTTGAGTGCTGCTCAAAGTGAATGGCACCAGCAAATCAATCACTAAAAATATGCAAGTCTCAAGTCAAGTTAGTGTGTCATTTTTGTCAAGTCATTGAAGGTACTTGAGTTCGACTTAAGTCTGACTCATTTGACTCAAGTGTACATCACTGAAGTTGAGTTTCCCTTATTCAGAATTCCAAAATTATCCACATGGGCTCAGATAGTGACATCTTTGCTTTCTTTCAGTGTAAAAAACTTCATTTTGTGCATAAATTTTTTTTAAAATGTTATGTATAAAATTACCTTCAAGCTACATTTATAAGATGTATATGAAACATAAGGGAATTTCATGTGTACATGTAGATGCCATCTCCAAGGTTATCTCATTATGTATATGCAAATATTTAAAAATACGGGGGGGGGGGATCCAAAACACTTTTGGTCCCAAGCATTTCAGATATGGCCAACTCAGCCTGTATCATTTCAGCAATATAACTCCATTATTGTAATGCATCATCACCACTGATCCACAACCTCAGCCATAATTCCTGTTTTATTATGGATATCTACTTCATCAGTTCTTTCCAAATCCATAGCTAGTTTCAGGACTTATGAACACCAAGCTTAACAAACTCCAAAAGCTGTGTGAAAGCATTCCTGTGGTTGAATGTCCTTGCTTTTTCTTGATTACTTAGGAGTGCAAAACAGGGGCAGTGGTTCAAGACAATAATTAGATAACATGCAAGAATGACAAAACAGAGGAAACTAATTTCACTGATGGGATTTTTATGTCATCAGAATGGCGGGGAGGGATATCCTGGAACCAGGAGATGGCAGAGAAGCAGATTTTCAGTAAAAGAAAGTCCCATCACAGTAGTAGAAGGCAGTAGCGTCAATAATGAGATGTGGACCCACTCCTTGGGCCTGTGCGAGTGCCACTCCGGGCCTTGATGAGGGTCTGCAACTTGTGTGGGCAGCTGTTTCCTTGGCCATGCAGCCATTTTTCCTGGCTGCACAGCTGCTTTTCGGCCTGTGCTACCATTTCCGTGAGCCTTGGGGGCTCTCTGTGCCTTGGGCGAGGGGCCTCCAGCCCAGGCAGGCATCAGATAGATGCCTACCACCATTTCTGTGAGCTTTGGGGAGGTCTCTGGGCCTCGGGGGATGGGTCTTGGGGCCTGCTGGGTGGCGGGTGGCTCCTCCAACCCTTCTCACTGCTGCCTGTCTTTCATCTGAAGAAAGCCAAGCTGTAGGGAGCAGGATCGGGTTGTGAGCACCCTTCGGCCAGCTCCTTCCTGGTGCCAGCTCCTTCCTGCTGCCTGGCTTTTTGAAGGAGGTGGCCAGAATGCACATGTGCACACCCCATTCCCCTTACCTGCAGCTTGACTTTCCTTAGAGGAAAGCCAGGTAGCAGGAAGGAGGTGGCTGGAGCATGCACATGTGCTCCTGCCACAGCCAAACCCAGCATGTCCTGAAAGCCCCACCCTTTCCGCTTTGGGACTCCACCCTCTCCTCACCGGGTGACACCAAACATTAGTTAGGTCACTGGTAAAAGGGTGCAAACCTGGCATTGAATTCAGATAAATGGTTAACAGACCCCTTGCAGTCTAAAGTACATGACTGTTGAGCTGCATTTGGGATACAGCTCTATCAATCTGACATACAAACCTTGGCAGCAGAGACTGTTTATGCTAAAGTTTGGTGGGGTTTGTGAAGTCAAAGGCTTTCACAGCTGGCATCCATAGTTTTTTATGGGTTTTGGGGGCTATGAGGCCCGAAAAACTATTGGTGGGGTTTTCTTACCTAAATTTTAACTTTCTCTCCAAACATGATGATTCCTGCTAAAATTGATTACGCTGCCATGATACAGATGCCTTGGGATTGACAGAATTCAGGTTTGGTAACAGAATGTGGTTAACACAACAAAGAATAACCACTATCTCTTGGCTTACACAGATAACTGCCAGTCAACAATCAGGTCTGAGTTCTTTTGCTTTTATATGAATTGCTTGCAAGAAAAACAACATGTTCCCTTCCTAGATTACCTTCCTGTCCAAGATTCCTTGCAGTGGTGCATGTATAATTTAAATTTGTAGACTGACACTGTTCGTCATCTTTTCTTTCAGCAGTAGGAAAGACGGGTGAACTCCCATTGTAAATTTATCATGAGTTGGAATGTTAAAGTCAATTCTTCATTGGATGGTTTTCTCAACCTTACCCTTATTTTTTTACCAACTCAGCTATGTGATTAATCCTAGTCCTTGAGAAACTACCTTGAATACCAATCTCCCAAAAATGGAAGCTAGGACTCATTGGCTTGCAATAACTTCATAAGCTCTGTCCTGGGCCCAGTGTTATTCAACATCTTTATCAATGACCTGGATGACAGAATTGGGAGCATACTTATCAAATTTGCAGATGACACCTGGCTGAATGAAACTACATGTGAAAGGGATCTGGGAGTCCAAGTAGACCACAAGTTGAACATGAGTCAACAGTGCGATGCAGCAGCTAAAAAGGCCAATGCAATTTTAGGCTGCATCAATAAAAGTATAGTGTCTAGATCAAGAGAAGTAATAGTGCCACTGCATTCTGCTCTGGTCAGGCCCCACCTGGAATATTGTGTCCAGTTCTGGGCACCACAATTCAAAAAGGACATTGAGAAACTGGGGCGTGTCCAGAGGAGAGCGACTAAAATGGTGAAAGGTCTGGAAACCTTGCCCTATGAGGAACAACTCAGGGAGCTGGGGATGTTTAGCCTGGAGAAGAGAAGGTTAAGAGGTGATATGATAGCCCTGTTTAAATATTTGAAAGGATGTCATATTGAGGAGGGAGCAAGCTTGTTTTCTGCTGCTCCAGAGAACAGGACCCGGAACAATGGATGCAAGCTACAGGAAGAGATTCCACCTCAACATTAGGAGGAACTTCCTGACAGTAAGGGCTGTTCGACAGTGGAACGCACTCCTTCAGAGTGTAGTGGAGTCTCCTTCCTTGAAGATCTTTAAGCAGAGGCTAGATGGCCATCTGCTGGGGATGCTTTGATTTGGATTTCCTGCATGGCCGGTGGTTGGACTGGATGGCCCGTGCAGTCTCGTCCAACACTACGATTCTATGATTTCTACATGGCCATTTAAGAAGAATCCTGCTGGTATATGCTTCATAGTTGTTACAGGTATACATGTTGTCTTGTATGGTAGTATGGATGCCATAACTTTAAATTAATCTCTCGTTTCTCCTGAGGTATAAGCGATTTTAACAACTTAAAGTAAGGATGCTGTCACTGAATTTAACAGTTTCCTTAAAACTGTATCAAAATTTTAGACAGTGGGTTCATTATGAAACTAAGTAAGTGACAGAAAGTAAGGAATCTGTGAAAATGAGGACTGAACTTGACTTACAATTCTCAAATTTTTTATTTCTTATCAACTGAAAATATGCTCAGGGACCTATAAATGAAAATATAAATGCAATTAATACTTACAAAAAGTATTTATTTTATTAATTTAAAATATCCATTCCATGTATTTCATCCAGATGTCCAGGGTAACTAGACAGAAAACAGCTATGTCAATTTCTGCCTTAAATAGGTAATAATCATTTCTAAATGACTTCACATTAACTTAAGTAATCTTTATTTAACTGGGAGAAATGGTCTAGCAATTTGGCACTCGATGTTATCAATATGCTGATAATGTGCAACCCTTTCCATCTCTGTCTAGAATACCTGTGAATACTTCAGTACCTAAGTTCAGTAATAGGCTGAGTATAGCTAACAGAGAGATGGGATAGGCAAGCATATTAATATTCACCTGAAAAAGGAAAAAAATTGATGGGACACATCAAATAGGCCTCTTGAACATCAAATCCCCTGGATGGGCTTGTTTTATGGGCTATTTAAAGAGGTCCCTTTTCTCCTGGCTGACTAGCATATATGTGGGCAGTGAGCACCAAGTAGCACCAATACACTCTTCTAGAACATGGCCACATAGCCCAAAAAACCCACAAAAAACTCTGGATGCCGGCCATAAAAGCCTTCAACTTCACAAAACTTGGCAA
>NC_056524.1:247364407-247385837 GCF_019175285.1 Sceloporus undulatus
ATTATTATTATTATTATTATTATTATTATTATTATTATTATTATTATTATTATTATTATTATTATAAGACATATAATGCCTCTACCTCATAGTGGTGCCAGGGTTGAGTACTATGAAAAGCCTGAAATAGTTTTGTTATTAGATTTCGTGGTTAAAGCAGACTGTGACCAAGACCTTCACTGTGTACATGTTTCAGCTGTGCTTCTAATCTTCTGAGAATAAAAGTGCTTTTAGTGCATTATTAAAAATTTAGTTTAAATATGTTTTTATTTAATGTAAATTCTACATTGAATTTATTAAATAAGGACTTTGGGAATATCAGAATGGCATTCATCTGTTTGATGCATAGCCATCCTTGCTTTCTTTGTTTTTGGCTAGTCTGTTATTTTAAAGCTAAGTCATCCTTAGCTGTTACATTTGCTATTAGCAGTTTGCAGCTGATTGATTTGCAACGTTTAACATATATAAAGCCTGCCCTTTCTTCCCCTGAACACGACCTTTACATAATACCATAGTTTTTACAACTCTAAAATTATTAGATGGGAGATATTTGTATTTGTGGAAACTGACTAGAAAATAGAAATGTATCAAATGGCCAAAAGTGGGTATTCTATGTGTGTATATATGTTTTACTGCTTTTTCTTGGTGGAGCATGTAATGGATTGTCAGCCACTAAGAGCCTTTGTGCTACTCTGCACCAAGTGTTACTTTTCTATAGACTCAAATTCTCCCCTTTAGCTAAGGATTATAAAGAGATTCCCTTTTAGTAGATTTTGTCTTATAGAACAAGAAGAGAAGTCTTTCTTATATGTTTCTGATATCTTTCTGTAGATTTGAAAAAAGATGATATGTGGGTGAATCCCCGAAGAAAGATAGATGGATATTTGTTTTGCAGTTTTTAGGCACTAATGGCTGTCTTTTATATTGAACTAAGAATTGCACTGCTATTGGACAGCCTCAAAAATGAAACTTATACCCTTCTGTTCACGGGTACGCATGTATTTATGGATACATTTCCACTCATATATACTTTTTTCAAATAGGTCCATTCTTCCTTTTGTTCTCCTATTTTCTTTTTCATGCATACATACATTTTACTCGCACACACAATGTTAAGGTTTGCAAAGACAATGTCGTACCATATGTTCTGAGTCTTGTTAAGAAGATATGTATTATACAAACGGATTATTTTTCTTTGATACTGAATGGTTATTATTGACTTAATTGAGTCTAGTTGTTTCGAGCCTAGCAATGCTAGGGAGTATTGATAGTTCTGGGCTTTTTATATTTTCTTTTCTTTTTTCCTATGGCTCCTATTATTTCTCCTAATTTGATTTCCATTAGGTGTCTTCCCCATTCTCAGTTCCCTTTCAGTTGCTCTCTTTGGAACTGCCAATCAGTTGGCTTGAAAGCAACAACAGTCTATGACCTTTTTCTTGCTAAATATCTTCATCTTCTTACTCTCACTGAAACCTGGCTTCCAGCTCACGTCATTGTAACCTCTGCTGCTCTCTCGTTTGGTAGACTTTTCTTTTCTCATACTAGTTGCCCGGAGGGCAGAGGAGGAGAGGCCGGTGTCCTGCTATCTAACTCCTGTCAGTTTCAACTTTTCTCCTCGATAGCACTGTTTTTCTTATTTCAAACTTCATGCTAATAAACTTTTCCTACCATTCCAGCTTCAGGTTGCAGTTATCTATCATCCACCAGGATCACCTACTAAGTTTTTGTCAGATTTCAAGACCTGGTTGACTTTCTTTTTAGTGGATTATGATTATGGGGGATTTCAATATCCATATGAATGGCATTAATAATCCTATGACTCTACGTCTCTGTTTTGTGTTGTCTTTTTCTGGTTTGTTCTAATGCACCTACTCATTCTTCTGGTCTGCCTTAATATTGTTCTTACAAAAAAATGTGTAACCTTGGACTTCATGGTTAGGGATTTCCCATTGTCTGGTCATCATTTCATCTCTTTTGCCCTCGCCCATAATCCACTTCCTCGTAAAATTGGCCAACGCTGCTTTCACGACCTTCATTCTATTGATCTTGTGACTTTTGGCCAGGCTTTGGATTCTTCTTTATCTTCCTTAAACCTTGGAGACTCCGTGGATCCAGCAATCCCCTTACTCAATTCTACCTTATCTGCAACCTTGCACACCATCTTTTCTCCACATTCGATTCTCTACTAAAACCTTTTTCCCTGTTGATTCCACACTCATGTTCATCCACTGATTTCTCTGATTATTTTGCTACTAAGATTGACAATCTGTTCTAAGCTTGATTACCTGCATTCTTCTTTTACTCCAGCAACTCAATCATCTATTACTGGAACATTCTCTGCTTTTTCTTTTGTTTCATTGGGTGAATTATCTAATCTATTGAATTCTTCTAAACCAGGGGTCGGCAACCCCCGGCCCATGGGCCGCATGCGGCCCGCCAAGGCCAGGGGACCGGCCCGTGCCCGGTGCTGCCGCTGCGGCGGCAATCGGCAGCAGCACCAGGTTCTTGGGGGGGCTGCTGGCCTCTTCCCTCTCGCGCGAGCAGCCAAAAGCGCCACTCGCTCGCGCGAGAGGCCAAAGGTCTCACGTGAGAGCGGGCAGGGCCTTTGGGGGGCTGCCTCACGCGAGAGGCGCCTTTGGGGGGTCCAGCGGCCTCCTCCCTCTCGCACGAGCCACTGCTCACGCGAGAAGCCAAAGGCGCCGCTCGCTTGCGGGAGAGGCCAAAGGTCTCGCGCGCGAGCGGGCGGGGCCTTTGGGGGGCCGCCGGCCTCCTCCTTCCTGGACCTCTGCCTCCAGCAGGTGAGGGAAGGGAGGATAGGAAGGAAGCTCCACCCCCAGTGTGTGGCACCGCCCCCGGAGGGTGGAAGCTCCACCCCCCTGGCTTCGGCCCCCCAGTTGTCTGAGGGACAGAAACCCAGCCCCCGGCTCAAAAAGGTTGCCTACCCCTGTTCTAAACTAACAACCTGACCTCTTGATCTACTTCCTTCTCATCTTTTGATTTCTGTTGTCTCCTCTATTTTACCTTCTCTCCTTTATACTCTCAACTTTTCTATCTCTAATGGCTCCTTTCTTTCTGCCTTTAAGCATGCTTTAGTTTCGCCAATCTTGAAAAGGCTTTCTCTTGATCTATCTTCTCTCTCGAGCTATCGCCCTATCTCACATCTTCCTTTTCTATATAAAGTTTTAGAATGAGTTGTTTATTATCGCTGCCTGGAGTTTCTTACTGCTAATTCTACTCTTGATTCTTTTCAATCCAGCTTTTCCCCACTGCATTCGACTGAGACTGCTCATACTAAGATCACTGATGATCTTTTACTGGCTGAATCTAAAGGTCTTTATTCTACTCTAGTCCTCCTGGTTCTCTCTACTGCATTTGACACCGTTGATTGTGGTCTCTTAGTGGATTTACTCCCAAGACCGAGGTTTTGTAGGATCAGTTTTGAATTGGTTTAATTCCTACCTGTCAAACAGATCTTTTGCGGTGGTTACAGGAAGTCAGGTTTCTGCCCTTGTCTCATTAGCTGTTGGAGTCCCTCAGGGTTCTGTCCTGGGTCCTTTACTGTTCTCCCTTTATACCCTGTTCCTGGGAAATCTTATTAGGTCCTACGGCTTTCAGTATCACTTGTACGCCAACGGCACTCTGAGATTTCTTCGGGTGTTGAGCAGTGATTATCATCATGTGTTGTTGGTGTCTCTTGAGTGGATGATTCACCGGTGCCTGAAGCTCTACATGGCCAAGCCATCTTTGCAGTGTTCTTTGTCAATTACTGTGAGTGACGTTTCTATTCAATCTGTCAATGAGGACCATTGTCTTGGCTTCCTATTTGATTCTTCGTTATCGTTCACCCCACAGATCCAGGTTACAGCCAAGTCATGCAGATTCTTTCTTTATAACCTTATCAGAATTCGATCGTTTCTTTCTGTTTTGACAGCGAAGGCTTTGGTGCATGCATTGGTGATATCATGCCTGGATTATTGCAACTCATTGCTGGTGGGTCTTCCAATTTCTCACCTTAGCCCCCTAATCTCTGTGCAACGCTCATTGGCCAGGATCATCATCTCTGCCTGTTGCTTTGATCATGTTACCCCCTTGTTGTTATCTCTCCATTGGCCCCCCATTCCTTTCACAATCCAATTTAAAATTCTTCTCCTGACCTTTAAAGCTCTTCATGGCTTGTCTCCCTCTTATTTGTCAGTGCTCATCTGTCCTTACCGCCCTCCATGCACATTGAGATCTTATGATACTGGTCTCCTGACCCAGCCAAGGGTGTCCTCCTCCCCTGCTCGAAACCGCCCCTTCTCCTGTGCTGTTCTTGGAATCTCCTCCCCACACAATTAAGAACTATTGCTTCCTTGGCTAATTTTAAGACCAAATTGAAGACACTGTTGTTTAGGGAGGCATTCCAAATTACTGGTTGTTAATCTGCTGTTTACTTTTTTTATTGTATACTTGCTAGTATTGTTTTAGAGATACTTTAATCATGTAATGATGTTGTTGTTTTAGATTGCACATCGCTTGGCAGATTTTTATTCTTTTTTCCCCTTGCTTTATTTGACCCTTGCTATGTAAAGCACTGTGCAAACTTTACAGCACTCTATAAATAAATGTTAACAACAACAACATAGATGCAGCCAAAATAACATAAAATTCTGTGAGCTACCCTAATTCCAAGTTGAGATTGTAAGAAAATATACAAGATTTGAGAATTTGATTATGAAACAGTTACCATACTGAATTCTAAATATGGCTAACAATTTATTTAGGTTGTAGACTGCATTCTGAGTCTTTGGCTCTTCTGTGGCATTACATAGAAAGAACCAAAGGTTTCAATTAAATATACATGCATGACATTTAGCCAGGTAAAACTAGCATCTTATCAGACTGGGATACATCACCATTAAGCTTAGAATCATAGATCATAGAATCATAGAATCATAGAGTTGGAAGAGACCACTAGGGCCATCCAGTCCAACCCCCTGCCATGCAGGAAATCCAAATCAAAGCATCCCTGACAGATGGCCATCCAGCCTCTGTTTAAAGACCTCCAAGGAAGGAGACTCTATCACCCTCCGAGGGAGTGCATTCCATTGTCGAACAGCCCTAACTGTCAGGAAGTTCCTCCTAATGTTCAGGTGGAATCTCTTTTCCTGCAGCTTGCATCCATTGTTCCGGGTCCTGTTCTCTGGAGCAGCAGAAAACAAGCTTGCTCCCTCTTCAATATGACATCCCTTCAAATATTTAAACAGGGCGATCATATCACCTCTTAACCTTCTTTTCTCCAGGCTAAACATCCCCAGCTCCCTAAGTCGTTCCTCATAGGGCATGGTTTCCAGACCTTTCACCATTTTTGTCGCCCTCCTTTGGACACGCTCCAGTTTCTCAATGTCCTTTCTGAATTGTGGCGCCCAGAACTGGACACAATATTCTAGGTAGGGCCTGACCAGAGCAGAATACAGTGGCACTATTACTTCTCTTGATCTAGACACTATACTTCTATTGATGCAGCCTAAAATAGCATTGGCCTTTTTAGCTGCCGCATCACACTGTTCACTCATGTTCAACTTGTGGTCTACTTGGACTCCTAGATCCCTTTCACACATAGTTTCATTCAGCCAGGTGTCACCCATCCTATATCTGTGCATTTTATTTTTCCGCCCTAAGTGCAATACCTTACATTTCTCCGTGTTGAATTTCATTTTGTTAGCTTTGGCCCAGCTTTCTAGTCTATTCAGGTCATTTTGAATCTTGATCCTGTCCTCTGGGGTATTAGCTATTCCCCCTAATTTGGTATCATCTGCAAATTTGATAAGTATGCTTCCAATTCTGTCATCCAGGTCATTGATAAAGATGTTGAATAGCACTGGGCCCAGGACAGAGCCCTGTGGGACCCCACTGGTCACTTTTCTCCAGGATTAATCAGGTTTTCCTTGGGAAACCAGCAGATTAAAATCTATTTGTTTCTTTCCAGCTGTTTAAGCTCTATATTTTATCACTGTGTCATACAGACCTCTAGTGATTAAAATTGCATTACATCCTTTGATCTTGCAGGTGATATTTATGTGTCTGGTTTCATTCTGACAATCTACCATTGAGAGCCTGTTTTATGCAACAGCATGAACATCAGATAATAAATTGGCTCACTATATTGGCTTAATTATGCTGTTTTATGAAGATGTTACTTTGTATTCCCTTTTTCCTATGCTTGCTCCTTCCGGAGTACTGATGCTAGCCAAATTATTCATCTACCACATTCACTTTCATTCTTTTCATTGTAAAGAATGAAAGCTACTCTGATCTGTTATAAATATTGCTTTTGCTTAAATGTGTGGAGGCAATGCTTCCAAAGAGGTGAAAATGTTCTGCCTCACAGTTTTATTTCCAAGTGAAGATTTACATTGGTTGATTAGTCAGCATGAGAAAAGCCAGTATGCTGATGCCTTTGCTTAGTCTGGCCTTGACTATTTCCTTTGATTACCTTCTTGTCTTAAAAAAATGAAGGAATGTTAGTTCTTTAAAGCATAATAAGAAGGAAGGGACGAGGAGGAAGGAATGTTGCAGCACCTTTAAGACTGGTTTTTATTTTTGTGTGAACGTTAAGGGTATAAACCTACCTCTTCAGGTGTGAAACAAAAATAAAGTATGCAGAGTTTGAAAGAGTTACCAAAGGACTAAGAATATGAAGTAGCTCCTTTCCCCACAACTAGTCTTGGGAAAGGAGGTTAGTGTAGTGGTATTGAGAAAAGCTGCTCCTCCACCAGAGACAAATGCATTCAACAAAGAACACAATATGTTTTGGACCAAAGATGGTCCTTTGTCAGGGGAATTGTGTATTTTTAGAAGCATGCAATCTTGGTATCAGGAGAATCAAACAAACAAGAAAACATGTTGTGCTTCTCCACACTGGAATACCATTTATTGTAGGTTCATGCCTGGACAAATCTTTGAAGCAATGTACATCTTTTTCTTCTGCAGACAAGATAGTGAATTTGCAAGGCATTCCAGACAGCTTTATATGGATTAGGCTAAACCCTGGATAAGAATTTAAGACCTTAGTAGCTCCAGCAGTTCTAGTTAGCAAAACAATACTCTGGACAGATTCTCTGTAAGAAAGCATTTTTAAACATATGTTGCTTTCCCAAGTCTGTGAACAATACATCACATCCAACTTAAAGAGCTTCGTTTCAATACATTTTAAGAAAACATATTTTTCTGACATTGAATATGATGCAAATACATTTGAAAAATTTTAATGCCACAAATGACTAAAGGACTTAATTTATTTTTTATTTTTAAACCACACCCATCCTTCACAGCCAGTGTATGAATTTCATGTCCTAGCTTTCCCCTCTCCCATTTAATTCTCATAATATTCCTGTGAAGTCGAAAGTGGAGGTACATGGGTCTTTGGTATCCTCTGGGGTTTGGTTCCAGATACCAAAATCTGTGGATGTTCAAGTCCCATTAAATGCAATGACACAGTAATATGATGTCCCTTGTATAAAATGGCAAAATCAAGGTAAGCTTTGTGGAATTTATATTTTTTGAATATTTTCAAGCAGTGGATAATTAAACTCATGGATAAAGAGCCTGTGGATATGGAGGAGTGACTGTACATGGACGATTGGACGCAAAAGATCATTATGGTAGTGAAGGCAGAGAATAATGCCATGGTGCTACATAGAAGAAAGGTACCTGAGAAATGAATCTTCATAGGCACCTATGGGTTGGAGAACAATCAAAGAGAAGGCATCCACAGAAGCATAACTGCACAACTCAGACCTGGTGGCAGAACAACTGAGCTGACAATGAAAGATACATAGATTCCTATGATAGTACAGCAAGAGACATATTTCATCAGGATCTAGACTGAAAAGACTGTAAATGAATACAGGCATACTTCAGTCAACAAAGGCTCTGACAAAGAAGCTCCTTTTTTGCAAGGTCTTTTTACACCTCTCAGCCCCTTTTTCTTCTTTGTCCTCTGTCCAGCGGCATCATCCTTACTTGGGGGGGGGATACACAGACGTTCTGTGACAGGTTGCAGAAGTGTATATACAACAAACAATGCAATAATGCTTTATCTGGGAGAGGGTGGGATTCTACTCCAGCCAGTGCTACTATAGCTGTGCATGCCTGCCTCCAAGAAACAAGATAAACAGCAACTGCCTCCAGAATTCCTTATTGAGCATGTATTGTATGAACAGCAAAACAGAGAGAAGGCAGGAGAGCGTATAACCTCACCCTGCCTTCCCCCCCACCACACTTCGAACATGTTGACAGAGCAAAAATCTTTCAGTTTGGTTACCAAAATATCAGGAATAAACTCTCCTAGATCATGGCCACATAGCCCGAAAAACCTACAAAAATCTATGGATGCCAGCCATGAAAGCCTTCGACTTCTCATTTTCTTTTCCCTATTTGGTGTACAGTGCACCCACATCATATGCAGATGCACCATATGCGGCTTTCATCACCACCGCACCATGCATGAGCCCCATTATTTTCAATGGGGCTTGAGCATAGCAGTTTTTTATGCAGGGGGGGTCCGAAACGGATCCACCGCGTAAAAAAGGGGCGCACTGTATATATTTTAAGTTGGCATCACAGTTGTAGGTGGATTTATTCAGGACAGGATTTATATTAACAGGATTTACTTTCAAGTAAGTAAATCCTTATATACACAACAAAAGTATGATTCAATTCATGTCTGCTGAACTTAGTGAGACTTACTCCCACAAAGGTGTGTACATGCTTGTAGCCCATATCAGTTTCAACACTATCCCAATAAATAATCTTATTGTAGAGGAAAGTGTAGAGCACCTCCAAAGTAACTAAGGGACTCTTATTACCAAGAAGATTGTGTTTATATTGAAAACTTTAAAAATACTTCAGTATTATTTTTAAAATGGAAAAAATAACTGGGGATTGTGTAGATGTGTGTAAAAATAACATATCAGGAAATAGTTCCACTTTCAGCCAAATATGTTGTTGATGGATTTTTGCAACTATATCATGAGCAAAAGAATGATCACTTTTAGCACTTCAGAGTTCTTTGAAAGTTAACACTGGCTTGTTTAAGTAAATGCTTTTCCTCTGGCATTTGTAGAAACTCTAGCCTCTGGCAGTGAAAAAGTATGACTAAGTATGGGCAGGTACGCATTGTAAGATGTATTATGTCACTTGTTTGAGTAAGGGTTGTGTAATTGTAACTAGCTCATAAATGACCAGCCTCTGACTAATTCATTACAGCTTCTTTTATCTGTTATTACAGTAAACATGAGAGAGTCATAAATTTCTTCCCTATCCATTCGGTAAAATATGGGACTGCCTTGAATACCTAGATAAGATCCTTATATATAATGCTAAAAGTATCTGCTTTGTGACTACCTAGAGAATATTACCAGCCCCAAACCACAATGAGCCCAAACATTTTAAGGTTTATAATGAAGGGTATGTGTAAGATCTGAAGCTCATTCTTGGATTAAAGGTTGTATGAAGCCTCTGATCAATATTCTTGTAGCTGGGAACAGGGGTCATATTTATTTATTTATTTGTTTGTCACATGTATGTACAGTACTGTCTTTCTGCCTAAGAATTAAAGGGCAAAGGGGCAAAGGGATAAGATTTGAATAGTGAAGGAGAAGAAAAATACATTCTGAGCTAGGTTGTTTCATAGGTTTGTACTTAAAAAACCTATGTCATGTAAAAATGGAACAGAAATTCATCAGCTTCATGATTGATATTGAATTTTGGACTTCCTGACTCCTCAAGAAATTTGCATAGGAAAAAAAACAGCACTCCCCACTTCTAAACATGCTTGTCTCAAGAGCTAAACTAGGTTTGCAAAGGCTCTTCTATGTATGGTGTGCCAACAAGTTGCCTCTCAACTTATGGCATCCGTATGAATTTCATAGGATTTTCTTAGTCAAGGAATACTCAGAGGTGGTTTGCCATGCCTTTCCTCTGAAAAATAGCATATGTGATGTCCTGCCAGGACTGATTGACTTTCCCCTGCCTTTTCTTTCACATTGGTTCAGGCCTTAGATTATTTTAGTGTAGAAAAGTTCATTGTGTTAGTTTGTGGGAGGAGCTGTAGGTTTCCCCTGCATTATTTCCAGGTTTGGTTTGCCCTTTCCCAACATGCTGTGCTGTAGCTAGAGGTTTTTAGTTGGGGAGCAGTCTTTGCTGAGAGCAAGCAGAGAGCTGTCTTTTGGTGGCAAGCAGGCCCAGACAGCCGGAAAGGGCATTTCTTACACCACTTAGCCAAATTAGTTACCACCTCAGCCAAATCAGTTACCATCAGCAAGAAAATAGAGAAATTTAGGAGCTGAAAGACCCTGCACCAGCTCCATTGAGCGAGGAGAGCAAACTACATCAAACCCAGAAAGATGTCGTCTGGAAGAAAGCTGAACTGTAAAGTATCTTTTGTTTAGAGCTGGGGAGGAGAAAACCTTTTATTTTTGTCCTTTAAATTAAATTTCCCCCTTTTAAACTTTACATTCAGCTTCAGATCCTTTTTTGGGTATCACAGTTTGTTCTCACCAGGGTACTGGCATTGCACACCCAAACCTGCCACCACCTTTAGTTGGGTGTGTCTTCATAGCATACAACCCCTGGTATTCCTTGGCAGTCTCCCATCCCAGTACTCACCAAGGCTGATCCTACTTAACTTCCAAGATCAGGTGGGATCTGGTGTCTTCAGAGTATTTAGGGCTGAGTTGTTGTTGTTGTTCTTCTTCTTCTTGGCTTTACTTTGTGAATGAAGATTCAGGAAGGACTCATCCGTGCTTTCTACAAGCGCCTTGATGACGTTGGATGTATCCTTCGAGCCTGTGCAATGGATTTTTCTGGTGGAGCGCAGTGTGCACAGAACTGGCCTCACCCTTTAAACCAGAGGTTTGACTGCTGAGGCCTTGACAAGCATGGCCGGTGGCAGCGAGGTCCTCCGGTTGTAGGATTGATTAGAGTTTCCTTCTCTTAGATGGTTGACCTTACAGGGTTAGACGAGCATCATCTGCTCGGGTTTGGGATTAGAGTTTTCCTTCTCCTAGGATGGTTGCCATAAGGCTAGAGAGCCCATCCTGCCCTTTGGCGCTCTTGGTCAGACCCTTCGGTTGTGACCTGTCTGGCATGGGAGGCCCTACCAGTGGCTATATACCACCAGCAGCATAGCTCACAATTTCATTAGGGTATGCAAGCCTCTCCCCCGCACAGTCAGAGCATAGCTGGAGGGGAATAAGAGGCCAGAAGATGACAGTTAAGGAGGGGGGAGCCTCTTTCTTCAGGCTATCCCTGGTGGAGCTGGGTCTGCCTGGTCACTCCCTCTCAGGCCGGAAGATGACAGTTAAGGAGGGAGGAGTCTCTTCCTTCAGGTTATCCCTGGTGGAGCTGGGCCTGCCTGATCACTCCCTCTCAGGTTGGAAAACGACAGTTAAGAAGGGAGGAGCCTCTTCCTTCAGGCTATCCCTGATGGAGCTGGGTCTGCCTGATCACTCCCTCTCAGGCCAAGATGACAGTTAAGGAGGGGAACCTCTTCCTTCAGGCTATCCCTGATGGAGCTGGGTCTGCCTGATCACTCCCTCTCAGGCCAAGATGACAGTTAAGGAGGGGAACCTCCTCCTTCAGGCTATCCCTGATGGAGCTGGGTCTGCCTGATCACTCCCTCTCAGGCCAAGATGACAGTTAAGAAAGGAGGAGCCTCTTCCTTCAGGCTATCCCTGATGGTGCTGGGTCTGCCTGATCACTCCCTCTGAGGCCAAGATGACAGTTAAGGAGGGGAGCCTCTTCCTTCAGACTATCCCTGGTGGAGCTGGGTCTGCCTGATCACTCCCTCTCAGGCTGGAAGATGACAGTTAAGGAGGGTAGAGCCTCTTTCTTTCAGCTCTTACAATCAAGCAAAAAAATGTTTAAAAGCTCTCAGTATTTCCCAGTGATGCTAGTATCCATTTTTTAATTATTGAACAAACCCGTAAAAAATAAAAATAAAATTGAAATGACTTTCCATTATTATTTCTAACTCAGAACTCATTTTTGACACCAGCACAAGGGAGCAGGTTGAATTGGAATTTAGTATTCATAATCAGAATAAAGTTACACTGTGAAATAAATGCTTATGGGCAGGTCACAGGGCTCTACCTTCAAAGAAAGTTTCTTCTGGTTATATTCCATAGTACTGGAGGACAAATTCCAGTATGTTGGATATGTTATGCCACTATTCCCCAGATAATCTTTCAAAAGGAACTAATTTCTCTTGAGGCCTTCTTTGTATGAAGGTATTCCAATAGGCGTTTAATAATTGCTGCATGTTAGCTGCATTCGGGGCTAAAGAGAGATCCCTTCTTTTCCCTTTCAACTGTTTAAAGGATTAAGAGTCATAAAAATACCTGAAATACCATGTTAGGGTGTAACAGTGAGCATCCAGGGCTATAAAACATTCCACCAGGCTTGGTGAATTCAAAGCATGTTAGAACTTAAATGTATTGAGAGTGTTTATTCGTACTCTTAACCCATCACAGCTCAGGGAGAAAGAGATTAGAAAATCTTGGCTGACATATCTAAGCAGGACTGACTTCTTAAGTGTTTTGTACTTTTTTTTCCCTGGCAATCATTCCTATGTATCAGGCAGTGCAGTTCAGCATAGATTAAGTCATATAATTACCATACTTTTACTATGCTGTATTATTGTTTGGGCATATTCTCAAAATACTTTTAATTCCTCTTTTACCACCTAATAAATCTGGCAAGAACTGATACATTTTTGTTAATAACTTTGATAGTAATTTGGGGATTATAATTAGTGAATACAGTATATTTTCAAATTTTGTAAAAGGTATTCATTTACAAAAGCTTAAATATATAAATTTGAATAACCCATAAAAAAAGTACAGCCATTAGTAAAAGCAAAAAATCAGAGCTCGGTAATGCCTTTGTTGAACTATTTAAATATCATTTAATATATTAAAATTTCCTATAAACGAATTCCCAGGCATTGATTTGTTTTTATAAAAAGCTACATCTGCAATCAAACAATTCCACAAATAGGTGCTTGAAGGTGGCTCTATGACTGGAGGTAACAGATTTACCACCACTAAAGGGGAACAAAGAGACCCAATATGGTGTAATGTTTGAGTGTTGGACTTGGAATCTGGAACGGCAGGGTTCAAATCCCCACTTTGCGATGGAAATCAACTGGATGACCTTGAACAAGTCACACAGGAGATCATTGCACCTACAAATCCTGCCGGGATAGACGTGAGATTAAGCCAAAACCTGGTGTTACTGCATGCTGCTGGAGCTTGCAGCTTTTGAAAAGCTACTGGATAAGCATGGCTGGGATTTGGGCTGCAGACGGGTTAACCCACCTGGCCTCAGCTGTGTGCGATAACATCGGGCTGTGATTTTTTAATCTTGCTTGTATCCCAGTGGGATTGCAGGTGAGATAATATCCACAGTCTCAGCATCAGAGGATGGCAGTGACAAGACTGCTTTGATAGGGTGCTAGGATAGTGTAACCATAAGTCAGGTTTCACTTGAAGACACACAACAACAAAGGCAGATAACAACAACAAAGGGGGGAAAGCTACACTGAACACTTCATCTTGTCTCCTACTGTTGTGTGCCAATTTATGGTGACCTTAAAGTGAACCTATCATGGGCTTTTCTTGTCAGGTTTTGTTCAGAGGATGTTTGCCATTGTCTTCCCCTGAGGCTGAGTGAATGAGGCTGGCCCAGGGTCACCCAGTGGGTTTCATGGCTGAGCTGGGAATCAAACCATGGTCTCTAGGGTCATAGTGCAACACTCAAACCACTACACATGAAGAGCCATGCCTGAAACATTTGATTCCTTTAGCCAAATTAATTGATTCCTTTAGCCCAGTGGTTCTCAAACTTTGGTCTTCAAATTGTTTTGGACTTCAATTCGCAGAAGCCGTGGCCAACTTGGGCAACAGTCAGGAATTTTGGGAGCTGAAGTCCAAAATATCTGGAGAGTCATAGTTTGGGAACCACTTCTTTAGCCAAATTAATTTATCTTCATGATCTGTTAAATCCTTCCCCTTTCAAACAATCCCAGGACATTAATTTCATCATCCAAAGTGGCAGCAATTAATTTTAGCTTTTGTTCTATCTAAAAAAAGGAAAAAGATGTATTTTCATTATTCTGGATAAGTGGACGTATCAATATGTAATGCAAGCAAGGCAGTTCTCTCTCTTTCCTCTACTGTATAATCAAAGCAGCATAAGGTGAACGGAGGCCAATCCCCAAGAGCAAAGGATCCTGAAATCAAGGAGCTTCAGTTTTAAAAGAACTTCTGGACAAGCAGCAGAGAGATACCTAGCAAGCAGTAATTCATCCTATTTGTTGGGCCTCTGTGCCAGTTTACTAGTGTTGGCATAAAGCCATCATTTTGAAGTAAAGAAAAATACAGCTTCTATCTGATTTATTTCGCCTTCTGGCCACTAGGTGGCAGTTCATAGCATTCAGCATATAAAGCAAGGATTTTCCACTTGCTAGTGTTGGTTTTAATCTTGCCTTGCCATTAATCTGCTTATTTGTTTTTCAAGCCCCAGCCACACATCTTCAGTGTTCTGACAGTTATAAAAATAATGTTAATGAAGTACTCGAAATGTGCATGATGGTGTTTCTTTTCTCTCAACCAGCCAACCTTTTTTTCTTAGCACTAGTTCCTGGTTTTTTTTAAAAACAAAAGTACCTTGTTGTGCTTGTACCATTTTTGTTTTTAAAAATTTAATGCCAAATACTCAAGGCATTTGTTGAACTCAGAGGGATTTAAAATGCATTGTTCAGAGTTCCTTGTAAACTTCTAAACTGTTTCTAAAAAGTCACTTAGAATATACCTCTTCTGCCCACTCCTCTGAATCAAGACCAAGGCAAAGCTGTGCCATTCAGAACTGTAGAGCTGGAAGTGAAGTCACTGTATGACAAGGAGGACTTCCAGAATTCCAGTTATTTAATGCTCGTAGACCATGAAGCTTTTCACGCTACTCCTTTAATTGCCATGGCAACATCCTGTTGAGTCCTGGGATTTAAATTTAACCTCCATTAAATGAAATTTATAATACTGAGCTAGAAAGCTGCACTGCCTCACCAATCTACAGACCTCAGGTTTTCATAAGATGTTGCCAGCACAGTTAGTGGAATATAGTGCTGCAATTGCGTAGTGTGAAAATACCCCATGTTCTCAGTTTAAGTAGGACATCTTAGCAAGATTTTTCAGCCCTGAGAAGTCAGGTCCCATTCCTGAAACATTCGTCCCAGATGGCCTTCCATTCTTTCTTTAAATAGTTAGCTTCCTTAAGCAAAATCCTTCCGTTGCTGAGTTCCTTTGTTGATTAGCCAGGAAACCTAATGCTGGAACCAAGTCATCAAAGACAGGAAGTGAGTTGTGTTGTAGCTTTAAAAAAAAAAAGACAAGGATATGTATAAGAAAAAAGGAGAGATGACATATTAAAAATATATTTGCACTGTGATTTTTTTTTAGTTTGTAATGGAGTTACTTATTTGATTGACAATTTAACTTTCATTGTGTCAGACTACAATTTTATTTAATTTATTTTTTTACTGTTTCCAATATTGTCTTATTGTGGACAAGCAGTGATTTCATTTCCTGTATTCTATAGTGGTGTTTCAATAATTGCTTAACATGTTGCCAGTTTAAACTTTTTTTTCTTTTGAAAGTTTCATTTCTTTGGAATATTCTTCACTTAGACTGCTTTGAGTTCCAGTTTTGGGGAAAAGGTGGAATATAATTAAAAATCATCATCATCATCATCATCATCATTCTTTGGAGATCTTTAAACAAAGGTTGGATTGACATCCTTCATAGGTGCTATAGCTTTGTATTTCTGCGTGACAGATGGTTGGAATAGATGGCCCTTGCATCCCCTTCCAATTCTATGAGTGGGTCAGCAGCCTCAGGTATCTTTCATGGAGAGTATATTCTCTCAGAAACTGCATTGCATTTTCTGGTAGGGGAGACCAGAGCCAAACATTCACAGAGTTCACAAGGATGGAGGTGTGGTACGATATAGATTACAACAGAAAATCATTTGAACATATTAAAACACTTGAACATAGGACACATTAAAATCATCCAGCATTAAATTTAAAATATGTCATTTTCATATGGGATATGAAACAGCTCTGAGTCACTTCTTTTATTAATAGACTGGTGATGTGTAAAGTAAGAAATAATTTGTTTCAGATTCTTGTGATATACCTATACTAGTAATGAAGAGGTTATATAATATGAAAGGTTCTTTTAAAATGTACATAATTTTAAATGTACAGCTTTCCTCCCATACCACACTTGAGACTGTAGAGTACTACTGAATACAATAAAAACCACATTACAATTCGCTTCAAAGCCATGTTTTAAAAAAGGAAAATGAGTAAAGCTTCATGAGATTGATGGGTTTTTTAAAAATCTGTTTAGTACATGCACCCATAGGCTGTGTGGGAGATCCCTATATCAACTCATCCTCTCAGGATCTACATAGCTGCTTCCCAAATGGATCCTGGAGTAGATTTGTGTGGAGTTCTGCCAAGAAGAGAATTCCTAATAGCAACTACACATACTGAACACTGAGAATTAAATCTAGCTGTTAATCCCAAGTATAGTACACCACTGAATCAATGCAATTTACTTCAATGTTGACTAAATGAGTCCAACGGGTCTGATGTAGTTGAAACTGAAAATGGGATTTGTGGACCAAAACAGGAAGCCATGATGGCAAGGGAATTTGGGAGATATGGTCTGACAATGTCTTGTTTCCAACTTCTGAATGAACATTTAAATCAGGCCACAGACAGGCCAGCCAAACTGTCTGAAGCAGTTTCTGAATAAAAGAGAAGAAATCTGGGTGTTGGTGTGATTCTGGAAAAAGATTATGTATATTGTAAGAAGAAATGTTTAGAAGTCAGCAAAAGTCTGGCTGATCTGCTTTTTTTAAAAAAAAAAACAAAATGCTACAATCCTAAGAGCTACCAACTGGAAACTCCTGCAAAATAATAGCTCAGGGTGGCTAATAATAGTTGATGGTATACCAGGCTGCATCATGAATTGTTCTTTAAAGCAGAGGTTCCAAACCTTTTTGACTCATGGAGCCCTTATTTCTATGGCACAGCCCCCAAGAGGCCTACCCTGTATTTTACAAGTTAATGGTGTTTAGGAGTATAGGAATATCTTCTTATTCTTTAATTTCATTCAACTTTTATTTCTTTCGTTTTCCTGGACTGGCTGTGGAGCACCTGGGAAGTGCATGTAGAGCCCTAAGGGCTTCTCAGAGTACAAGTTGGGGACCCCTGCTTTAAAGTATGTAGAGAAAGGATGATGAGAAACACTGTGATGTAGTGGTTTGAGCATAGTGCTATGACTTTAGACACCAGGGTTCAAATCCCTGTTCCACCATGGGTGACACAAGGCAAGTTATGATATAGGGCAAGTCTTAGCCTCAGAGAGCAAAGGCAACCCCCCCCCCAAGCAAATCTTGCCAAGAAATCCCCATGATATGTTCACCTTAGGGTCGCTATAAGTTAGAAACAACTTGAAGGCAGACAACAATAAGAGCAGGATGGGGAAGATATAACTTGTGGACTACATGTCACCCTACCCCAACCCTATTTTTTCAATCATCCAAAACCAAATGTAAGCAGAAAAATGCCTGAAAATCATAAAAATATGCAACAATAACCAAAAATAAAGCTGAAATCCAATTTGAAGTGACTTCTAATCATTTCCAGGCCATCCAGGATACATTAGTGAATCCTGTCCAGTGGAGGAGGGGAGAAGCAATGGGGAAAATTGATCTTCACAGCCAATGCAGTTGCCCACCCTTTGTACTAAGGGAGTCAGACCCATACCTCCGCTCTCAGCCTACATGTGTGCCACAGGGGTACATGAACACAATGAAACTCTGGAGGGAAGTTAAGATAAGTCTGTGTAGATGTTGTTTATTCTTAGTCATCTGAGTGTCTGAAACCCTTGTCCACTTTTGTACCATCCACCAACTGCTGGTTCATGTTAATGACAAAAGGAGAGGATTGATGTACAGTCACTCTTCCTAACTCGCAGATCTGTGACCTTGAATTTCCGCGGAGGGGTGACCTCTGCTATTTTCAATGGTGCATGCCCCATTCAAGCCTATGGGGCTTGAATTTGTGCAAGACTCTATTTTCGCAGGCAGGTCTGGAATGGATCCCCCGCAAAAACTGAGAGCTAGCTATGTATCATATGACAAAGGGATATGGAATAGGTGTGTGTCTGTGGGGGGAATGGCTTTGTATTTGTATATTTGCTAATGTAATTATTTATGTCATTGTTTATGCATCTTTGTAAACTGCTTTGGTCTGTTGGAAAAGTGGTATATAAATAAAAATTATTATTATTATTATTATTATTATTATTATTATTATTATTACCTAACATTTTGCAGTTAACTACTTTATTTACTTCTGCTGAGGAAGTAACTAAAACTCTTCAGTCCAATAAGGTGGCTGCCATGCTGGCATACTGTCTGCCCTGGAGTTCAGATGCTTAATCCTAAAAGATTGTCCTTCCTCTGTGGACACTCCAAATATGCTGTGCGATATATTGCTTGTTTAACAAAAAAATATGGCTTTAAAAATGGTTATTACTTCTCATACTCCAAGAACGAATCCAAGTACAGGGGAAAAAATATCCGTGGGACACAGTCTTTGTGAATGGAGGTGTGCTGTTAATCCCAGCTAATTACACTGTACCCTGTACTAATTATACAGCTGCATGTTTACAACTGCTACACATTAGTTCCTGCTGCATGCATATAAAGAATAAAAGTTCTCGTATTCGTCCCTAAAATGAAAGTGCTGTTTATGTTCAAGGTATCATTGCTCCCTCCCTCCTGTGTGTGTGTGTGAGAGAGAGAGAGAGAGAGAAGGAGAATGAGGAAAAGGAGGGTATTTTGTTGGAGCGAGGGATTAATCTACGTTATTTAAATGATGCAAGTACTGTATGTCCTAGAGCCACAGCTAGGAGCAAATTCATGGTCCATGCACTGTTTCTCAGCCTCCCTTTTCCATGTTTGCTTTAATCATGGGATAATATTGTGTTTACACCAGTCCTAGCCATATATGCTTTTAATAAGGCTCTTATTGTACACATGACTTGTTAAAAAGGCAGAATAAAAAGGCACAAATGCTAGGAGTGCTAGGAGTTGCCAGAGTGCTAGTGAAATCTACCATGGAATTTGTCTGTACTAGATTTCCACTGTTTCAAAGGGTGTAGTATCCTTTCAGTCACTTTCAGTTCTTCTGCATCATCTCTGTGGATGGACTGAAAGGAATACCTTCTCTTTAAAGTTGTGGGAATAATTATATACATGACTCTGGGTAATATTGTATTATTTTTGAAATTGATAGATGATGAAGAAAGATGTGCAAAGAAAAGAGAAGGGGGAAAGCAAAATTTTGCATGTACATAAGTATATAAGTAGCTTTGTGTTAGCATTCATTGTTTTATTCCCCACCAAAAATCAACTAGCATGGAAAAATTTGGAAAAAAACTGAATAATGGAGAGGACAAAAACACCTCACCAGCTGAAATACATGGAAGGCAAATTATATTTGATTGTTACATTTGTAACTATCAATCTTCCTGCTTCACAGCCTCTCGCTAGCATAAAAACAAGGTCTAGTGAAATGTTATAGCCATATGATGTTATGTGTTTCCATATTCATTATTTCCATATTCAACTAATTTTTGTAATGCTGGGGAGGACAATGCAGTCCCAGTGCATTTGAATTGTGCATGCTCTCAACCACAGCCATCTTAGCCAATTCTGGGAAGGAAGGGAATTGCAGCCCAACAAATTACCCACTCTTGTTTTAATATGGGTTAGACACATTCAGAATGTCCAGGAGATGATTGGAAACCCCTGGGACCCTCCACAGACACATATTAAGCGTGAAAAATAATTTTTAAAAGTGAAAGTAGCTTGACATACAAGAGACATAGGGCCGGTACATACAGGCACAATACTCCAGCTTCCCGGCAGTGTGGGGGTGTGGAGTATGGATGGTGCACACTCTGATGCTGGCCCAAAGCCAGTGTCACACCATCCTGCTGCCCATATGGGGGCAGCTTTTTGGCACTCTGGCAGAGTGGCATTTAGATTCTGCAGGAGTGCTGAAAAGCTGAAGTGGTGGCAAAAAGAGTGGCTTTTTCTGGTGCAAAAAGGAGTGGCATTTTGCCACTTCTTTTTGGGCTGGAAAAATGCTGGATTGGGGCCATGGCGTGTGGTTGCCATGGCCCTGATCCAGTGATCAAAGGGGCAGTATCAAGCCACCCTTTTAAAGCTGTCTGTTTCGGCTCTTAGTGTGATATAGTGGTTTGAGTGTTGGACTAGGGCTCTTAGAGACCAGGGTTTAAATTGCTACTCAGCCATGGAAACCCACTGGGTGACCTTGGCCAAGTCATACTATCTACCTCACATTGCCTTGGGCAAAGACAGTGACAAAGCTCAGAATAAATCTTTCCAAGAAGACACTAGGATACAGAATTGACTTGAAAGCATACAAGAACACAGCTTGGCATATACTTCTAGTCTGGACTTTGTTTTGGATTTTTGGTTTCGTTTGGCTTGGCTTGGTTTGTTGTTTGAACTTTTGAGGACTGAGCCCCTGTCAGGCTGCAAAAATATTGCTACTAGAGACCTCCAGAATCTCTATCCCCCCAAAAAATGTTTCAGAGACCCCCCTTTTTTTTCACATTGGAAGCAAAAACAGTTTAGGGGCCTAGATGCTACTCTTCACCTATCCCTCTTGTGATGTTGCTCCCATTCAGTGATTTATTTATTTATTGCTTTTGTTTCCATTGATCAAACATTTCTGACTTAAAACTAAACCAGTCCCTTTAAAGCAGGGGTCGGCAACCTGCGGCCCATGGGCTGGATCCGGCCCGCCAAGGCCTTCATGCCGGCCCCTGCGCAGTCCTGCCGCCGATTTCCCCCGTTTATGCACCGCTCCGGCCGCCATTTTGTTTTTCAAAATGGCAGCTGAAGTCTCGCGTGACCTCAGGATGGCAAAGGTCATGCGAGACTTCGGCCACCATTTTGAAAAACAAAATGGTGGCGCCCATCTAGGAGCCCCGGTGCAGCCCCTGGAGCACTCCAACAGGGCTCCAGGGGCTGCAGTGGGCCTGCAGCAGGCTCCACCTTGCCCTCCGCCCTCCTCCTCCTCCTCCCTAAGAGCAGGGAAAGGAGGAGAGGCAGAAGGAGTGCAGAGCCAGGGAGAAAGGGAGCCAGAGTGTCAGCTGCAGCCACAGCAAGGTGAGAGGTTGGTAAGGTTCATTGGGGGAGGGGGTGAGCTGAAGTAAAAACAGTTGAAGGAAAAAAAAGTTGAAAAAAGTAAAAAAAAAAGTTGACACAGTGTGCA
>NC_056524.1:247385847-247424643 GCF_019175285.1 Sceloporus undulatus
TGCTTGCTGCAGTTTATTTTCAATTGCATTTTAGTAATTCCCTTGCTTGTAACTTTATTATTAGTATTATTATTATTATTACTACTACTTGCCCTGGGTGTTCTTTCTGCAAAATGCCCTCTCACCAACTTGTGGCTTTTCTGGGTTGACACAGTGTGCTTGCTTGCTGCAGTTTATTTTCAATTGCATTTTAGTAATTCCCTTGCTTGTAACTTTATTATTAGTATTATTATTATTATTACTACTACTTGCCCTGGGTGTTCTTTCTGCAAAATGCCCTCTCACCAACTTGTGGCTTTTCTGGGTTGACACAGTGTGCATGCTTGCTGCAGTTTATTTTCAATTGCATTTTAGTAATTTCCTTGCTTGTAACATCATCATTATTATTATTATTATTATTATTATTATTACTACTACTACTACTACTACTACTTGCCCTGGGTGTTCTTTCTGCAAAATGCCCTCTCAATGAGAAAGAGGGGGAGGAGGTGGAAAGGTGAGTCATTTCAGGTCTGCCTTGGGTTTTTTCCATTAATTTTTAAAAATATATAACATTTATTTTTGTTTTTTTATTTCATTATCTTTATTATTGCTTTTTATTGTATTTCATTATTTTTATTATTGCTTTTTATTTCATTTCATTATTTTTATTATTTATGAAGGTGAGACAGTGTGACTTTCCAAAGTGCTGTAACAAAGGTCTGCTGTAACAATGATAGTGGTGGTGGTGATGATGATGATGATGCTTCGGTGGAAGCTCCACCCCCAGTGTGTGGCTCCGCCCCTGGAGGGTGGAAGTTCCACCCTGGCATGTGGCTCCGCCCCCAGAAGATGGAAGCTCCACCCCTGGCATGTGGCTCCTCCCCTGGAGGGTGGAAGCTCCACCCCTGGCTTCGGCCCCCCCCAGTTGTCTGAGGGACAGCAACCTGGCCCTCGACTCAAAAAGGTTGCCTACCCCTGCTTTAAAGTATAAACTAGAGCTTCCCCTTTAAATAAACATATTCACCTATTTACAAAACAGAATGAAAGGTTTTATTTGTCACCACTAAATACAGAAACCTTTCCTGCTATTTGTGCTTTTAGAGTGTTGAAACCAAAAAAGATAATTTTTCTGCTATTTTGCATTTGGCAATTTTCTTTCCTGAAAAATACTTATTCCCCATCCCAGACACATGTTTGCAACAAAAAACATATATATTACTTACCTCATTTAGGAGAATGATGCTTGTATTCCATTGGCATGATCTTTTTTCTTCCAGCTGCACTACAGAAATGATATTTGATGGACAGATTAGTACATCATGTAAAACCTTCCAGGCAGTTAGATCCCCAGCATGCTTTTTGTAATCACTCCTACTATTTTCAGTTAAGCCTCATTCCAGTAGAATTAAGGGTGCTGTACTACTCATAGTTAAACACACTTAAGTCCAGTGATGGAGAGGGTGGATATTGTTAAAACAGTATCACACTTAATTTTCTTCAAATTCTAAGTCCTTTTTCATTATTGAAGAATAGTCCCTCTCCCTTTTTGTTTCGTTCAAATTGTTCACTGGGTGTTTTAAGGGAGAGGGTCTTCTCAGTGTCTCCATCCACACTGCCCAAATAATCCAGTTTGACACCACTTTAACTGCCATGGCTCAATACTGTGGAATTCTGGGAATTGTAGCTTGTTGTGGCACCAGAGTGGATTGTCAAGTTTAAAGATATATAATTGAATACCAAAGTCAAATTTACCCATGGCATAGTATTTCCAGTTTCTATATGTAAGAAAATCAATTCATTTGAAATGGAGAAAACCTCTACAAATGTCACAGCCTACTAAAAAATCAAATAAATGAATCCTATGGGGATTTATTTTTAGAAGCCAAATGCCCAGTACAGACTGCCCAAAAAGGGCGGTCTGCTGGCACCTAGTTTTCCGCCGGAGGGGAAATGCAGCAGACACACTGCACAGTTTCCCGCCGATGGAAAAAGAACCCACAAAAAGCGAGTTCTTTTTCTGTTGTGGCGGTGGCGTAATGAGTGCACCACTGGTGCACTCATTACGTAAGTGGCGCTGTGCACACACCATGTAGCACTTATGTAACAATGGTGTCGCCCATGTAAACAGGGCGTCGCCATTGTTACAAACTCATCAAGTGCGAGGGTTGCAGGGCGTGTGGTCACTCCGCCCACCAGGCAACCCTCACACGTGATGAGGGCGCTTTAAAGGCCCATCTGTACCTGGTCAAAATGACTCAACTGAGGCTATTGTACTTTGGGCATATTACAAGATGATGTAACACATCAGAATCATAGAATCATAGGAGTTTATTACACTACTTACCTCCCGTTCTGCTCCCATCGCCCCAGCATCATTGATCTGCGAAGGGAGCCTCCTAGTGGGATCGCAGATGGCACTATTGAAGGGGAATGCTTCCATTTTCATCAAGGAAGCATTCTTGTAATTGTTGGGAAAAGGGCCCTTTTTTAATAACGATTTAATCTGTTATTTGAAAAACGGCCCTTTTTCTAACAATTACAAGAATGCTTCCATGATGAATACGGAAGTGTTCCCCTTTAATAGCACCATCCACGATCCCACCAGGAGGCTCCCATCGCAGATCGGTGACACTGGGGCGACGGGAGCTGAGTGCAAGGTAAGTAATGTGATAAACTCCATAGAACTGGAAGAGACCACAAGGGCCATCCAGTCCAACCCCATATCATGCAGGAAATCTCAATCAAAGCATCCCTGACAGATGACCATCCAGCCTCTGTTTAAAGACCTCTAAGGAAGGAGACTCCACTACAGTCTGAGGGAGTTTGTTCCACTGTCAGACAGCCCTTACTGTCAGGAAGTTCCTGCTAATGTTGAGGTGGAATCTCTTTTCCTGCAGCTTGCATCCATTGCTCCAGGCCCTAGTCTCTGGAGCAACAGAAAACAAGCTAGCTCCTTCCTCAATATGACATCCCTTCAAGTCTTTAAACAGGGCTATCATATCACCCCTTAACCTTCTCTTCTCCAGGCTAAACATCCGCAGCTCCCTAAGTCGTTCCTCATTGGGCATGAATAATAAATAATAATAATAGGATTTATTTATATACTGCTCAATCACTGGGAATCCGAGCGGTTTACAACAGAGGGGATAACAGACGGTTCCCTGCCCTCAGGCTTACAATCTAAAAGACACGACACAAAAGGAGAAGGGAATGGGGAGGGGAATGGGGAGCAGGTCCAGCATTCTTCTCTCCCTCTGAGGCCTGGACCAAGGCAGATAGACCGGAGGGAGGGCTCTTCTTCTTCCAAGCAGGCCTGTTGGAGCTAGCCTGCCTCCTTCTCCCTCAAGATGGTGGATGAAGGGAGGGCTTTTCTTCTTCAAGGCAGGCCTGGTGGAGTTAGCCTGCCTCTCTCTCCCTCAAGATGGTGGATGAAGGGAGGGCTCTTTTTCTTCCAGGCAGGCCTGGTGGAGTTAGCCTGCCTCTCTCTCCCTCAAGATGGCGGATGAAGAGAGGGCTCTTTTTCATATCGCTCTGTATTGTTAAAAGACAGGAGGCTGCTCCATTTCCTGACCCTTCACCATTTTGGTCGCCCTCCTTTGGACACGCTCCAATTTCTCAACATCCTTTTTAAACTGTGGTACCCAGAACTGGACACAGTATTCCAGGTGGGGCCTGACCAGAGCAGAATAGAGTGGCACTATTACTTCCCTGGATCTAGACACCATTAAAAAAGAGAATAATGCTCAGTAAAGTTGAAGGCAGTAGAAAACAAGGTCACATAACAGATGGAGTGTTCAATGAAGGAAGGCACAGTCCGGAGTTTGCAACACTGAGCAGGGCTCATGAAGGTCTCCTTTTCATAAGATTGTTATAAACCATATGCAGCTTGACAATAACAGTCCAACTTGGACAGGATTGAAAAGGGTTTAGATAAAATCATGTCAAGGCCATCAATATGCCTCTGTATATCAGCTTCTGAGAAAGACCAAAGGTGTACTTGCAATCATGCTTAGCTTAGTAGACTTTCCATAGGCAACTGAAACAATAGAGAGTGGGCTAGATGGATCTTCAGTCTGATTCTTCACAGTCCTTGTTTGGTTGGATTAAATTTAGGAAGGTGAACTCTGTTGTTTAGGGTCAATTCTGATTCCAGAAAACACGGGGAATAATTTCTCTTCTCTCCAACAGGCTTGTCAGGTCTCTGGACACCAGTTAAAATCTCAGGAAGTTACTATGTTCCTCTGGATCTTCAGGCAGAGAAACAAATTTCAGAGCATTTTCTTTTCACTGAAGGAGAAGAAAGTTTTAATTTTTTGAATGAGGGGTGTAAAAAAAACTATACTGAACATCTACATCAGTTCTCAGCTGGTGACAAAGTTCTGCATGAAAGGGTATGCACCAAATAGTGAGGGGGTTGAACAAGAAGAGGGAACTGGGATAAAAACTGGTGGGTGAATCCACTTGGGGTCCTTGTGTCAGTTGGAGCAAAGTAGGTAGTTGAATGCCAACATCATGACTCATGAACCTTCTTGTTTTAGAAGCCCATTAGATGTGGTATGAGACATCAGGGGAAAAGCTATGCATGGGCTAGTAGAAAGTCTTCTCTAAGTCCCTACAGAAGCATAAAGCACTGAAAAATTCTCCACATGTCATGTGTGCTGTAAGTAGGCCCACTTGGGGTGTGAGTCCAGAGTGGGCATGGCATTAACTTGTGCATTTGCTGGCTGCATTTTGCTGCCTGTCTGGTTGGCAAAAATGGGGATTGCCACTGGCTGTAGGTTGCCATGTTATCTCTCTAACTGGGTTTCACCTAGATTTAGAGTGAATTTAGATGGATTCCTGTTGTGTCCTTTTTCACAGTAAAGTGACCAAGAAAATTTCCATCTCCTCCAACATTTTCCTTTCTTACCTTGATGACATTATAGTGTTGCACTGTATACCTACTTAAAATCATGAAATATAGTTGGCCAAAGATAATGCCAAGATTTTTAGAAATTAGTAACCTGAACCCAAAGCACAAATTTTGAATGAATACTGAATTATTTAACATATTAGCTGTTCATTAGTAAAATGCTGAACACAAACACCAAATGTATGTATTGTTTCTGAATATGGAAACATTTTTAATTAAAAGAATTATTTGAACATATCACATCTGTCCATATTTTTTAATTCTACTGCCTTATTAAAATGCTGCTGGCTCCTTTAAAGTTCTTAGAACTATGGTGCCATAGGCTTGCATATGATCTTGTGTGCACTGTTAGTAAAATCACTGCAGGGAGAATTACACCAGCAGTTCAAGGCAATGTATTGATCTGACTTTTTTTGCATTCCCTTTCCTCATTAATGAGGACTAGAATGTTTCCACATCAGTTAACCGCCTTCATAAAGCACCAGAAGGTCACACCAGCCCCACACTGATCTTTTTCTTTGTGTGTATAATATAATTGGCTGATTGTGTTAGTGATGAGTGAGGCTCCCCTCCCCATTCTCCCAGAGCGGTCTTGGCTACATGTTATTAAACCTCATTGCTGGTTCCCTGAGGAGAACAGCTCTGCTACGCTTCTCTCTAGCAAAGGCAGTGCCACTGCGCAGGTTGAAACAGCAGAAACAGCATCCATTTTAATCTGCGGGAAGCCTCTTGCCTTACAAGGGCGTTCTCTCCTCCTTCAGATGCTGTAAAATTTTAACTGTGTAGCTTCTGCATACATTCTTGGCTCTTGGTACAGTATCTGCTTTCTATATGATGCACTGAGATGGTACACCAGGAAAACTGTTCATATCAGGTAAGAATTAAAGCTCTTTTGCAGTAGTCAGCATCATTCCTCTTTGAAGAAAAGAGGAGAAGAGGCCTGTTTGTTTTCAGTGCAGCAGGTTGCTTCTTTTCAGCTTTGCAAAATTGGGTCGCCTTTCTAAATAACAGGATTTCTGGGCTGTATTCTGTTTTTGTTCTCTTTTCAATGCAGCTATTATGGGTGCAGTGTGCAGGGGAGGAAAATAATCCTTACTTTGGTTTAAGATTGCTGATCTTTTTAAGCACCTATTGCTATGTGTGTGTCTGTTTTATAGGAAAGGAAACAAGCTCCATATACTAAACTATAAATAATAAGCTCTATTTCAAAACAGCTTTCTATCCTTATTTTAGTCATTTTAAAAACTAGAGTTTTGTGTTTGCCCTATGTGTGATGTTTATGAAGAGGAGGAGAAGAGTATATGGTTAACTGATGGAGTATAGTTATTAAAAATGTATAATGATTGAAATATTAAATTCCATCCATTTCCAATTGACAGCACATCAGTCATGGTAAGCTGTCCTGTGATGAGATGTAGGAATTTACATGCATGATGATGCATGGATCACCACATCTCCCCCCCCCCCAAGTCTGTTCAATATTCAGATGCTGTATTTTTCTAGGGATAACCTATTTCAGCACATTGCTAGTGCTTTTGGAAAGACAGCATGTTTGCATGGTAAAAAAAGGTTTCTATTTAAACAGACCACTTTCAAATGCTGCATATTTAAACTCAGTGAATAAATACTTCCATGTATAGACTGTATAGTTTGCAATCTTTTTTGAGAAATTGTATCTGTCTTCATTGTTTGTATACTGTCTTAGAATAATGGTATTCTATCTCAAAGTCTATTTTCCATTTAGATTCTACCCGAACTGATCTAATAGGGGTAGGATTTCTAAGGGATGGTGATACACAGGATTTACAATTTAAGATCTACAGTTAAAAGATGATGCCACCCAAAACTTAGAATTCTTCATTACTATCTGTACTTCTCTAGGCTATGTTTAGAATGGACTACTTTAATAGGGATCAATTCCACACCTATATGTGTGTGGTGTGTGGGTATGTGCATATTCCTTTACATTTTATGTGAAGAGGCCAAATAGGTTGAGTTTATTCAGAGAAATTTCAAATGTACATGGGGAAAAGGATAGCCCAAGATGCAGAAAAATAAAGTTCATGTAGGGACAGATCTATTTAGAGAAATTATGTTTTCCTATATATCATTTAAGTAGAAAAAGCAACAATATGCTGAGATTTGGGAATAATATAAGGTCTGAGCAGCAGTTGATTTTTCTTTCCTTTTATGATACTTAAAAATTTTCCATTCATGCAACAGTTTGTCTCTTATTTTTCTCTTCACACTTTCATTTCTTTGATTTTAGGATTTCTGAATATTGTAGCTTATGAGTCACTTAGTAAATAATATCATTCTGGTTTGATATTTCTTGGCATTTTAATAAATAGCCTAGATGCTAAGCTACAAAGAATGCTTTGACAGCCACATTTTGTAATCTGGTAGGGGTTAAAGGTCACCTATTGTTTCTTTTGAAATGCAAGTCAGTTCTCTGTGAAGTGTGATTAAGAGAAGGTACACTGAACACCATCAAGAGCACTTGGTAATATTGGAATGGACAGCTTTGTGACACATCTGTGCTTTTTTATCTTTGTGTGTCCATAACAAAGGGTCACCTTAATATAAAGTCATTACACTTGGATATTAACATGTGAAATCTTTTTAAACAAACAAAAGTTATATTTTTAAAAAGAGAAAGGGGAGGTTATAATATCTTGGCAGAGTGACATGGCTCACAAAACAACAAAAACAGAGACAACAACTCAGGTCATGATTTTAATCCCTTTGTGATGGAAAATCTAGGATTTTAGAGTCAAACTAGAAGCTATAAATGATTAGATTTCAGCAGGCCAGAAAGGAAGGCTGGTTTCTCCCTGTGGGGGAAGGGAAAATGCCAAGCGCTGCTGCTACCATTGGAGCCATCTGTGACTAAGTAATAAATGCCTTGTTTGTATCATACTTTAAGCTAGAGAATGATTAAGCTAGATGGGGCCCTTTTAATTGCACAGAGGAGTATCTGTCTATCTAAAAGATAATGATCGCTACCTTATATGGATATTTGAATGTTATACTCTTTTTCAATTTTCATCGAGAAATGAAGCTGGGTAATGGCCACACATGGGCCAATTCTGCACATCACTTTAAGCTGTGATGGTTTAATAAACCAGAATGTGAACAAGATGTGAGTACACACATCCCCTTTGGTACCTTCCTTTCTGCAAGTGTTAAAACAATCCAGGTATTGACAGTTTGATATTACAGCTGAACCCAGGATTGTTGCTCTTAGTTGCTGTCAAGTCAACTTTGATTTATGGTGAATGAGATACTTCCAAGACATCCTGTTATCAACAGCCCTGCTCAGGTCCTGCAAAATCAAGAACTATGGCTTCCTTGATTGAGTTTATCCACCTGTAACATAGTCATTTAAGATGTGGTGCTGGAGAAGTGTGCTGAGGATACCATGACCAGCCAAAAAGACAAGCAAATGGGCTGTTGAGCAGATAAAACCAGAAATATCCCTGGAAGCCAAGATGATCAAATTGAGGCCATCATGCTTTGGCCACTTCATGAGAAGGCATGACTCATTAGAAAAGACAATGATGCTAGAAAAGATAGAAGGAAGTAGAAAGAGAGGAAGACCACACACCAGGTGGATGGACTCAAATCAGAGGTCATGGTCCTAAACCTGAAGAACCTAGGCAGGAACCTGAGCATGAAGCACCTCTACAGATCAGATACAATTCTACAGTTTTGTTTGATGTAAAAGTATCATGTTTGGAATATTAAAAGTATGTTTCTTCAGATGATAATTACAATTTGATTTTTCTTTTTTAAAATTTTGCACTTTTTTGTTACATATGGAGCTACGGGATGCTGTTTAAGTTTTATAAATATATAAAACAACATTAACACTCCAAAGCGTAACAATGCTCAGAAAAAAGGAGAAAAATAGATGAGATACAAGAAGAAAAAAATAAAGATAACAATGAGCACTAATCATCTACACAGTAGTTATATTACACTATAAAAGTGTTTCTGTAATACAACAAATCATCAGCCACCATTCTATTAATAATCCTTCATTGAGTCCTAAACAAATAACATACAATCAGTAAAATACTTCTATAAGTTCATTATAAATTGTTAGTAAAATTTTAAATTACTGTCAGCTAATTGTTAATTGTTATTAGTCCTCTCCTAGCATAAATTAATATAAAATTATGTCAGTTTATTTTTACCTATATCTGCTTGAATTAAACTAAGCACGTCATCTTACACAGTCTCTCCTTTAATAACTATCTGTCATAAGCATAATTATATCTCTCATTTTATAAGAGTGAAAGATATTACCCTGTAATTTACTAAATTTTATACTGAGCTATAGGATGCTGAACTGAAAGGAACCTCTTTGGTTTTGCCAGTTAACTATAAAAAACCAATAAAAATGGAAGAAACTATTGGTGTGAGCATGATTACTTACTATGAGCAACAGAGATAAATTGTTTTTCTCAATTAATTGTCCATAGTGTCAATCAGGCATTCATAAAAAGAAGTGAAAAAAGGAAACTGACCAGGAATTACAATGATCAGTTTACAGTTTGCAGTGATCAGATTAATTCACATTGTCTTTCATAAATCTTCCTGTTACATAGATTTTAGAAATAAGGGATTTGTTTTAAACATTTTAATCATTATTCTAAAAGACAGTATTCCACAAACCATTTTCCTCCCCCCCCCCATTTTTATTTTTTCCAGTTTTTCAAGGAAATAATTTTTAAAGGAAAAAAACATGGGGGAAATGTGTGGGTGGGTGTTCAAATCTTTCTATTTGCCCCCCCCCCAATGCCCATATCTCTTACTGTGCCCAAGCAAAGCAGGGTTGAAATCAGGGTCTGTTATTTACTTATAAATTGTGATTTCTGAAGGGCAGTTCAAACTGGAAAAGAGAAACAAAAAAGAAGCAAAGACAGTGGGCCCAGGGGATTTACTTATTCTTATTTTTAGGGAAAACCTTCAAAAACTGGATCACATTTTGTATGTGCAAGAGCAATATATTGTCTGTGTGAGAGAGCAATATAACGAGCAATATAATTTGTGCATGAGAGAGACAGGCAGACAGGCAAGCCAACCAGCATTAGTGTGTAAGTACAGCTTAAAATGAGGATTCCTTATGTGCCATCACAAATTAATTAACTGATCTATTGAATAGAACGGGCAACATTCCTTTCTCTGTTTGGCAGTATTTGTTCTTGCAGACCTAAGATTTGATTGCATGTGTGTGTTTTCAGAATTCAAATACAAAGCTCTTAGCTTTTTAATAAAGTGCCCCCAAATGGGGGGATATGCACTACTATACTGAACAAATAAAAGTAGGGACAAAAACTGTCCATGGCACAGTTTAAAGAAGCCTTTGGCTGCATCTGCACTGCAGAAACAATGCAGTTTGACACTCCCTTAACTGTCATGGCTCCATCTTGGGATTTTTAGTTTGTTGTGTCACCAGAGCTCTCTGACAGAGAAAGGTAAATATTTCACGAAACTAGTAATTCCAAAATTTCATAGCATGGAGCCATGGCAGTTAAAATGGTATCACACTATCTTATTTCTGCAGTGCAGATGCAACCTTTATCAACCTGATGCCTTCCAAATATATTGGACTACAATTTCCATCATACCCAATCAGTGTGTGATGGTAGTTGAGACACGATATGTCTGGAGAGCACCTGATTTTAAAGGGGTAGTCTAGTACCATATACAGATTGTCTTCTCCAAGAAATAAGATCTAGATTGGGAATTTGAATACAGAAGCTCACTCACTTTTCACTGATGTCATTTACATTGTGCAAGCAAGTAAGATTTACACTTGCTAAGTAATTCTGGGATTTGCAATCTTCTGAGATTTTAGCCTTCTCTGTCAAACAATGCCGGTGCCACAACAACTACAAATCCCAGAATTCCATAGTACTGAGCCATGGCAGTTAAAGCAGTATCAAAGTGCATTATTGCTGCAGTTCAGATACAGCCAGAGTATGCAATTAGTGTTCATGGCATTCGACTGGTGAATGCTTTTGTACATTTATGTCGTGCTTCTTTTTCTTGATGAAACTTAATGCAATGATGCTAGGATTCCCAGGTGGTTTTCCATCCAAACAGCACCTGCTCAGCTTTAGCAAGATTATGTTATCATGTATCTTTAGACTGTCCCTTGGGACCATTGATTTATAGGGGGGGAAACTAAATATTGAGCTGAACTATGGGTTTGTCTAGACATGCATCCCATTTCCATCCATGTACCTCTGGAAAGTCCACAAGCAGGGTATGGTGACAACACCTTTCCTCAAGTGTGTTTGACCTGCCCTAATGAGTGTTATTCAGAGATACATTGCTTCTGAAGCTAGAGATTCCATTTTAATTGGAAGCTGTACTGACCATGGGTGTGCCTAATCCCCTTTTAAAGCCATCTAAACCAGATGCTATCACTGTATCATATGGTGGTGAATTCTATAATGGTGAAAGTTGATTAGGCCATATGTGAAGAAGTACTTCACATATGGCCTAATCAACTTTTACCACTATAGAAGCTTACCTTAGTGTTCAGAGTTATGTCTTTATACTTTATAATCTTGCCCAGTTCTTTCAGAACTGCCCTTCTGAATCCTAGTTCTACAGTATCCTTTTTCTGTTTCCTAGGCTGTATAGAATATCCCAAATGCAGCACCACTGAGACCTGTGTAAAGGTGTTGTTATGATGTCCCCTTTCTACTTGTCCCCGTATGAAATTTGCCCTTTTCACCCACAATGTATGTGTAAATATCATTTTTAGTGAGTGTTCCAGTGTCTTTTTGAACACTCAGAAGCCATTCAGAAGCCATGGTGTTGAGTGAACATTTCCCCAACATATATTGCTTGCACAAGAGATTTTACCTTTCTGTTATTTTGTTGCTTGTTTTAGAGAGAGCCTTTGGAAATTCACCTGTCTGCCACTTGACACTCTCCTTCACCCCTGATAATTTGGTGTAATCTGCAAATTTGACTGTGATACTGACTGCCCAAGGTGGTGATGCGGTTACATCATTATTGTGTCGCATAATTAATACATCATTTAGGGAGGGGAAAATTTCCATCTAGTTTAAAATTAGCAACAGTTAAACTGTTGCTTAAAAAACCCTCCCTGGACTCCCTGATAAGAAACAACTATAGGCCGGTCTCACTACTGCCATTTTTAGGTAAGGTGATCGAGAGAGCAGTTGACTTCCAACTCCAAGCTGTCTTGGATGAAACCGATTATCTGGACCCATTTCAAACTGGCTTCAGAGTGGGTTATGGAGTTGAGACTGCCATAGTCGCTTTAGTTGATTATCTCCATCTGGGCATCGACAGGGGAAGTGTGACCTTGTTGGTGCTCTTGGACATCTCAGTGGCTTTCGATACCATTGACCACGGTATCCTTCTGGAACGCCTGAGGGAGTTGGGTATCGGGGGCACTGCGCTCCAGTGGTTCCGGTCCTACCTCTCTGGCAGATTCCAAATGGTGCAGCTGGGGGACGCTTGCTCCTCTAAGAGGGAACTGACATCTGGTGTCCCTCAGGGAGCTATCTTGTCCCCCACTTTGTTTAACATCCGGGAGAGATCATCCGGAGACACGGGGCGCGGTGTTATCAGTATGCTGATGACACCCAAATATGCTTTTCTGTGCCTCCAACTGATGCAGTGACAAAGGATGGAGTCTCTCCTCTGAATGCCTGCCTGGAGTCGGTAATGGGCTGGATGAGGGAAAACAAACTCAATTTGAATCCAGAGAAAACGGAAGTACTCGTGATAGGTTCCCCAGGCCCGAGGAAGGAAATTTATCCACCTGTCCTGAATGGGGTCACACTTCCCCAGAAGGATGAAGTTCGTAGTCTAGGAGTACTCAAGTAGATGCAACGGTCAGAAGTGCTTGCTATCAACTTCGGTTGATACGCCAACTGCGACCCTACCTTGGCCAAAGGGACCTTGAAACTGTGGTAACCTCTTGCTTAGATTTCTGTAATGTGCTCTACATGGGGCAACCCTTGTACCAAACTCAGAAGCTTCAGTTAGTACAAAATATGGCAGCCAGATTGGTCACTGGTGCTTCCAGGTTTGACCATATAACACCTATTCTGAAAGATATGCACAAGGTGTTGGTTATTACCTATAAAGCCCTACATGGCTTGGGCCTGAGTTACTTGAGGGACTGCATCTCCCCATATAATCCACCCCGCACACTCAGAACAACCGGGAAGAACTTGCTGGAAATTCCACCTTCTAAATATGTTATTACATCCCAGATGGCCTTCTCAGAAGCGGCCCCACAAATTTGGAATAGTCTCCCCAAGGAGCTCCATCTGATCACCCCCCCTGGAAACATTTAAAAAGAGGCTTAAAACCTTCCTCTTCTGTAAAGCCTTACCCCCTGGAAAATGAAGTTATGTGCTTGATCCCATCGACTCTCTGCCTCACCCTATTCAATGATTGTTTTTATATCTGTATATTGTACATTGTGTTATTGTTTTTTATCTATTTTATGATGTTTGTAATTGGTTTTAATTCTGTTTAAACCGCTTTGATCTTTTGGAAAAGCGGTATATAAATAAAATTTATTATTATTTATTATTATGCCTGATTTCAGATCATTTGTAACATTGCTCCCAGTGCAGGTCTTTGGGGACCCTTTTGCTTACTTTCTTCTATTGTCTAAATTGTCTGTTTATTCCTAACATCAGCATCCTGCACTTTAACCAGTGATCAAGCAAAAGATGTTTGTCTAAGGCCCTATACAGACAGGCCAAAATAAAGCTGCTTCAGGTCACTTTGGAGGTATGGTGTTTCAATGATACATGCGTCCTAAGAGTCTGGAAGCTGCACCAAAGCTGCACTCCAGTCCTTAGGACTTGAGCGTGGCTTTGGTGCAGCTTCCGGACTCTTAGGACGCATGTATCATTGAAACACCATACCTCCAAAGTGACCTGAAGCAGCTTTATTTTGGCCTGTCTGTATCAGGCCTTTGTTACCAAAGTATTGTTGTGTGACTTCAAGTCATTTCTGACTTATGGTAACCCTATCACTGGGTTTTCTTGGCAGAGGAGGTTTGACACTGCCTTCCTCTGAGGCTGAAAGAGTGTGAGTTACTCTGATTTACTCAGAAGCATATGGTGCAGAACTTTTAAGCTTTTTGGAAACACTTGTCTTTGAAATGGGGCTGCAAAGACTGTGAGCCAGGTACCAAGTGGCCCAGTTGTCCAGTGAGATAATCCACTTGGGTATTGAGCCAGTGAGCATTGTGCTCACAGACAGATATTTTACTCCTCCTATCATGCAATCTACATATTTTTCCTTTACAGACAAATCCTCCCATCATAATGATAGTAATTTACTAGTGTAAGTTCTTGGGTGTGGACTGCGCCGTGTCAAATTATACAGGAGTACTGGGCCATGAATGTAGACAAACCATGGCATCTGCACTCATGACCATGAGCTTTAGCACAGTCTTCTTTAGCAAAGCCCTCTAGGGCAAGGCAGGCAGTCTTCTACATTTTCATGGGCAGCCACTATAATACTAATGGTTTTCCTTAGGCTTTTTTTTTCTCTAAAGGGATAACTTTTTCTTAATGCCAAACTCTTTTTTTTAAAAAAACCTATTGATTTCAAGAAGATAAATGATGCAATCTATTTAAAAGTCACTGGGACAAAAAAGAAAGACCAAACTGCATCTTTAGAGAACTAAAAGTATTCCTGATTTTAGAACCATTATGTTTCAGAATACCCACCCCTTTTTTAACACATCAGTTTTATCCTTGGGCAGAACAGTGATGATAAATGATACACACGCACGCACACACACACACACAGAGAGAGAGAGAGAGAGAGAGAGAGATTAAAATTATCATCACCTCCACACTTTAATTAATACAGTGTAACTACCTCTTCTAATTTTCTGCTTAAAATCACAGATTGCAATCCCCACATATTAATAATTATAAATGAGCTTCTATATGAGATCACCTATTTTCTGAATTAAATGTCCAAGCTGGTAAGAAGTGGTGGTTCAACCATTTGAATTTTGGTTTTGTTGGCTTGACACTCTGAATGGCTCAAAAATGTTTGCTTTGGATTTGCCCTTGAATCATGGCATTTTTGTGGAAGATACTCCTGTCAGTTCAGGAGGAAGCTGATCTGTCAGATGTAAGCTTTGTATGCTTGCTGAGAGAGTTTATTTTTTTAATTGTTTCACCAAATGTCTCTAGTTTCTAAAGCCTAGAAATTACATATATGTGTTTTTTTCTTGACCTGACAAATCATCTCAAAACAGAGAAGACATTCATTGATTGTGATGTATTCCACTGGAATAGTTTCCTTTTAAAAAAATACAGTTGTGAAGATTTATGGACCTACAGTACCAATGTTTTTAATATTTGGAAAGTTTCTAAATCTCTGTTTCTGTAGGAAAATATTTGTTTTATTCTTAGCTGCCACCATAGTGTTTTAGACACCCTGTGGTCAGGTGGTTTAACATGGATATCTGTTCAACAGCTCATTAAAAAAAGCTGTTTGATATCAACTACATATTGATTGGAGTAGATCTGTACTAAACCCCTCATACTGCCCCTATCCTGACATATAAAGAAAGGGTATGGAGAAGAAGGCAAACATCGCATCAACAATTTCCTACTGAAAAGACAGATCTTTCTTTTAAATATGTATACACATGTGCATACACACCACACATATGCACACATGCATTCCCAAGTCATATTAAGACAAACTATTTATTGTGTAGTTATGTTTGTCTTCACATAATATGGCCCGATATCAGATAGTAAGCTCTCATCCAGAGGCTATTTCAGTCAAAAGAAAACAAAAGTCAGAAGAAGAAAACAAAAGGGAAGAAAACTATGTTGCAGAGATACAAACTCTAAAAAATTCAATTTCAAAATTCAAAAGTTGAAGATTAAAACTTAAAGGCAGTGAAAAATACACAGAACATACCACAAGGGACTTACAAGTGTCAGTGTTTGAACAACAACAAAAGGAAGATTGAAAAGAAAAACAGCTGTATTGAGTTAAATTCACAAATACCAATCCATTAGCAGAGATCTCTAAAAAGATAACAGTTGCATGGCACACTACATATAACAGAGCATAAGTCATCAAAACTGCAAATATAACAAAAGACATCTTCCCAGAGAAGGTTTTGGCACCAAAGAAACTGGCTTTTGGTAAACACATTTATAGCTTTCACTCATTAGTACTAACTGACGACTTTTAAAAAATACTACAAGCTGCTTCAAAGACCTGAATAACCTCACACAGCTCTCTGAAGATTTATGGCCAGAGTCAAGATTTGCATCTTTCTGTATCCGGTTATATTCTGTACCCCTCCTACAATTGCATAATTATGCCTAAAACCTGCGGCTTTAATGTCCCTCTGTCAGAGCATCTGAGAAAGTGAATTGTTATCAAGGAAAGTTCATGCTAAAACATAAATCAGTCTTAAAGCTGCTGCTAGTTTCCTTCCCCCTTCCCTTTTCTTTATGATACAACAGATTTGGGGCCCGAACAGACAGGCCAAATGAAGCAGCTTAGGGCCACTTTGGAGGAGCATTGTTTAAATGACACACATGTTCTAAGAGGCCAGAAATCATGCTGCAAAGTGGCTTGAAGCTGGTTCATGTGGCCTGTCTGTTCAGGCCTTAACATGGCTATATCTTTGAAAGTTTGAGAGAGTAAGATCGAGAAACAGAGGTATAAATAATTTTAAATACATTATTAAAAGCGCCAGAGACTGAGATTCAGAAACAAAGGCACAAATAATTTTAAATACAGGGGTACCCCGGGTTACGAAATTAATTCGTTCCGCCGCCGCTTTCGTAACCCGGGAATACTTTGTACTCCGACAAAGGCCCATAGGCGCTAATGGGGGAAAAGCCGCGATTTCGTGTGAAAATAGCGCCGAAAAGCACCAAAAAATTTCGTAACCCGAAATAACCTTCGTAACCTGGAACAGTTTTTTGAATGGATTTTTTTTCGTAACCCGGAAATTTCGTAAGGCGGCGCATTCGTATCCCGGGGTACCAGTGTATATAAAAGTAAAGGAGACGTTTTGTATCGTGTGCTTCTTTTTGGGTGGAAATAATTCCCACATCCAACCATCTAAGGCTGATTTATGCTACCACTTTTCTTCATTTGACCTTATATGACTACACAATGGTTATGGAAAGAGGAACCATAAAAGGACCAGATTGTGTCGTCTGATCTTGGAAGCTAAGCAGGGTCAGCACTAGTTGGCATAACAGATACCAGGTGCTGTAGGTGATATTTCAGAGAAAAGAACTGACAAAACCATATATGAGCATTCCTTACCTAAGAAAACCCTACAGAATTCATGGGGTTACCGTAAATCACCAGACTATTTGAAGGCACCTGCCCACACACACAGTGTGAAGAATCTGTACACTCAGTGATCTAGCAGCCATATTACTTTGTTAAAAAATAAGAATGCAAGTACACTGGTCCCCCGGGTTACGAAATACCCAGGTTACGAAATTTTCGGGATACGAATAAATCCCATAGGGATTTATTGTTTCGGCTTACGAAGGTTTTTTCGGGTTACGAAAAAACCTCTGCGCTGTTTCAAATGGAGCCGCGGCACAGCCGCGGCTTTTCCCCCATTAGCGCCTATGGGCTATTCGGCTTACGAAGTATCCCGGGTTACGAAAGCGGCGGCGGAACGAATTAATTTCGTAACCCGGGGTACCAGTGTACAATTGTAGCCACAATTAGGGAAATAACTGCTTTCTCACAGTATGATCCCCTATGTAGCCTATTTCACACTGTTATTTCACTGTGCCATGCTGTACTCATATGTACAATTACCTGGAGAACTTTGGCAGCATGAACCAACCCAATAAAGATGAGATCCCAGCTACAGGGAATCCAAACTGTTGACTAATCAAGTGATGAAAGACTAACTTTGTGTGTGTGTTTATGTATATCTGCACATTTGCACATATATGAACCAGCTCACAGTGCAAATATGTTCTTTTCATTGTTTCCACTATAAACACCATACTATGATGGGTACATGTATGCTTTTTTAAAACCTGTTTATAATCTGTGCTGTTTTATATTTTCTTTGTAAGACCCTTATTGCATCTCCTGTACTCAGTATTCTTTTGGGGTTGCATAAGATAGCCATCATGTCCTTATTGAATTGTCAACTTTATATGCATGAAAAATGAATCCTTTTGTAATGCAGGCATATTTAATTGTGACTCATTTTTCACTCCCACATGACATGGAAAAGGTTTGATTCCCAGTCACGTTGCCTTTATGTGAAGGAAAATGAGCTTTTTAATCTTTTTTTTAAAAAGTATGAATGATGTGGTGTGAACATTTTGTCACAATTTTTAATTCCTGGCTTAATAAAAGTTGCAACATATTTTATAAAGCTGCTGCACAGTAAATGAAAGGATTTTTTTCCTTTTGTTCCACTGATAATTGGCTTTTAGGTAGAAGTCAGTGTTATCATGGAAAGAGCAGGGGGAGAGGAAGAAAGAATTAATTTTAGTAACACTAAGAAATGACACGCTGAGTCATCTATGAGAATAAAAGCCGTAAAAAAGTAAAGCATATTAACATAATTTCTATGTGCAGAAAAGTAATTAGATAGAAGCCTACTAGGACAATAATTAAATTTAGATACCCCTATATATTAATGCATATCTTCATCTAAATATTTGTATAGTATGAGTTAGAGAGACTTTAAAATATGCTTGTTTAGAGTTGCTGATAAGTTTACTGTAGGAACAGATCTTTTATGTGCATTTTACAAGAGATATAAAAGGAGGAATTTAAAAGCAGCTATACTGACAATCTGGTCTGTAATATAGATTTCAAATCTGTTATTGTTTCATAGGTTAGTGACACAAAATTACCTTCCTTAACTCTTCTTTCCCTTGAAATTTTAGACACCTACTTCTGAAGCTCTTGCTCACAGATATAAGTAGTGTCATAATTTTTAGTGCTTTTCTGTGAGAGAAGGTGAAATTTAGTAGCAAATATTTGGAAGCAGCCTTGGGAAGTATTACTGATGTCATTTTGGAGTCAAAGATGAGACCCAAAGGGAACATAGATGCCACGCCTTGTTACTAACCTAGATATACTCTTGACAAAGCCATTTAGCACCTGCAGTTCCAGACTTGGGCAACAGACAAGTGAGGCAGTGGGAGAAGATGGAAAGGGGTGCTCGCCTCTCCATCTTTGGTTTCTCGACTCTCTCAGTGGAGAGACTCAGGGCAGAAGAGAAGCTGGAAGGGGCATGCACTTGTTCCTCCTTCTCCTGTGCCTTGGCAGAGAGAGTCAGGGCAGGGAAGAAGCCTGAAGAGGCGTCCGCCTGTAGGTCCTTCTCCAATGCATTGACTCCCTCAGCTGAGAGAGCCACAGCAGTAGAGAAGAAGGGACAGGAGCTGGCAGAACACCACACACCACCATCCCCACAGTGGGAGGAGGGCCAGACCGGGTGTCACCCCTCCTTGAGGTGTCACCCAAGGCAGTCCCCTATCAGAACTTTTTGACAAACAAGGCTAACTATCTCACAAAACTAAAAATCCGAACATTCCATAGAATTGAGCCACAGCAGTTAAAGTGGTGTCAAACTGCACTGATTCAACAGTTATAGGTGTAGTGTTACTCTCTCTTCTGAAAAGGTTTATGATGTCATCCTCCATTTCCATTACTGTTTGGAAATCTCAATAGGGATTTCAAATTTCTGGTATATGAAACACTCCATATAGCCATGGCAGTAAAATTGGTGTGTAGACATAACTTATCTAAAGATAAAGGTCAAATATCTTAATTTTAGAAACTATAATATCATTTCATTTCATACACAAATAGAGATATTTATTAAAGTCTTCCTACAGATGATTGAAAAAGGTTAAACCTGTTCTTATTACCAAAAAACACATAGAAATCTCCAAACTGCTAAAAGATTACACTCATATTTTTACCTGAAAAATAAAGGAGAGAAGTAGCTTTTTAAATGAATATTCTGTCTTCCCATTGTCTTTTGATTTTCTGTGCCATTTACAATAACTTAATTTTTAAAAATCTGACATCATCTATAGGGAGATAAGAGTTATCCACTACTACAAGATTAATGAATGACCAAGTGCCAAAAGCAACACATGAGTTTTACATTTTAAGACACACAAACTCCAGATATGCAAAATAAAAGGCAGCCGAGATAGGTGTGGATTCAGTATTGAAGGTTTTGCCCATGCAGATTCACTGAGAGTTGATGTTTTCCTGAAATTTGTTAATATCAGTGGGGATCTCTTCATTCTGGAAGACAGTGTGCTCTAAACAATTGCATCATTCATATATAGCCATCCTTCATAATCTTGTTGCTGCTGAAAAGTTTTGTTTAGCAACAATATTTCTTTTTTTTCCTTTCTTTTTTTAATTAATTTTATTCCACATAATACAAGGCTACACAAAAAAATAAAGACAACATCAACAAACAAAACAATCACATAAAATCTAAACAAGTACATATATACAATCACTTATATTTACAGAAAGATATCTGATAAAATTAAACCTTCTATCCTTACTTCCATTACAAGTGGATCTACCTTCAACATCACAACTTACTTAAACTCTCAACCCAATCGTTGTCCTCATAGAACTATACTCTCATATATTAATAGTGGTATTCAAAAGTAAAGAGTAAAATAAAATCACAAATTATATTCTGTCTCTCACTAGCTTACATTAAATTCATTTTCTTTTCATATAAATTAAGACAAACCCACTCTTCTTCATAACTTTCCTTAGTTTTCTCTTTAAATAATGCTGATAAAATGTCCATGTTTAGCAACAATATTTTCATGTCATAGCCAGAGCTTCAAAAATGTCACTCTTTTTGCTGCTGTGTAGGAGAAATTCAGTTATTCTGAGCAAGTATGTGAAGCAGAAAATGTTTGCACAAAGAGATGTACTGTATGTAAACAACATGCCCGAGAGGGTATGTCTGTGAGAGTAATGCTTAGGCAAAGAAAAGTCTGCATATTAGAGTGCTGTTGGGCAAATGTTATACCTCGTTATTTGCTTTGTTATTGGTATTTAACCAAAGCAGTATTGTCAAAAAGACTGGTCCATCAAATTTTTAAAAAGAGAGAGAGAAAAAAAAACCAGATGGGGATTCTAAAAATTCAACAGTAATCTTGGCAATCACAATCTAAAGGGATCTTTTAGAAGGCGACAACTTAAGAAGGTTCCCTGTGCTTCTGCTACTGTGTGCTTTCAAGTTGTTTTTGACTTACGACAACCTTCTGATGAACCTAGCATAGAGTTTTTTGGTAAGATTTGTCAAGAGGAGGTATAACTTTGCCTTCCTGTAAGACTGAGAGAGTGTGACTTGCTCAAGGTCACCCAGTGGGTTTCCATGGCTGAACAGGGATTTGAACTCAGAATCATAGTCCACCGCTCAAACTACTATTTCTCTTTTTAACCAGGCATTCCCAGTTATGACAGGCAGCAGCTATTAAAGCCACAGGCAGAACTCTTTTACTTCCCCTGTTACTTGAGGTCTTTTAAACTAAGATTTCCTAGAACTGAACATGAGATACTACAGCATGCAAAGGAGGTGCACTAGCACTGAACTAAAATTATTTCTACTACATATACTTCTGAGTGCAAACTGGGAAGAGAGGCCTGTCCTTTTCTCCCTCCTACCTTTCTTTATGGGGCATGGGATAAGGGCAGTTCCATATACTGCTTGGAGTTTCATGGAATTGCCTGACATTTGGGCAGTTTGGAGGCAGCTATGAGAAGATAGGGCTGTGATGTATGTTCATAGCTCATTTCATTTCACTGTTTATTTATGGCTATTGCCTATAAGCCCTAACTTTGTAATACATTTCTAATTTGAAATAGCAAGGCTGTGTGTGTGTGTGTCTGTGTGTGCGCGTGCATGCACATTTTCCCTCTCCCCCTGCTCTGTGTAGTCTGTGAGGAGGGCATCCATCTATTTTTATCCTGCACTACCAGGAAGATTGCTACTCTCCTTGTGTAGCTGGCAAAGAAGTTTAATCAGCTGGCTGCAGCTCAGATACAGTCTTTACTTTATTAGGCAAAAAAAGAAGTACACTTTGGAGTGGATTGTAACAGCCTACTTCAGAGGTAGGTGATAGCAACTGGCAAGAAGATCAAGCTCCTGACAAGTCCAAGTGTCAGGGAAGAGGAATCTTATAACTGCACAGAATGGAAGCTGTCCTCTCATCCCAAGTGAAAGAAACACACCCTGTGCTGTTTATCTGAATGAGAAAGAAAACTGAAGTTGCCCGCCTGATTTTGTCGCCACCTGCTACAGCACTTTCCAGAATATGCCATGACAAAAGAAACTTGGAGCATGGGATAATAAGTGATAGACTGAGGAGAAGCAAGTGACGACTTGGTTTCTTTGGGTCTTTAAGAGTTAAAGAATGCATTTGGACAGTGATGGAATGGATGACTTCATCACTGAAGTATCCACATTGGATATGGAGGGGAATTATAAAAAGGTAAGAGACAGAAAGGGCTCTTTTGTTTTGAAACAATCACTCTGGTTTTGCAGAAAGGAAAGAAATCAAACTCATACAGTTAACTCACACACACACATAGACATACAGAAAGAGAGAAAGAGAGAAGGCGTTCACAAAGCATCCTTGAAGGCTACAAACACAGCCTTGTATTCTTGTTCACAATAGTGTTTCTTTATTTTGCTGCATAATGACATTTGTTGTAATATTCAAGATTTAAACCAACTTTCTGTTAAACTCTTTATCAGAGTATTGCATTCAAAGTGCCTTTTGTTATGCTATGTAAAACATTATACATTTATTAAAATATATTTATATGGATTGTAGTCAGCTAGGCAATTTCTGTGACACAGTAAGGTGCTTAATTCTGATAAATGTTTGAGACTTGTGTGGCAGACTTTACTTTTTTCTCCCCTTATTTCTCCACAAGCCCAATTTAGTAGAAATCTTTGAAATAGAACAGCACAGTGAGTTTGCCGGGTGTGGAGTGTTGATATAAACTGCTGCATTGACATGGCTTTAAAAAGCATGCCAGCTGTGATATGGAACTTTAAATATAGTAATTGTCTATGTCTGGTAATAACAGACATACTTAAAAATAACTTCAGTTGCATGGTTGAGGTCTTGATGTCAGGTTGCAAGTACATTCACGTCCTTATCCTCAGCGTGCCAAAATTCTATGCTGTTTATTTGTTTCTTCTGAGCACTACTTGTTGGTTGAAAACCTGTGCAAAGGTTGTTACGCATGGTCACTGATGCAAGTTTCCTCATGTTTGATACATTTTACTGCCACTTTGACTAAATGGAAAGTTAACAATTTTCAGATGGATAGCTTGCTTTACTCAGATCCAGCAATTCTTGTGGCACCTAAAAGACTAAGGAGTTCTTTCACTCTATATAGTTAGAGCACTATAATTTAATTTTAACTGCTATGGCTCCAATCTTTGGAATCGTGAGGTTTGTAGTTTGGTATGGCACTACAGTTCTCTGGAAAAGAATTGTAAATGCCCCTCACTAAGCTGCACATCCCAGATTCTATATGATGTTGCCACTATGGTCAAAGTGGCATTGTAGTGCTATAACAGCACATTGTGGGCCCTAACATATTTACTATTGAGCTTTAAGGATACTTTATGAATCTTCTGCTTAATAAATGAGAATAATGTGTGGCCTTCCAGATGTTGTTAGACTGCAACTCTCATAATCAGACACTAATGGTTATGCTGGCTAAGGCTGATGTGAGGTGCAAACCAATAATATCAGGAGAATTCAAGATTGCTTAGTTCTGTCTTAATGTAACATTCCCCAAACTCATGCTCTTCAGATGTTTTGGACTATGACTCCAGGATCCTAACTTCTTATCATAATGGTGGAGTTAAATCTGGCTTATCTAAGTGATATTGATAATGTTCACCAAGGGCTGTGGAATCTATCATGTAATGTAGCTAACACTACAACTTCTGTGCAGAAGGTTTGACATCTCCATTTGTAGGGTCTTCTTTAGCAGAAAGGAAACCCAAGAAAAAGACTTGTTTATCAGAATGATGCTTGTCCAGATGGGCCAAATCTGAATCAGCAATAATTAAGCTCTGTATGTTCATAGGTAGAGGTCTTAAACCTGCTAAATTTACAAATTTCCATATTGAAGTCAAAATAAATAATTTTCCACACAACACTGGAAGATCCCAAGTCTCAGAATACCAGACGCTAGTGGGCTAGTCTCAGAAGATTAGCGAGCTAGTGTTAGAACTGGGACCTTTAAAAATGTTTCTGGCCACTCAAGATTTGATTCTGGCACCTAGACATTTGAAATGGTAGTCCTAGTCTTTGAATTGACTCCTTATTATCACAGAGCTAAATAGACATTGTGATTAGGGTTAGTCCACTTGTTTTTAAGTATAAATTTACAGGCAAAGGCTATTGAATTGCAGTTTACATACAGTGAATGAGATGTAACACTAGGGACATTACCACTTGGGCCCCATTCTCACTGCAATTGTGTTACTTAATGAAAATTGAAACCTACCAGTTTCAGAGCAACCATTATCATATGTCTAGTTAAGCACATGACTGGGGCTATGTCTTCCATCATGCTCTCTTCTACACTCCCCTTAATCCCACCTTCCTTCCCTGTGACCTACCCAGCATACCTTTCAGGGATTAAGTTTTTTTTAAAAAGTTATAGAAATAGAAAAAAATGAAATCAGCCTGCTTGGGAATAAGGAATGAAGCAGGGACAGGAGGAGAGGAGGAAACACTGACACCACATGACTACCAATATCACAACTGCCCTGGCAGCAATGTTTCACACCTGAGTGTGAAGCAGGATTGTGAATTTATTGACAGGTTTCCCCTGTCAATGAAAAGGGATGTCCTAACCATGCTTCAGAGACACAGCAGCAATGGGGCGGAGGTGGCAATGTGCAATATGTATAGCCAAAGGCACTTTTTTCCAATTGTAATTGCAACTTGAAAGCCACATGTAGTAATATAGTATGATTTGCTCTAAATTCTAGGATTTCTATATCTGTCGACCTATTTGTGGTCATATTTCTAATACTCTAAATACCAAGCAAATGATGTTTTTGAGAGTATTTGCCCATGAAAACATCCAATAATGCTTCTGGCCCAAATTCCTTGTGAAGATTAAAAAGAGGAGGCAGTGACACCCAATAAGAGGCCAGCTGGGCTCATGTAAATACTGTTTTCAGTTTGCATATACGCATTGTAAAGCTTACACCGTTAACATATAAAACTCATTTATTGGTAATATATGAAATAAAGTGTACTTTAAAAGAATCAATAAAATTATCTTTTAATGTGTTATTGCTGCTGGATGAACAATCAGCTAATGATCCTGGTAGCTTTTGTGGGATTCAAACACTCCTTAACAATTCAGACAAAATGACTGGGAATAGGTTGGCTGCATATCTGAAACACCATAAAAGCAGCAATAAAACAGAGAGAGGCTGCAAAGCTTGTCCAATAAAGTTTGTTTGAAGCTCACTAAGAGAGAACAGATCAAGATACATTCTTGGAAATAAAATGCCATTTCTAGAGACTTCATCACTGGGTGCTCCCCCACCCCTGGCTCAAGCTAAGCAGCAAATCTTGTCTGGTAATTTGCTCTTTCAGTCTTATAGTTTGACTTCCATACTATACTGAAAAGAACAATTTTGTTCACCAGCCCTCTTGAGGGTAAGAAAAGTCAGAATGGATTTATAGGAAACTACATTTAGGTTGATCATTAGGAGTTTGTAGTGTTTGCTAGCTGGAATATTAGATATGGGAAGTATGGGCTTACATCCCTCTTCAATTTTCTCACTGGGTGGCTTTAAGTAGCTCTCTTCATCTCTCATATTACAGGTTGTTTTCATGCTAAAATTCTACTAAGAGTTCTTTGGGAAAAAGGTGAGTGCATAAACTTAATTAAATATCAATTCAGCAAACTGTCTAGGGGCCCTGGGATTTTAAAAGAACCACAAAAGTGTGTCTATCAGAGAGGATGACAGGAGTGTTCTCATTGTCTCTGATTTGTGAATAGCTAGTGCTAACAGAGAGAGCCAGCGTAGTGTAGTGGTTTGGTTGTTGGACAGGCTTTGAATCCCCACTTGGCCATGGAAACCCATTGGGTGACCTTGGGCAAGTCATACTCACTCAGCTTCAGTGGAGAGCCATGGCAAACCCTCTCTGAACAAAACTTCCCAAGAAAACCCCATGATAGGGCCACCTTAGGGTTGCCATAAGTCTGATATGACATGAAGGCAAACAACAAGTACTAACAGAGTTCTAGATGGGCTGGACACATAAATTCTTTTGATACTAATATGTAGTACATTAAGACCAACAAAACATCCTCCTGTATCCTGTTAAATAAATAACATGAAGCCTTGTTAAAGATGATGCCAAAATCTGAATGTAGACTGGTATCATCTGATCTTAAAGCATGCCCTACTGGACTAAATAAAATATTGTCTCCAGCTTGTAAATCTGAGATTTGTTTTATTTGCATAATTTTCTGATTAGTAGTGTTGTCAAACATCTTGAAAAATATGTACAACATTGGTGACTTCAACTGTGCTGTTCCAATAATACAGGTTAGAATTATTTTTCTTGTCTTATAAAATATATGTTTTATAGGAAAAGTCAAGTTATCTTTCTCTTACACAGAACAAAATTGAGTCCATACTATAAACATAGCTAGGATATCACATACCTAAAGATTTTTTTAAAAAATCTAGATTTCAAAGAACAATCACCAGATATTTCTATGCTGAGATTTTGTCTGTCTGTCCAGGCAGTTATTGCAGATTTCAAACTGTAAGTGGCAAAACTTCCATTCACTTTAGTAAACCAGATTGTACGCTACAAAGATGACTTTGCAGCGGGTCCATGGCAGCATTGCTAGGACTAATAATTTTATTGCTCAGTTTGGTGATTTAGGCGGGGTACACACCACCAGAAAGAGGTACGTCCCCGGCGCCTCTCTTTGCTCTGCAGGAGCGCTGCAGTAACTAAATGTGTGGCGCTCCTGCAGAGCAAAAAAGGAGTGCCAGGAAGCGGCTCCTTTTTGTGGCACACTTCTGGCACCTCAAAGTGCCAGCGACTACGTGGGGACATCGTAGCTGCACCGCCCCATTTGGAAACGGCGCCGCTGCGATGTCATCAGTACGCGCCACGTCTGGTGGGTGTACTGCAGCGCCCTCGTCACGTGCAAGGGCTTCCGGGCATGTGGACACTCCGCCCACCAGGCAGCCCTCGCACGTGACGAGGGTGCCATAAAGGCCTGTCTGTTCTGGGCCTTAGCCTCATGAGTTTGCTTGTTATAGCACATAGAATTCAGTTTATATATTGGTGGCAGACAAAATCTCAGCATGGATATATCTGGTGAGGGTTCTTTGAAATCTAGATTTTTTTTAAAAAAAAATGCATGGACTCAAATTTTAACTCTTTCACAAAGACTGTCACAGTTCTGGGCAAGTTTCTGGACTAATTTATATAGAATACTATGTACAGTAGTGGTCTCTTCACGTAAGAAGACATATTGCTGAAGGTGCAAAAATAGGTGAGCCAAAATGATCAAGAGTCTGGAACACTCCCCATCAAGTGGAAAGGTTACAATACCCCAGAGGACAGGTTTTCAAAATGACCTGAATGGACTAGAAAGCTGGGCCAAAGCTAACAAAATGAAATTCAACCCAGAGAAATGTAAGGTACTGCACTTAGGGCCTCACCTGGAATACTGTGTCCAGTTCTGGGCACCACAATTCAAAATGGATGTTGAGAAACTGGAGCATGTCCAAAAAAGGGCGACTAAAATGGTGACGGGTCTGGAAACCATGCCCTATGAGGAACAACTTGGGGAGCTGAGGATGTTTAGCCTGGAGAAGAGAAGGTTAAGAGGTGATATGATAGACCTGTTTAAATATTTGAAGGGATATCATATTGAGGAGGGAGCAAGCTTGTTTTCTGCTGCTCCAGAGAATGACCCAGAGCAATGGATGCAAGCTGCAGGAAAATAGATTCCACCTCAACATTAGGAGGAACTTCCTGACAGTAAGGGCTGTTCGACAGTGGAACAAACTCCCAAGTAGTGTAGTGGAGTCTCCTTTCTTAGAGATCGTTAAGCAGAGGCTGGATGGTCATCTGTTGGGGATACTTTGCATGGCAGGGGGTTGGACTGGATGGCTCTTGTGGTCTCTTCCAACTCTACGATTCTATGATTCTATGATTAAGGTCACCATCAGCCAAAAAGGCACATAACAAGAACATTAGATATGCCTATGTATCTTTATGCCTATGCATCTACATATGTATGCAATATGCCTCTGTATCTGTATGATAATTGCTGAGAAATATGAACAAGAGGGTGCTATTGCATTCATGTCCTGCTTGTGGGCTTCCTTTAAGCAGCTGTGTGATCATGGTGTTCTCTTAGACAGGCCTTTGGACTGATCCCACACAGCACATCTTATAGTTTCTAGCCTTCTCCTCCTTGTTTTTCACAGGAAGCTATAGTTTCCCATTAAATCTGAACCAGTAACTTATAGTTTCTTTGTGATTTGCAGTTCATATTAATGGAAAATTAAAACTATGGTTTGCTGGTTTGGAAAGCTGGAACATAATGGTAAATGGCTTGCCATTTGGAAGGGAATAATAATTCATGAGGGAGCAAGATGGAACATATAAGATTGAGGCTCCTTCACAAAATACCAAATCATGCTATTAAGCTAAAAGAGAATTCTTGGTGTGGTTAGGTTATGTTATTTTCTGTTTGCATTGTGCCAGCAATCAAAGATGTTTCTTTGTAAACACACTTTTGATTCTATTGTGGCTTAACTATACTTGTTTATTAGTAAATTGGACTCTTTATGATTTTTGCCCTTGATGCTACTTTTAGTTTAGTTTTGTTTCTTTTGTTTCTTTCTTTTTTTACAAAAATGTGGCTTGTTGTTTTATGCTTATTTTTTATATTTTGTTAGCTTTTGAATAAAAAAAATCAAGATGTAATTTTTAACAGGATACCAATTTTACATGTATAAATTAGTATGTAGTAGAGGTTATGAAAGTGCAAAATCAGGGTTACAGCTGAATATTAAGGAGACACAAATGATGATTACAGATACAAATGATTTACATAACTATAAAATGGGTAATGAAAACATTAAAATTTGCCTATGCCTTGGTTCAATCCTTAACCAAAATGGTGTCATCAAGAAATGAGAATAAGACTAAGATTTTGAAAGGGAACCATGAGGAAATAGATAAGATCCTCAAGTGTAAAGATATATCATAGTCAGCAAAATCCAGGCCATAGTATTTTAGGCGTGGTACAGACCGCAAAAAAGTGGCGTGCACCATCTACACGCTCACTAATCCTAATACGTACCGCCAGTGGCATAATGGTGGTGCCCTGTGTGGCAGCCTAACAGCAACACTGGAAGGAGCCTCGTTCCTGCAGCCACCAAACGGCTGCGGGAACAGTGCCAGGGAGAAAGGGGCCAAGCGGCCCCTTCCTCTCCTGGCTGCAGCTCCTGGGGTGTCCTGGGGCATGAAGCCCCAAGGACACCCCTTTTCGGGACCAGGGAGAAGTGGCATTTTGCTACTTCTCCCTGGTCCCGAAAAGCACCAGATTGAGGCCTTTGGGCTTCTGCTGTGGCTGCCCTGGCCCCAATCCATGCCTGAATGGAGCGGCTGCAGGCCGGCCCAAAGGGGCAGTCTGTATCCCGCCTTGGATTTCTCCATATAGTGTGTGTGTGTGTGTGTGTGTGTGTATGACTTAAAGGCACACAACAACAACAACATGTCAGCAACAACATCCTGAACATGACTATAAACATCCAGTATTCCTTTACATATGTCCAGTCAGGTAGGTATGAAACTATTAATGCCCTTATTAGTGTTTAAATTGATTGTATTATTTGTGAATCTAAACGCTAACCTGGCATTGCTTATTAAATTTTCAGGGGTATTTTATTGTGAAGGCCACTATGTGTTTTAGTGGCTAAAAACTATTTTTAAATATCTAGATTTTGGAGAGTGATTATTATTTTAAAAAAATTGATAAATGTGCTGCAAAACAACCTTATAGTGCATTGGGTATAGATACTTGGCCAGAAGACCTGAAAACCTAATAGAATAGCTCACACTTCAATTCTTTTTTAAAAGTTGGCTAGGTTCCTTAATTATAGTTTCGCTGCCAGTGTTATTAGCATAAACGCCAAGCCTCCAATATGTCACTGTAACATAGTTTTTTTTAATGTACTGGAAAGACCCAGTGACCTCCACTACCACATCCCAAAAAAATAAAAGTTTACGTACACATTTTTTTAAGCACACCAAATGATTTTCTAATAACTCTTTGGTCTCCTGCTGTGAATTTTTGCTGCAGCCAAAGGAATATGTTTCTGCCTAGCTCTTTAAAATTACGCTGTTGATGCCAGTTTCTATGGTCCCATTACTTACAGCAAACTGTTATTGCAATGCTGTCTGCACTTACATCATCATCATGTAATTGGTCCTTGTCTGCACATATGTGCTATTTATATTGTAGGTAAAAATATGATTACCTTGAGTAGATATATATAGGACTGGGACCTAAAATTGGACACATTATTTTAATTTGTGGCCATAAACAGAGTGAGTTTATGATAACCTTCAAAGCTATGCACAGGGCATCCAATCTTTGCCAATATTTTTGATGTTCCTGCAGGGGTTGTGGAAACTTTCGTCCTCTAGTTGTTCTGAACTGCAATCTACATGGTCACTTATAATTGGCCATACTGGGTAGAACGGATGAGAGTTATAGCCAAAAAAAACTTCTGAGTAGTTTCGCCATAATTCATGTGCAGTAAAGATTGTGGGAAACAGAATGATTTGATAATTAAAATTGTGTGTAATGGGGAGTTGGGATATTCATCAGCTTTATATTGAGTAGAAAGCTCTCAGTGAAATAGTTGTCAACATCATAATTGATGAAAACATTTTTTTAATATCATCAGTACTTGTTTGAATTAGAGGTTTTTAAAAAAGAAGGAGACTGGGCCTGTATTGTGCCTGTGTTAAAAATTAGCTCCCACAATGGACATGGAAGGTAGTATTTTTAGAAAACATCTTTAGTCATAGAACATTATTGATATTTTGCTACATGGTTATGGGCTATAAAAATGTATTCACAAAAACTAGAAATAAGTTTCAAGAGGGAGTACGTGATCAAAGTATAATCAGTGAACAAGATTTCAATGACTGAAGGACTTAGGGCGCCAAAATGTGAGCTTCCACCTTTCTAGCTACAAATTCACTTGATCACTCAAAGTCTGATTAGAGTATGTTGATTATAGCAGGAAATTCAACCCTCTTTGCATGACCAGTTATGAATGAGATTGCATAAGTGAGTTTGTATGTGTAAATGGCACTCGCAGCTTTTGCTCAGGACAAAATATAAATGCTACATTGGTGCACAGAAAAAGAACTGCCATCCACGAGGTCTAGGTGTAACAGATGGTTTGTCTAACCAACTCCTTTCCATGCAATACTCTGTTGAGAGTTTTCTGAAGAGCTGACTACATGAAGGAAAGTTCTGTAAGGACCTGGAAATAAAGTCAGTGCTAATCCTCATACATAGCATATGAAGTCCTAGGTTCCTCAGCATCGCAAATAAAAAGATTGCAGATATTACTGCTGCTAAAGGTTTCACATAAGACCTGAGTCTAAAATGCATTTCTTATCAAGGTATGAGTTTTCTTGATTGCCCTAAGTCAGAGGTGGGGATCATGTGCTCTTGGGACCTTCGAGGCCTGACAGCCCACAAAAATGCTAAAAATCATTTTTCAGCCAAAATGGCCTTTTTAGCACCAAGAAGCCCCTTTCTGGAATCATTGGCTATTTTGGAAGGGGGGGAGGGTGCCTATTGCAAAACAAATTTCAAGATGCAACAATGCTTGTTGCCCAAAATGGGAGCTGTGTCAACACTCTACAGCCTTCTAGATGAGCAGAAAATCTGGCAGTGCAGCACTTTGGACTCCCGAACTTGCCCATCCCAGTCTAAATTCTACTAAGGATCAACATGCTTTATTTTCTCCCTTGTTCATTACCATTAGAAACTGATGCCAAACTGTCTGATCCAAAGTTGTTGTTGCAGTCTTCCTATTTAAGTGAAATGTACTTGCCTAGTGATTTTGAGCAGTAACACCATTAGCAGTACTCATTAGTGATTGCAAGTAGATGATACAGCTAACTGAAGGCTTTCTCCTACACCTTCAGGAAAGATCTTCAGCAATATATCATACATCTGGCATATTGCTTTTCTGTCTCAGAAAGTGCAGAGGCAAACAAACTGCATCACTAGGGGGAAAATCAATACTTTTAAAAGCACATTTGCTGAACTTAATAAGCTGGTACATTCGTTTTCACTTTACCACAAGTACTGCTATAACATAAAGGAAATCTCAGAGGACTCCCTCATTAGATCCCACCACCACCACTGTCCAATCTTACATCCTGCTGAAAATGCTTCCATTTCTGCCACTGTTTTGTGAGCTTTGAAAAATGTCAGTTTGCAGAGCAAATAAAGATGTGAAAGAAATTTCATATAGGAATAACTATGACTGTGCCATCACCACAAATTTAACAATCTTTAGATGTAAAGACATTGAACCGGCTACAAGCTAATCTACTACTGACAGTTAGTGTTTTAAAAAGTAAAATTACACAGGAAAGGGAACATTTTATGTACTATATTAAACACACATGGGGTGGGGGTACATGGTAGCAGACATGTCCCTTTTCCATTTTATCAAACAGTCATCCTGTGAGGTAGGTTAGATTCTCACACAAGGCCACCAAATGAACTACAAGACTAAGCATGAACTTTACCCAAGATCACCCAAATCAGATATTATGTCTGTACCACAGTATTAGCCACACTATTCATATTTGCCACACTATCCATGTAAATAATGCATTAAATGGAGATGAAACCATAAATATATTTCAATACATAAAATAGACCCATCTCAACAAGGAGAGAAATTGTATTGTTATAACATTGTTATTAGTAATAGTAGTAGTTGCCTTTCTCGCATTATAGGGACTCCAAGTGGCTAACAACAAATTTAAAACCATACACGTTAAAAACAATGCAAAAGCATTAAAATATATACATTTAAAAAACAATCAAACAATTTTAAAAAGTTAAAAACGGTATACATTAAAAATTAAAATGTATTAAAAACTCTGCATAAACCTTAAAATGTGAAAATTAAATAGCATCTAAAAGCCCAACCCTCATTGAAAAAAAGCCTGATAATACAAAAAATGTTTTCAACTAGCTGCCAAAAGGAGATCAGGGATGGGGCCATCCCTCCCTCCACTAAGAAGGTGCTCTCCCTTGTTCCCACCAAACAAGTCAGAGAAGGTGGTGGGACGAAAGGCCTCTCCTTAGAAGTTTAATGGGGTTTGTAAAGGGAGATACAGTCCTTCAAATAACCAAGATCCAAGCTATATAGGGCTTTATAGGTCAACAAAAGTTTCTGAGCACTTTTCAAAGGCATTTACAGTTATCCAAATGGAAAGTAACCAAGGCATGTCCCACTGTGGCCAGATCTGACTTCTCCAGGAATGGTTGCAGTTGGTGTGCTGGTTTTAATTGTGCAAAAGCGCTCCTGGTCACTGCTGAATCCTGGGCCTCCAGTCTTAGAGCTGAATCCGAGAGTTCCCACAAACTATGAACTTGTGTTTTCCGGGGGAGTGTAACCCCCTCCAACACAGGCTGAATCCCCATTACTAGACCTGTCTTTCGACTAACCAGGAGCACCTCTGTCTTATCTGGATTAAGCTTCAATTTGTTTGTCCTCATCCAGTCCATTACAACTGTCAGACACTGGTTTAGGACAGGAACAGGTGGAATTAAGTGGAAAGAAGTGAAAGAGCTGGATGTATGAGCTGGGTATCATCAGCATACTGGTGACCCCTTAATCCAAAACTCCAGACAACCTCTCCCAGTGGTCTCATGTAGCTGTTTAAAATCATAGGCTTGAACCCTGAGGGACCCCACAGGCCAATAGACAAGGAGTCAAACAGGAATTCCACAGCACCACTCTCTCAAAGTGTTCCTCTGAGAATGAAGGGAGCCACTGTAAAACAGTACCTCCAACCCCATCTCAGAGTGGCATCCCAAAAGGATACCATGGTCAGTAGTAACGAAAGCTGCTGTGAAGTTCAGCAGAACCAATGGGCACATTGCTCCTGTCCAGTTCCCTGCATAGGTCATCCACCAAGGCGAGCTAACATTGCAAATAACTCTTCTCCTTCCCTCTCCCCATGATTTTTTCCCCTGAATGAAATCCAAGACCCAGTCCAAAAGGTTGTCAGAATTTATAGTGAGCCAGGCAAGCCCACCACTTGTATTCTCCTTCAAATTGTAACCAAAATTTTCAGGTTACAGTGGCATCTTCTGCTGAAGACCAAAAACTAGCTCAAGGGCACATTTTAAAAATTTGCCTAAAAAAGTATGAGGCAAGGTATATAAATAGAGGAGCAGGGGAGGTATTGGTGTTTTGTTTTTTACAATATTATTTGCTGGATTGAAAAAGCAAGAAGTGTGTGTGTGTGTGTGTGTGTGTGTGTGTGTGTGTGTGTGTTGTTTTAACCATTATTTACAATCATGATCAATTTCAAAGACTGAAAAGTCAAGAGTTACACATTCAGTACATGTAAGGAACTGTGGAATAAATATCTCTTTAAGTGAGATTCAGTGTAATGGCATTTTAATCATTTCTTGCTATGTGTTGACATGTTGCGTTAACCTTAAAGTACTATTTTGTGAATGCTGACCTGCTGGATTAATTTGAATGTACTGCTTAGACTGGAATGTGAACTCTTAGTAGATTGATGGGCATTGTTTACTTCTGCATTCTTTAAAATATATATGAATATGTTTTAAATATATATATGTATATTGTTTATGTATATATTTTAGGCTCAGAAAAATGAGAGAGAGTCTATCAGGCAAAAATTGGCACTTGGAAGTTTCTTTGATGATGGCCCAGGAATTTACACCAGCTGTAGTAAAAGTGGCAAGCCAAGTCTTTCTTCTCGGTGAGTGAAATTGCATTATGCACATTTCTCATTTTAATGGCTTCCATGTGGCATTATATCAAACAGTTTCTACCAAATGTCTAAAGCTCAAATCCAGGGCTTTGTGAATGCATGGTGTTTTCTTCAGTGTTCTCTCAGAAAGGAATCCCTCAGCTGTCTGAGCACCATTTCGTAAAGCTTCTGCTTTTCTTTTATTTCTTCTGTTGTTGTTGTTGTTTTTGTTTTTGTTGTTATGTTTATTTATATCCCACCTTCCTCCCAATACAGAGACTCAAGATGCCTTACAAATCTAAATCAGTCCAAGTTAAAACACTATAAAACATGCAAAATACAAGTTTAAAAAACAATTAAACAATGGGGTTTGTTTGTCATAGTTATTCTGCATTTCCAAAGTTCTGTGCAAAATGTCTACTTCCATATCAACAAATGTAGATAATTTTTCCAGAACTTCATTCTGTGCTTGTCTAAGATATATTGATAAATGTATGCTTTTATATTCTGTTCCTGAAGCTATCTGAAACTTGGATGTAAAGGGGTATAAATATTTCAAGAAATGTCAGCGACATATATTTTTTTGGAATAATTTCTTCAGTATTTAATTTAAAAAAAGAATTCAGGGCGTTAAGACTGGATACTAATTGACTTGACATTGTTACTTTTTGAAGCCTGTTTTGTACCCCTTTGCTGCTAATCAAGTATGGTCATCAAAAAGGGGGGGGGGGGGACAGAATAGAATTCCATTACTTTCTTTTTGGTAATGCTTGAAGCTTCCATCATAACAGTGATTGTGCAAAGAACCCACAGGGAATGTCCCCAATGGTTGCCCTCACTCAACCAAAATTGATGAGCTAGAACAATGGAGGGCAAAGCATAGATCATGATTTACTGCTAGATCTCAAAGTTATTTGTAAATCAACAAAGATTTCTAGCTCCCAGTGGTATGGGGAAAACAATCTTAGATTTGTCAATAAAAGGATGTGTATACAAGTGGGGTTCTGGTACCATATTCTTCAGTCCTGCACTACCATCCTGACCCATTAATTTGTCACTGTTGTGTCCAGGAAAAAACAAATGACAGATTGATTGAGCTCTCATCAGGGAAGGCTAAATATCTCACAAAACTATAATTCCCAGAATTCCACTGCATCAAGCCATGGCAGTTAAAGTGGTGTCAATCTGGATTATTTCTGCAGTGCCTTAAATAACTCCTGTAAAGTTTGGACAGAACTTGGAATAGATTCACCACCCTACTGATAGGGAGCCAGCAGATGACATTTGCTATAATGCTTAATTGGCTTAAAACAGCATAATTTGCATGAATTTTTGCAGACAGAATTCTTGCCTCTGATTCCAGCCAGTTGACTATTGCTTTGAAACCCTTGTGATCAGTCTAGTCTATAAGAGGTCTTTCAGTACTCACGTAACACTATGTGATATGAATTCATAGAAAAACAGCTCCTACATCCGAAAGCTGGTGCGATCCTGGAAAATGTGTAGCCTGGGAACACCTCTTTTCCTAATATGAAGAAAGTGTCAACATCATTTTTCAGATTTAAAAATATAGATGATGCAAGAGACTGAGGAACTCCTAGGATCTCGCTTTCCAATAAAATGGGTGTATTTGTGGAACTGGCATCTGATTCTGCCAGAAAATAAACATAAGTAATAGATCGTGTGTTTGCTCATTTCAGGAATTTTCTGTTAGTCAAGATTGTATGTTTAGTAGTTACTATCAGCAAGAAGAGCGAATACATGGGGAATTTTACTCCGTCCGGGGAATAAAAATTGCTTTATTTCTTTATGGTTTCATGGTATTATCTAATTATGATTTTTTTTTTCCCCTGCTGCTGTTTTGCTTTCTGGATTGTTTGTGTTACACAGCTATTTTTTATTTTATTTTATTTTAATGCTATCTGTATAGTGAGCCAGCATGATCTGTATACTTATCCAGGAAGATGTAGTGGTTTGAGTGTTGGACTGGGACTCCAGGAGGCCAGGGTTCAAATGTTTTCTCAGGCATGCAAACCTGCGGGGTGAGCAAGTGACATTCTACCTCAGCCTCAGAGAAGGGCAATTGCAGACTCCCTCTGAAAAAAAAATCCTGGCAACAAAACCCTGTGAAAGGGTCATGTTAAGGTCATCATAAGTCAAAAATGACTTGAAGGCACTCAACAACAAATATAAGATAGCTCCTTAATCTAACCAAAACGGTCTTGTTTTCTGATTGAAGTTTTGAGCATTTTAACTATAGCATGAAGGGAGCTCACTTAGGGGCTGTACCCTTCTTCAGCCAGATTCAGACCATGGCAACCACACGCTGGGCCCCAATCCAGCCTTTCCAGGGCATGAAAAGGAGCCACCAAAAGCGGCTCTTTTTTGTGCACTGGAAAGGATGCGATAGCCACGGCACTGCAGCTATATCGTATTATGGATGTAGTGCTGGAGGAGTGCCATGATGCCATGCACCGTGTGAGTGTGTGGCATCACAGTGCCCTAACTCCTCCCCCATAACTCAACTGGCATTAATGGCCAGTCTGAAGAGCCCCATAGACTCATCCAAAGAAGCAAGGAGTTAACTTATTTCCTTTGCAAACAATACTATAATAAACAAAAGAACAATATATGAAATCACACCCTTCCCTGGGTAGCTATAATTTATACTTTATACTTAAAATCTATGGAGAACCTGGTGCAGCAGAAAAAGACATGGCATAAAAATGTAAGTATGCAATTATTCATTATATATTGCATATTAATAATGCATCCAAAAAGCCATTAAAGTAAATGGAAAATAACATTTTACTGTCTATTTCCACTGAAGAGTAATATAAGATTAACTCTCTTGAGGTAAAAAACCAGCAAGAAATAGAATGAATCAAAAGTTATGTTTATTAGTTACTCATGTCTTGTCTGCCTGGTATATTTTGCTTATCATCATATTTCATGTTCCTAATGAAATAACAAATTACAATATCCTATTGCATGGATATTCCATATCTGTCTGGAAAAAACATAAGCTTCTGTGTTGTCTATAAAATCTCAGTGGCTATAAATCACATTTAGCATTTTTATGGCATGACATTAAATAGTTTAGGAAATCTGTCAAGGGAGTTGGCTGAATATAAGTCCAGATGGCCAAAAGTGTAACACCAGCATAATCACAATAAACACCTTTATGGAAGAATTGTTCCATTCTAGCAGAATATATCACCAAAATAACGATTTCAAAACAATCTCTTCTTTCTTCCTTACATGCAAGTTAATAGTACTTTAGCAGATGCACTTTGCTGGCTGAAACTAATTATAATTTATAGTTTGGAAAGTTACTTTTTCGGACTATAGCTCCCAGAATTTGTCAGCGTCTCCCTGTCACTGACCACAAAAAATGTCCAAGTTCTATGTTCTATCTAGAGTAGCTCCACTGAAATCAATAGGATTTAAGAAGTCCAGTTCCTTTTATTGTATATGTTAAATAGATCAAGTGTTAAATTTAACCCTATATGTGTATAAGCCATGTACTCATTAAATTTAAAGTTTATTTTAAAATGTTCCATTATGGCACATTTCTTATTTCTGATACCAGATACTGAAAAGTGCAGAAACTACTATAAGCCATCTTGTAGCTGAGATGAGTGTGGATTTAGATGCAGGAACTTTCTATAGTTCCATTACTGCAAACAGATCACTACCTGATGAAGTTTAAACTTAGTGGGGCTTCAAGCTACACCCCCACACACG
>NC_056524.1:247424653-247472949 GCF_019175285.1 Sceloporus undulatus
TAATAATAATAATAATAATAATAATAATAATAATAATAATAATAATAATAAATTTTATTTATATACCGCTTTTCCACACCTGGTACACCCCATAGGTTGATGGATCTGGACATTATTCTGATGGCTCTTGAGGATTTTCCTGTCATTTTGGCAGGTAATTCTGCTGAAGCCCTAATTGATCTCTGGAACAGAGAATAACCTGGATGATGGGCATGATCATTCCTGACCATCCCTTTTCATGGAGTTAAACCAGCCCTTGGGTTCTTTGGGGATCTGGAAGCAATACAGTGTGTGCAACAGTAATTATAATGATGCTAGCAAAAAAATTCTAAACAAATACTTGGAATATATAGGCAGAAAAGAAATATATATCTTTTTTCCTCTGTCACCATTGCATCTGCAAAGAGCTGTTTAGCAACCTATTTCAAGTGGTTAGCAGTCTTTTTACAACCTGGCCCGCAAGAGAACTCAGACAACTTGATGGTCTGCTGTGAAGAGTTTGGCCAGCACTTTGCCAATAAAATTGCTTGGTTTCATTATGATTTGGGTGTTATAGTTGGTTCAGGTCCAGTGGATGTAACACTGGCTCCTGTTTGTCAAATGCAAATAGATATTTTTCGCTTTGTACAGCCTGAGGAAGTGGTCAGGATGCCTGGAGAGGAGAGAAGCACTACTTGTGTTCTAGATCCTTGCCCATCGTGGCTTGTTGAACAAGCCAGAGTGGGACCAGCTCAGTGAGTAAAGGAGTGGTCCATGCCATTTTTCAACAAGGCAAGGTTTAAGCATGCCTAAGAAAAGTTGTTGTATCATCTATTGGGGGGGGGAGGGAACCTAACCTAAATGAATATAAGTCTCCAGAACCAGATGAACTACATCCAGTGTATTAAAAGAACTGGCAAATATAATATCGGAACCAATGGCAATAATCTTTGAGAACTCCTGAAGAACAGGAGAAGTCCCAGCAGACTGGAGGAGGGCAAACATTGTCCCCATCCTCAAAAAGGGGAAAAAAGAGGATCCCAACAATTATTGTCCAGTTAGTCTGACATCAATACCAGGAAAGATTCTAGAGCAGATCATTAAAAAGAGAGTCTGTGAACATTTAGAAGCCAATTCCATAATCACAAAAAGTCAACATGGGTTTTAGAGAAAGAAGTCATGCCAGTCAAATCTGATCTCTTTCTTTGATAAAATTACCAGCTTGGTAGATGAAGGGAATTCTGTGGATATAGTATATCTTGATTCCAGTAAAGCCTTTGACAAAGTTTCCCATGACATTCTTGAAAACAAGCTTGTAGAATGTGGGCTAGACAAGGTAACTGTTACTATGGGGTTGTTCTCACTGGCTTATACTCCGTGTTACAAATCAAATCCAAGGTATAGCGTTCCTATTAGAAACCGAATTAACTCTAGAACAGTTCCAGAGTAACCCGAAATCGTTCCCACTAAAATCCGAATTGTAAAGCAGATTTTTATTTAATCCGTGTTAATGGCGTATAATCCTGATTTAAAAATAGAAGGGTCGAACCTACAATTTTTCCTTGATTTGGGATAGGATTCGGAGTATTTAAATAGGAACATTTTGGCCTTTGAATCGGGTCAACTGGATGGGAGGAGCAGAGCGCGATGGGCTGGCCTGGGGGTGTCACCTTCTTTGGTCTCTTTCTGCATCGCCAGCGCCATTTTCTTCCATTCGCATAATAGCCTTTCCTCCAGTGGATTGCAACCTCCCCTCTGCTCCTCTTTCATAGACCGATGTGTGAGGAGAGCCATTGAACACCATTTTTAACTATTCTTTTTTTCTTTTTCACCTCTGCCTGAGCAGCAGATGGGCTTTGGAGGAACTATGGGATGGCTCCCAAGACAGCCCAGGGAGCAATCTTCCCCAAAGATTCTCTCCCCATGTGGCGGCCAAAGCGAATTTGGGCCTACCGAGGCTCTTTCCAGAGGAACTATGGGATGGTTGTGTTTGTGAGACATTTATCCTCCTCTGCCAGAGAGTGCTGGTGCCATAATAAACTACCATTCACAGGATTCCCTAGCACTGAGTTATGGCAGTTAATATGGGGAGACACAGAAGAGGACGAATAAGCGCCTCCTGGTTGGCTCTTTTAAAAAAAAACAACCACGAAATTTATAACGAATTAAAAACGGCCAGGTAGTGGGAACGCAGGTACAGGCTACATCGGTGTATGTTACTCTGAATTAATGTGACGTCATGATGAAGTTGCTTTGATTGACAGCCGAAACAAGTGAATGTGAATGAAAAAGTAACAAAACCAGTTTAAATATACACCGATTCATCCTTGAATGGGGATGAAACAGGGTCAATTACAGTGAATTAAAATAAAACGTTAAGTAAATGGGAACGATACAAATACAGTGGTACCTCGGGATACGAATTACCCAGCTTACGAATTTTTCGGGATACGAAAAAATCCCATAGAGATTTATTGTTTCGGGTTACGAACGTTTTTTCGGGTTACGAAAAAACGCCGGCGCTGTTTAAATGGAGCCGCGGCAGAGCCGCGGCTTTTTTCCCCATTAGCGCCTATGGCAATTCGGGTTACGAAGGTTTTTCGGGTTACGAAATTAGCCACGGAACGAATTAATTTCGTAACCCGAGGCACCACTGTAAAGCGAATTGAAAAGCAGGATAACACTCGCTGTATTTTGAATCGCTTTAAAATGAACCGCTGTATTTAAATTCGTTTTAAATCACAAGTGAGAACAGCCCCATGGATTTGTAATTGGTTGACTGGCCGAACCCAAAGGGTGCTCAACAATAGCTCTTTTTCATCCTGGAGAGAAGTGACCAGTGGGGTCCCACAGGGCTCTGTCCTGGGCCCAGTGCTATTCAACATCTTTATCAATGACTTGGATGAAAGAATTTGGGGCACACTTATCAAATTTGCAGATGACACCAAATTAGGAGGAGTAGCTAATACCCCAGAGGACAGGATCAAGATTCAAAGTGACCTGAACAGACTAGAAAACTGGGCCAAAGCTAACAAAATGAAATTCAACACGGATAAATGCAAGGTACTGCATTTAGGGTAGAAAAATAAAATGCACAGATATAGGATGGGAGAAACCTGGCTAAATGAAACTACATGTGAAAGGGATCTGGGAGTCCAAGTAGACCACAAACTGAACACGAGTCAACAGTGCGATGCAGCAGCTAACAAGGCCAATGCAATTTTAGGCTGCATCCACAGAAGTATAGTGTCTAGATCAAGAGAAGTAATAGTGCCACTCTATTCTGCTTTGGTCAGGCCTCACCTGGAATACTGTGTCCAGTTCTGGGCACCACAATTCAAAAAGGATATGGAGAAACTGGAGCGTGTCCAAAGGAGGGCAACTAAAATGGTGAAGGGTCTGGAAACCATGCCCTATGAAGAACGCCTTAGGGAGCTGGGAATGTTTAGCCTGGAGAAGAGAAGGTTAAGAGGCGATATGATAGTCCTGTTTAAGTATTTGAAGGGATGTCATATTGAGGAGGGAGCAAGTTTATTTTCTGCTGCTCCAGAGACTAGAACGTGGAACAATGGATGCAAACTGCAGGAAAAGAGATTCCACCTCAACATTAGGCAGAACTTCCTGACAGGAAGGGCTGTTCGACAGTGGAACAAACTCCCTCAGAATGTGGTGGAGTCTCCTTCCTTGGAGGTCTTCAAACAGAGGCTGGATGGCCATCTGTTGGAGATGCTTTGATTTAGATTTCCTGCATGGCAGGGGGTTGGACTGGATGGCCCTTGTGGTCTCTTCCAACTCTATGATTCTTTGATTCTGGACATGAGAGTGAAGAAAGTGGTGCTGCAGCTTTCCTGTTTTAATCTGTGTTCCTTAGCCTGTGCTGTTTATTATACGTTAAACTACTGGGAGAGGTTTCTGCAGTTTGGGAGTCAGGAGTCACTATATTCTGATGATAATGCCATTTCTCTTCTCTACCTAACTCCATTGGAAGATGTTCCTTGCTAAATTGGTGTTTGTCATTAAAAATGGACTGCATGAAGGCGATCAAATTCAAGCTTAATCCAGACAAGACAGAAGTGCTCCTGGTCAGTCAGAAGGCAAATAAGGGAATAAGGATTGTGTGTCTTCTGAATGGAGTTACACTCCAGCTGCAGTTTTAGTGTACTTCTGAAGTCAGCCCAGAGCCTGGAGGTCCAGTTTCCAGTAGTGGCCAGGAGAATATTTGCACAGTTAAGTTAGTATATCAGGTGTGTCTGTTCCTGGAATTACACATGCCTTAGGAAAGACACAGGATGACACATGCCTTAGTAACATCCCTGTATGGGGCTGTTTTTGAAAAATACTCAAAAACACCAGCTGACACAAACAACTGCTACCATATTGTTAACTGGGCCTGGCTACAGGAAACTCCTTTGTTCCAATAAATGAGCTGGATGGTTGTGGAGTGTACATGTATAGAAAAATGGTATTCCCTCATTCCTTAAGATTCCATTTGAAAAGGAAATGTCCAGTGGCTGGGGTGGAGGCAACTGGGAAGGCTGTCACGAAAACAATGAGAAGATAAGGCAAAGCCATATGGTAAGGAGTATCTGCACTTAATTATTGTGATTAAAGTTGACAAGAGGGGGTGTGAACAGATTTATTACATGAGCTCTAACTAAAGCCTCTTGATTGACACAGTTTGGGAGATCCACAAGGGATTTGGAGGAGAAAGTACACAGTTAATATCTTCATATCCGATGGACAGAGGTTGTGTCATAGAACATGTCTCTGAATTTACCAACTAACTCCTTTGCTGTTTCCTTTCTTAAAAGAAACATTAACGCTGGGTGATGGTATATTTACATATGTTGTCCAGGAATATTGCTCACTATCCAGATATTCTGCTTTTAACTGTTGAGAAATTTTTGAAAAGGTTCCACTTGCTTTCTGTCATTTTTTTAAAACAACAAAAGCCATATCTGGCCCAGTAACGTATGAGAAGTGATTTAGGTATGATTTTTATTAAAAGAATTGGCCAACCCTAACACTGGAGTTTAAGCTACAAAAATGGTAGACAACTCCCAAATGTAAAAAAACTCTATTTGAAATTGGTGGCAGTCATTCTTAATTGCAAAAGAGCTCTTAAAGCTAATAAGAGCAAGATACAAACCGCCCCTTTGGGGCGGTCTGCACCAGCCCCTTTCCCTGACGGATCGGGGCCTCAGCTGCCACAGCGGCAGCCCCAGAGGCCCCTATCTGCTGCTTTTCCTGACCTCAGGAAAGTGACAAAATATCGCTTCCCCGCAGCCTGGAAAGGGGTGTCCTTCATGCCCCAAGGACACACCGACAGCGGCGGGGAAAGGGAGAAAGGGGCCACTTGGCCCCTTTCTCTTTGTATCGCTGACGTGGCTTTTTAAAGGCCACGCCAGTGATATGCGCAGCCGAAGGAGCTCCGAAACGAAGCTCTTTCTGGCACCACTGAAAGGGTGCCTCAAGCACCCTCCAGCGGCACCAGGACGTCACATCTGCGCCACACCGTTTGGCTGCATCACGGCCATGACGTCGTAATGGCGACACGCATGTAGAAAGGGCGCCACCATTACAACGTACTAGGGTGCGGGGCATCTGGAAAGGACACCCCGAGGCAACCCTAGTACGTATCCAGGCCGGCGCTTTGCGCCAGTCTGGATACTGCCAAAGTGAGTGGAAAATGACTGTCTCAGACACATGGACAACAACAGCTAGTCACATCTTTCCAAAATGGTGTTAAGATAAACAGGTCGGTTCTTGCTTGCTATTTTTTATGGATGACTGTGAATCAAAATGTAACAGCAAATTTGATATTCAAGTTTTTAAAAAGATTGTTTTCTCAATCATGTAAACTGCTTTCATTATAGGAACATCCATGATTTGCGTGCATAGTTTTTCCATTCATTTTCTCTCTCAGAATGATTGCAGTATTTTAAAATTCCAAATTTAGAACAGCTACAGCTTGGAAATGTCTTTGTTAAAGTAATCCAGTAAATTATCTATCTGTCTAGTTGAGAAGCTCTCAACGTGTCATAATAATAAACCTGCATGTGTAACATGCACATCCCATGTCAATCCAACTGTAAATGAAATGAAGCTCAAGTAGATTGCTTTGTGTAGCTCATTGGTATTCTCATTTAAGAGGCCAGCAGAGAAATTAAAATTGTATCATAGAAGTTATGCCTTATACTGGGTCAGACTATTGGGTTGGCTAGCCAGGATTGTCAACGCTGACTGCCAGTGGTTCTTCAGATTTCCCTCTATTTTTGGGACAGGGTTCAGATGACTAGCTACTGTCCAGATACTTATTCTTGAAGGACAGATTCAAGACCCTTCTGCTTTCCCTGATTCTGTATCATTCAACTCTAATCAGACTGATCAGCTGTTCAAATAAAGGAGGACACCTTCAGAGGCCTGGCCTTAATAAAGAAAATCACGTGGCTGCCCTAAATTCCACTAAGAACAGTATGCCTGTATCCTGTGACCTGAAGATGAAGGGTGTTAATATTCTAAATAAAAATAGAATAAAAATAAAACAGAGAAGTTCTTCCGCTCTCCCATCCTTGTTTGTTTGTATATTTGTTTACGTATTTATATCCCCGTTTATTTGAAGATTTCAAGGCGACTTATAATAAAACAATAACTACAAATTTTTAAAATATTAAAATACATTTTTAAAAATTCAATTTAACAATAGTTTAAAACCAGTTAAAACAATCTTGAATAATATAACCATAAAACATGCATAGCCCATATAAAAGCAGTTTGATCTGAAAATGTTAATAAAAAGCCAGGAGCTCCTTTACCTTAGTGTTGAAATTATTCTAACAGTGGTGCCAATTGGGCCTCCAGAGGGACAGAATTTCACGACCGGAATGGCACTGCAGAAAAGGCCCTCTCCTGTGTCTTCCCACAGTGTATTTCCCCTACTGATTGGGACACAGAGGAATACCCCTCCAATAGATCTCACATCTCAGACTTACGTACATATATAAAGAGAGGCATTCCTTCAAGTATCAGGGGCCCGAAATAGATGGGCCAAAAGGACTGCGCCAGAACTGCTAAGACCACACAGGCCTGATTCAAGTCCAAGCCACCAGAAGGAGCGGATTCTATCTGCTCCTTCTTGGCCCAGTTCTTCTTCTTTGGTGTGGCATCGGCCACGGCTTCAAGCTCCATTTGAAGCATGTGTCATGTAAACAGCATGTCCCCAATGCAGCCTGAAGCTGCATCATTTTGCCCAAGATCACAAGTCATTTAGGCCTTTAAATGTTATTACCAGCACTTTGAATTCAGCATGGAAATATATTAGCAGCCAGTGCAATGACTTCAGAACAGGCATTACATTATACCTAAATGGAGTCACAGTAAGTGATTTAGCTATTGTATTTTGCATTAGCTTCAGTTTTTGAGTTGTCATGAAGAGTAGCCTCATGTAGAGTGCATTGCGGTAGCTAATCAGGAACTATGAATGAACTACTGGAAGAATAATAAATAATAAATAAAACTTTTATTTATATCCCGCTTTTCTGTTACATGACAATCAAAGCGGCTCACAACATTAAAATCCACATTTACAAAATTATGTCCCAAATTCCACCCCCCTTAAAACAGGATTAAACATGTACAATTAAAATAAACACATCATTCAGGGATGGGCAATTTCCATCTAATTTGAAAACGGCTATCGTAAAACCATTGTTAAAGAAGCCCTCCCTTGACCCCCTGATGCATAATAATTATCGGCCGGTATCGCTATTGCCATTTCTAGGGAAGGTGATCGAGAGGGCGGTTGCCATCCAGCTTCAATCGATCTTGGATGAAACTGATTTTCTAGACCCATTTCAAACCGGCTTCCGGGCGGGCTACAGGGTTGAGACTGCCATGGTCGCCCTGGTTGATGATCTCCGTCTGGGCATGGACAGGGGTAGCGTGTCCCTGTTAGTGCTCTTGGACATCTCAGCGGCTTTCGATACCATTGACCATGGTATCTTTCTGGGACACCTGAAAGAGTTGGGAATTGGTGGCACTGCGCTCCAGTGGTTCTGTTCCTACCTCTCGGGTCGGTCCCAGATGGTGCAGCTGGGAGATGTGTACTCCGATAGGAGGGCACTTACATCTAGTGTCCCTCAGGGAGCCATTCTGTCCCCCATGCTATTCAACATTTACATGAAATCGCTGGGTGAGATCATCCGGAGACATGGGGCGCGGTGTTATCAGTACGCTGATGACACCCAGATAGTCTTCTCTGTGCCTCCGGCTGCTGCAGTGACCAGGGATGGCATCTCTCCTCTGGATGCCTGTCTGAAGTCGGTAATGGGCTGGATGAGGGAAAACAGACTCAGTTTGAATCCAGAGAAAACGGAAGTGCTTGTGATAGGTTCTCCTGGCCTGGGAATGGTTGTTTGTCCACCTGTCCTGAACTGGATCATGCTCCCCGTGAAGGACTCAGCTCGCAGTCTGGGGGTGCTTCTGGACTCATTGCTCCATCTTACATCCCAGGTGGATGCGACGGTCAGGAGCACTTGTTATCAGCTTGATGCGCCAGCTGCGACCCTACCTGGGCCGGGAGGACCTTGAAACGGTGGTACATGCTCTGGTAACCTCTCGTTTGGATTTCTGTAATGCGCTCTACATGGGGCAACCCTTGTACCATACTCGGAAGCTTCAGTTGGTTCAAAACATGGCAGCGAGACTGGTCACTGGCTCTTCCAGGACCAGTCACATAACACCAATTCTGAAAGATCTCCATTGGCTGCCTATTCGCTTCCAGGCACAATACAAGGTGTTGGTTATTACCTATAAAGCCCTATATGGCTTGGGCCCAGGGTACTTGGAGGACCGCCTCTCCCCATACATTCCGCCTCGCACGCTCAGATCTGTTGGGAAGCAATTGTTACGTGTCCCAGAGGCAAGATATTCTACCACCACTCAGAGGGCCTTTTCTATCTCTGGCCCCATCCTCTGGAACTCGCTTCCGAATGAGCTCCGCTCAGCCACCTCCCTGGAATACTTCAAAAAGGGGCTTAAAACTTTTTTGTTCCAGCAGGCTTACCCCTAACATTCCATGTTGCCCCCTTCTCTCTCCTCATTGTTCTTGTAATCTTGTGCTAGTTGGAAAAAAAATTTAACTGGATTTTAACTGTTGTTAAGATATTGTGAGTTTTGTACTTTTTGTATTTTAATTTTTTTGTATATTGATTGTATCGTGTTTTTGGCTGTTGTGACCCGCCTTGATCCCAGGAAAGGCGGGCTAAAAATAAAGCTTTTATTTATTTTATTTATTATTTATTTATCTATTAAAAACACACACCAAAAAAAATATGAGAACAGAGCAGTGGGCTAATACATGATGTGGGGGGCAGTCATTCTGTGGCCGGGCACTTTTATTCAGGAAAGGCCTGCCGGAAGAGATCCATCTTGACGGCTTTTTTAAAGCTGTCTAAGCTGGCAATCTGACGGATCTCATCTGGCCGACTGTTCCATAGGATGCAGGGCGGATTATATAGGAGCAGGCAATCCCTCAAATAGGTTGGGCCGAAGCCATGTAGGGCTTTAAAGGTGATAACCAACACCTTGTACTGTGCCCAGAAACTAATAGGCAGCCAGTGAAGAGATTTTAAGATGGGTGTTATTCGATCACTCCTAGTTTTTCCGGCGACCAGCCTGGCTGCCCTATTTTGCACTAGTTGAAGTTTCCGGACTAGGCACAAGGGTAGCCCCATGTAGAGTGCATTACAGAAATCAAGTCGTGAGGTTACCAGAGAATGTACAACAGTTTCTAGGTCCTTTACTTCCAGGAAAGGGCGCAGCTGGTGTATCAGCCGGAGCTGATAGCAGGCGCTCCTGATTGTCACATTCACTTGGTTCGTCATGTGAAGCGATGGATCTAGGAGCACCCCAGACTGTGAACACAGTCCTTTGTGGAGAGCATGACTCCATCTAGGACTGGAGGCTGCAACCCTATATCTGGTTTGGGGGCCCCTACTGTAAGTACCTCCATTTTGTCTGGATTCAGCTTGAGTTTGTTTTTCCTCATCCAGCCCATTACTGCTTCAAGACACTGATTGAGGGGAGAAATGCCATCTGTTGTCATAGCTGCTGATCGGGACATGGAGAAATATATTTGGGTGTCATCAGCGTACTGATAACACCCTGCCCCATGTCTGCAAATGATTTCTCCCAGCGGCTTCATATAAATGTTGAATAACATCGGGGACAGTATGGCACCTTGAGGGACGCCACATTTAAGCTCCGTTTTTGAGGAGCGACTCTCCTCGAGCATCACCCTCTGGAATCTACCCGAGAGGAAGGACCAGAACCACTGGAGTGCAGTGCCACTGATTCCTAACTCTCTCAGGCGTTCCAAGAGGATATCATGATCTATTGTATCGAAGGCCGCTGAGAGGTCTAGAAGCACCAACAGGGTCACGCTTCCTCTGTCAATGCCTAGATGAAGATCGTCAGCCAGAGCAACCATGGCAGTCTCCACCCCGTATCCTGTCCTGAAGCCGGTTTGAAATGGGTCTAGATAATTGGTTTCATCCAAGATGGCTTGGAGTTGAAGGGTGACAGCCCTCTCGATCACCTTGCTCAAAAATGGCAGATGGGATACAGGCCTGTAGTTCTTCATATCCAGGGGGTCCAGTGAAGGTTTTTTTCGGGAGTGGTATAACAACCGCCTCCTTTAGGCAAGTTGGAACACAACCTTCCCTAAGGGATGCATTGATGACATCCCTAAGAAATGCCCTCAAGGCATCACCTCCCCTGGATGGCCAGCCATGATGGGCAGGGATCGAGGGGACATGTTGTCTTCTTCATATTTCCAAGGATCTATTGTAAGTTATCCCTGTCTAACAAGATTGTAGATGGCACACCAGTGGACCCAAGAATTCTGCATCACTGAATCTGTCTAGCCTTCTAGTGACAAAAATGAATCTTGGAGTACTCCCAGATGGTCCATCTAGTCCGTAAAGGGGAGTGCAAGCCCATGCAGGGCAGGTAACCTACCCAGTTCCCAAGACTCGATAACAACCAATCCATAGAGCCTCTGTTTTATCATGATTCAACTTCAGTTTATTTACCCCCGCCCCCCATCCAGCACATTACAGCATCCAGGCACTATTCCAACATCTCCACAGCCCCAACCAACTCCAATGACAGGCAGAAAAAATGCTGAGTGCCATCTGCATACAGTCAGCACCCAATTCCCAAATTCCTAGTGTCATAGTGTGCAGTGGCCTCATAGTGTGCATCAGTAAAGATGGCAAACATAACTTATTATGCCTCCTCTATTCTGTTTCAGCACACTGTCCAGCAGTGTCCAGCACATTATGAAGCCACAGACAGTTAAACAGCATGGGAGACTAGATTGAACCCTGTGGCACCCCACAGCACAATTGCCACGGGGCTGAGCAAGCATCGCCCAGTGCCAGTCTCTGGTACCAACTTTGCAGATCTGACCCAGTAAGATACCATGATCAATTGTATCAAAAGCCACTGATAGATTCAGGAGGATCAACAGTGTAGCACACCCCCTTTGCAATAATAATAAATCTTTCCATTAGAGTAGGCTGCTAGTCAGAACAACCAAGACTTTGGTGCCTTTGGTACCCTGTCCTGAAATCAGACTGATATGAGTCTAGAAGATACAGTGGTACCCCAGGATACGAAATGACCGCGTTACGAAATTTCCGGGATACGAAAAAATTAGATAGGAAAAAACTGTTCCGGGTTACGTTTTTTTTTTTTTTTTTTTTCGGCTTACGAAAAAAATATTGGTGCTTTTCGGCGCTTTTTCGCACGAAATCGCGGCTTTCCAGCGCTAGCAGCTATGGCTTTTTCGGGTTGCGAAATCTTTCAGGTTACGAACGGCGCCGCGGAACGAATTAAATTCGTAACCCGGGGTACCACTGTAATCTGTTTCCTCCAAGAACCTCTGAAGCTGTCCAGCCACCACATATTCAAGCCCCTTGCCCAAACAGGGGATAGGATATTAGTGATAGGGCAATAGTTATCACATACCTCTGAATCCAGACAGATCCTCTTCAGGAGAGAGTGCACTACAGCTCCTTCAAGATAACAGGCATTTACCACCCTTGGACTCCCCCCCCACCCTGAATAAATTCACATCTGCTATATTTTAAGAGCCAAGATGGTCATGGATCAAGTCTACATGTGATGAGACAAACCAATTCAAGCATCTTGTACACATCATCAGGCTATAGAAACTATCCACCCCAAAATGACTAGATGGTGCACTGGGCACCTTCCTAGATTCTGCAGTAACTGTGACATCACAGTTTACATGAACAAATATGAACGACTTTCTGCTTATACCTGGCAAATTTAGCACAGCAGGCAACTGAAAGTTCTAATCCTGACCTCTCTAAGCCTGACTGTGATAGACTCCTCACCACTAGGGGAAGGTCTGCTGGACAGTGTGTTGAAGACAGAATAGAGGAGACATAATAAATTATTTTTGCCACCTTCACTGCCACACAGCAAAAGGTCTTTGCCAATTTTTCTGTTGTATTTGGTCTGTGACCTGTGCCATTTCCATAGAGGTTCACAGCATTTCTTGCCCCTGTTGTGATATCACCTTTTCCCACTTAAACCAGCAGCAGTTGGTGATGATGTGGATTTTTTTTTTAAAAAATGCAGTATTTTCATGGCATGGCATGGCATGGAGTAAGTGGTACTGTGCACAATAGCAACCAGGGAGAGCACACAACATGGGTATACCACTTCATCAGTAGCAGCTTCCTTTTATCTATAATACATTGTTTTGATCCAGTTTAACTTTCTAGAAACACAAGCCCTGAGAGTGTGTTGTCCTTAAAAAATTCTTTATCAGCCCTATGTTGGAGGTTACACAGCTGCATATGTTGCAGTTAAGGAAGACACAGCAGCTCACTTTGAGTAAAAATTGATGGAATAGCTCAGTCATTGGACCACCTCAGAGTCAGCTGGGTGGAAGTCAATATGATAGTCTCATCTTCACCCAGTTGCACAGAAAAACTGGTTATCTGGATGGTGAATATATGATCCTGTCAATATTTACCCCCAGGTAAATTGCTACTAACCAGATCCATGTCTGACTAGCAGTCCACTGTTTCCCTACACACCTGAGATATCAGAAATTATCATACAAAAGGAATATATTGTGTTAGTATGTATTCAGAGCAGAAGGAATTTGTTTGTGTCATCACTGATATTTGAAACAATACCACAAAGCAAGACTGATACCAGAAGGCAAACTGATAGTAAACCCAATAGGTACAGTGAACAAAAAGAAAGATGTGCATGCAATCCAATTATACTAGAAGCATATGATGATAATAAATCTTTTTACATGTATAACCATAACGATATAGCAATATTACATTACATGAAAATATACATTTACAACTGTAATATCCAACAGATTTCCACTGAATTTCTATTTCAATTCTTTTTTTAAGAACAAAAATACAAATACAAATATACTAAATTGTGGGCTGGTAAAGTCAACTGGAGTTTTGATTGTACCAACCCACAATTCAGTACCTGTATATCGCACCATGTGTATTTTGAATAACCCAGTTGTTTACACTGATAGAATCATGTATATTTGCATTTAATCCATGTTTTTGTTGTAACTGTACTATATGCAGCTTCTTGGTTTTTTTCAGTCTGTTTGATGTGTTTATTGTTGATATGCTGTCATAAAGCAGTGTTTACTGTTGATATGCTGTCAAGAATCATTCCTGTCAATGACAAACCATCAACCATCATCTGTGCATTACTCTCTTCATTCAGATATAAAATATATATTGGCAAAATACGTAGCAAGAAACACATTTCCCCATATGTGGAGGAAAAAGACATTTAAAGATATATTTCTAGCAACTGACCTCAGAGTCCAGCAGACTCACTTTGAAACCTAAACCTATTTAAAGGTTTACAAAGCTCTTATGCCAAGAGCCTTTTCTGAGCTCTTAACTGGAGTCTTGTATTCTTCCTGAATGTAGCATTCTTGGTTATTGCCTCAACAAGAGATGGTAAAAGAATTACAGATTTTAAGGCATAAAAAGGCCTGCCTACTTTCCCACAGGGATAGCGTGGTGCAATGGTGATTTTCCATATTTTTAAGCCTACCTACCTCCTTTTATTCTCACCAGGACGGTTGCCGTTTTTATGTCCTGACTGCCTTCAAAGCCTTCTGAAAGCATAATGGTCAAATCTAACACTTGGAAGAGTATCTGATGGCCAAATAACCACATTAAGAGTTAAGAAATGGCACATAACTCTCCAAACCATATATATACATGAATGAAATGGTAAAGCTTATCTTGGACTGAAGGAAGAAAGCACTGTACCTTTGTTTTGTTCTGTTAGAATGTTTAAAGAGACAGTCTTGTGTAGCAGTTAGAGCATTGAACTGGGACTTGGGAGATCCAAGTTCCTTCTAAGCCATGAAATCCACTGCATCACCTTGGGTAAGGCAGTTTCTCACCCTGTTCTGCCTTACAGAGCTGTTGTGAATATAAATATGGGAGCAAACCATGAATACTTTTGCTCAATAGAGAAGATGCAGTGTATTCAGCTTTTCTTTTTTACTCTGGAGGGACACTTGAAACAATTTTCAGATTTTAGGGAACCCCTGCAGAAAAATTATTGTATCTGTAGTGCAAAACCAAATGTTCAATTTTCCCCCCAATCATAATATCTTAGGGTACCTCTAGCAACCTCTTGCAGAAACCAAGAATTCCAGGGATCCCTTCTTGGGAAATTCTAGTATATATGTAACAGATAGATAAATAATAAAATCTCTTCCCTGAAAGCCTTGGGTGGCATGACCAGTCAGTACTGACAGTACTTCATAGAATCATAGAGTTGGAAGAGACCGCACGGGCCATTCAGTCCAACGCCCTGCCATGCAGGAAATCCAAATCAAAGCATCCCCAGCAGATGGCAATCTAGCCTCTGCTTAAAGACCTCCAAAGGAAGGAGACTCCACTACACTCCGAGGGAGTACGTTCCACTGTCGAACAGCCCTTACTGGCAGGATGTTCCTCCTAATGTTGAGGTGGAATCTCTTTTCCTGTAGCTTGCATCCATTGTTCTGGGTCCTGTTCTCTGGAGCAGCAGAAAACAAGCTTGCTCCCTCTTCAATATGACATCCTTTCAAATATTTAAACAGGGCTATCATATCACCTCTTAACCTTCTCTTCTCCAGGCTAAACATCCCCAGCTCCCTGAGTCATTCCTCATAGGGCAAGGTTTCCAGACGTTTCACCATTTTAGTCGCACTCCTCTGGACACGCTCCAGTTTCTCAATGTCCTTTTTGAATTGTGGTGCCCAGAACTGGACACAACATTCTAGGTGGGGCCTGACCAGAGCAGAATACAGTGGCACTATTACTTCTCTTGATCTAGACACTATACTTTTATTGATGCAGCCTAAAATTGCATTGGCCTTTTTAGCTGCCGCATCACACTGTTGACTCATGTTCAACTTGTGGTCTACTTGGACTCCCAGATCCCTTTCACATGTAGTTTCATTCAGTCAGGGGTCCCCCATCCTATGTCTGTGCATTTCATTTTTCTGCCCTAAGTGCAGTACCTTACATTTCTCTGTGTTGAATTTCATTTTGTTAGCTTTGGCCCAGCTTTCTAGTCTATTCAGATCATTAGAAATGGCCCAGTGTTCTGCCTTATATTTATTTGTTTGTATTATTAGTATTAAAAATTAATATTAAAATGTATTTAAAATTCTATACAAACCTTAAAATCTGAATTACACAGCATTTAAAAGCCAAAACCTCATTGGTTTGAAAAAGCCTGACAGCACACAGATGTTTTTACCTGCCACCAAAAGGAAAGCAGGGATGGAGCCATCCTGGCCTCTCTAGGGAGGAAGTTCCAGAGCTTGGGAGCAGCCACTGAGAAGACCTTCTCCTTATTCCCACAAAATGAGCCTGAAAAGGGTGATGGGACAGAGCAAATGGCCTCTCCTGCTAATCTTAGTGCTCTAATGGGTTCATAAAGGGAGATACAGTGCTTCAAATACCATGAACCCAAGCCATGTCGGGCTTTATAGGTCAAAACCAGCACTTTGAATTGTGCTTGGAAATAGACTGGCAGCTGTTGCAACACTGAAGTTGTGTACTCCCTGTAGGCAGCTCCAGTTAACAACATGGCTGCATCTCTTTGGGGCAACTGAAGTTTTTGAACCCTGTGGGTCATGGTGGAAAAAATGGTACTTGCAACCCTTGTTTCAAGCATCCCAGTCCCTCTTTATTAAGTGAAAGTTGCAAAAACCACAGCCTTTTCAATGTTAGTTTCTTTTGTAGAATTTTCTTCATGGGGAAGCTGGCCAACTCACTGTCATGATGACACAGTTGGTAAAAGCATGCATTACTTAGATAGATGTTTGTGGCATTCATTGAGTGTGCTGTGACTATCTTTATGGACTGGTCTAGTTTCTTCCTTATAGTTACTCTTGTCTGTTTTATTCTACACCATTATAGCACTTTGATCCCATTTTAACTGCTATGACTCTATTATAAGGAATCCTGGGATCTGTAGTTTCATGTGTAATTTAGTATTCTCCACCAAACAGTTCTAATGCTTCCCCAAACTATAAATCCTAAGATTTTGTAGGATGAAGCAATGATAGTTAAAGTGGAACCAACATGTTATAATTGCATAGTGTGAAAGACTCTGCATTTATTCTGGTCTTTATTGCATTTTAACTTTGAGAATCCATTTCTGAACTATAAAGACAGTAATGTTTAAACACCAATACTGTCCTCCTTCATAACATTGTCAGAGATACAACATCTGGCAAGTAGCTTTCTATGTTGTTATTGTTGATATACAGGGCTCCCCTGGGTTACGAAATTAATTCGTTCCGCGGCGCCATTCGTAACCCGAAAAGCATTCGCAAGCCGAAGCCCCATAGGCGCTAATAGCGAAAGCCGCGATTTGGTGCGAAAAAGCGCCGAAAAGCACCAAAAAAAATTTCGTAACCCGAAATAACCTTCGTAACCCGGAACAGTTTTTTTTAATGGATTTTTTTCGTAACCCGGAAATTTCGTAACGCGGCGCATTCGTATCCCGGGGTACCAGTGTATAGCATTAACTTCAAAATAGCATCTTGTTTCATTGACAGAAGAATGGCAGCTCCTATCTCAAGGATTCACAATCTTCCCTGGGCAATCCAACAACAGATGGTGGCATGCTATTGTTGGTAGATGAATAATGGGAACCGAGTGGGAAAGGTTATATGGAAGTGGGTGGGAAATGGGCTGCTCAGAAAAGGTTTTTGCTGAAAGGCTGTGTCTGGAGGTGGAGTGTGCAGGAGAGTGATCAGAGTTGTAGCTTCACATATTGAACAGGAGAAGTTGTTTAAAGCACAGAAAACATTAAAGAGTGATAGAGATCTCTGGCTTGGCAATTTTAAAGATAACTTACTTTCCTTTATTTATCTAAAGTGCTGCAGCACGTATAACAGAGTGGAATATACTGATGAAGATTACTAGATTGATTTCTTCCTTTTAAACGGAAAGAAAATTGCTGTTCTGCTTAGTATTCCTGTGTAATTTCTCTAAGTACACTGGGGCCCTTCTAGATTCTGCTTTCATTATCCCTGACTGTTGGCCATGATGACTGAGACTAACGGGACCTAGAGTCCAAGAACATCTGGAAGGTCAGAGATTCCCCATTGCTGCTAAAGTCAAGCTGATAAGAGATTTAATGGCATAATCCTATATAGATGGTACTTGCTCCCAAGTAAACATGCATAGGATTGCAGACTAAATTACTTGAGTGCCTTGGACCAGTGTTTTATGTTGGTGTATGAAAGCTTAAAATAATCCTATCTGAAGGTGGGAGCCTTCAAGAAAGGGTTAGTTCTACAAAGATTTTTACAGTCAGCACATACTGTTTTTTTGCAGAAAGTGATAATCCACTCTCTCTTCTCTTCCCATCTCCAAGGTTACAAAGTGGGATGAATCTGCAAATATGTTTTGTAAATGACAGTGGCAGTGACAAAGACAGTGATGCAGATGACAGCAAGACTGAAACAAGCCTGGATACACCTTTATCCCCCATGGTGAGTCTTAGAGAAGCTGAAGAGCCACCCAGACTTTACACTGTGGGCAATTCAAATAGAATGCCACAGCTACAAGTTTACTTTTAAGAAATTAAGACTGCTATAGTCAAGTGGTGCTAAAGTCATTGTGTTATAACCTGTAATGAGCACTGTAGCCTTCAGTTTTCGTTACAGGTTACATGCCTGGCAGGGGAGGATGCTTGCTCAAGCTTCCTTGCCAGACTGTGTGGCCTGGGTTGCATGTAGGCCAAATAACACAGGGCAAGTGTTTCTGTACAGCTTTGGCCAATTAATCTGGCAGGTGGGTATAGTTCTAAGAGTAACTGTACTAAGAAACTATCATAAAATGTGTCATAGAGTGATCCTTCTAGACTTCTACCAAATGAAACAACTCTCTAATGTCTTAAACAAATTTCTTTCCCACCTGATATTCAAGATTCTTTTCATTAGAAATGCCAAACATTAAAATTTAGGAACAGAGAATCAAACTATTCACTCTTCTGGTCATCCAAGACTGGTGGTTCAGTTTGTTTCCATTTCATGGCAGTGACTCACAAATGGATTCAGGTCGTCTGAACCAATCAGTTCAGTTCCAGTTCACATGAGCAAATTCAGAAGTCATTGATATTATGATAGTGCTAATGTTATTTTAACTGGTTGATCAATTGACTAGTTGCTGAATCATACATACCTGTTTGCATATATCCAGTCTTAGAACTGCCATATTTGTGTTTTGTACTTTTCCAGAGCAAGCAAAGTTCTTCCTATTCTGACAGAGACACTACTGAAGAGGAATCAGAGTCCCTGGATGACATGGATTTTCTCTCTAGGCAAAAGAAACTTCAAGCTGAAGCCAAAATGGCATTGGCAATGGCAAAACCAATGGCAAAAATGCAAGTAGAGGTGGAAAAGCAAAACAGGAAAAAATCTCCAGTAGCTGATCTTGTATGTATATAAAACTAAAACAAAAAACCTTAATGTATTCTAGTTGTTTTAATTTTTAAGCATCACTTGACTTGCAATAAATCTCTTTGTTGTTGAATTTGTGGGATTTAGAAAAGCTTGTAGCACTAGTATTTACTCAAACAAGGAAAATCCATGCCATTAAATGGTTTACATTTTTGCTCTACAAAACCAGAGGCTGGAGCTCTGTTGGGGCACTGTACTAATGTAAGTGCCGTTGTGCACTTTTTTCAGGGTTGCATTGTAGAGGGAAGGCAAAGAAAGCCTATAGATAAAGCTTCATGTTCCCAGGCTGCCTATTTCCTCAATGCTTGGCTTCCAGATTAGTCCTTAAAGCTAAAATTACTCTGGAAATGTTGCCTTGAAACAAATACCCTGTCCTGCAGATCTTCCTGGCAAATAGACACAAAATAGGGGTATAAGATAGAAAAGAAGGTGTTTGACTGCAGAACTTTAAAACAACAGTGATAGATTTTCTGTGGCTCATGGCTCCTTTTGAAAGAAAACCAGGCCTTTTGCTTTTTTATCTGACCTGATATCTAGGGAATTTGTATCCTTACTGTCAAATGGTAATTTAAGATTAAACCATCTGCATTCAGAGACAGTAACACACCATGTAATTTCTGTGCATACTCTCAAATGTCCCAAATTGGCAGGGACACTCTGGCTTAATTCTCTGACATCCCATGTGTTCAGCCATTTTAAAATGTCCCAGATTTTCTTTCCTCCTCCCATTTCTGCCATTTATCCTTGACTTACTTCTCTTGCTGCAAAGTAAGTACAAAATGCAAAAGTAATTTGTGCTCAATTAACTGAGTGTGGAAGAGAGAAAAGGAGAGTGGAGTTTTGCTCTTCCCAATAGGCTCAGGCAAAGTAAATTCTTGCAACCTCTCCTAGCTTGTGTGTTGCTTCCTCATTAATAACTACTACCATCCAGATCACACCCTGATGTTGCTTTGCTATGCTTGTCCTGATTTTCATCTATGAAATGTTGGAGGGTAAATAGATTCAGCCAGCACACTGTTCAAGATCCAGCATGGCATAGTAGTTTCAGGGTTGGACTAGGGTTCTGAGAAACCAGGTTCAGATCATTACTCAGTCATGAAAACTCACTGGTCATGTCACACACTCTCACCTTTAGGGAAATCTCTTCTGAATGATTCTTGCCAAGAAAATCCTATGATAGTGTCACTGTAAGTCTGAATCAACTTCAAGACACATAACAACAACAATGTAGATTCAGCCAGTATACCCATTCTGGTAGAGTTGGGGAGTCTTCTTATCCTTGATGTATTATTCATCAAATACCAGACTGTAATACATATATAAAACATCTTAGTGTGTTATGCACCATACAGGGGAATTATATATGTATTATGCCCAGCACTCAGGAAAAAATGAAATATTATAAGTCTTGTTATTACTACAACATAAGAAAATATAAGTTTATTTTTGTGAATATGTGTATGCAAAGGAATTTTGCAGCACCTTTGAGACTAACTGAAAGATAGAAGTGGATAGCATGAACTAACATAGACTTGAGCCTGCTTCCACAGACGCATTTCCATTGCTTTAAGTTTTCATAAACTAACAGAACACACTGGTCCCGGGAAGCCAAGTAACTTAGACTGCAGTTGTATGCATTCTTACTTGGGAGCAAATGCATCTGAGGAAGCAGACTCAAGTCCACAAAAGCTCATGCTACCAACTTCTGTCCTTCAGTTAGTCTCAAAGATGCTACAAGATCCCTTTGCATACAGTACTAATTTTCCAGTTTAACATGGCTATGTCTTTGAATTAGATCACTTTGTGAACATGTGTTCTGCTCATAATGATACTGGCCTAAAGTGTTTTCTCTGTGTTCTTTAGCTGCCACATATGCCTCATATAAGTGAATGCTTGATGAAAAGAAGTTTAAAACCCACAGACCTGAGAGATATGACAATTGGGCAGCTACAAGTGATAGTCAATGATCTACATTCACAAATAGAAAGTAAGTGGAAAATAATAATTGTGCACTGGGATTACATTTTTGCATCTATCATTGTTCACAGCATTTCAACAGATGTAAAAAGATATATCTTATGCAATTATGTATGTGAGGGTTCATACAGGATTTAAGGAGGATACATGCCACAGTCCCCATGGGATTATACCATCTCTGATAAAGGAGAAAAAGATGTTCACTTGGGAACAGTTTTTCTGGGGATGCAGGTGGATTATAGGGGAGAAAAAGACAGGAAAATTTCTTCCTGTGAACTTCTTCATGTTAAATTACCCTAAAATATGTACAATAATATTTTTAATTTGTCTACCAGTTCATTTTTCAAAGGGACACACAAATTATATAATTTTTTAAACAGAAAGATTAATAACACAGCTCAACACACTAGTAAGTATGACTGAATCTAATGCATCTAAAATAGCACCTCTGTGGGGGACATTTCATTCTGTTGTCCTGTGCAATAAAGGTCATTTTTCTGACTAGGAAGTGAGCAATTAATATAGATGTGGACTGGCATTCTGTACTGCAGTTTTGGATTTGTCTGCTAGAGTTACAGATCTGTGTAACTGTTCAATGTAGAGTAAGACTACATAGTCAACGTAGCATAGTGGTTTGAGTGTTGGACTATGACTCTGGAGACAAGGATTCAATTCCCAGCTCAGCCATCAAACCCACTGGATGATCTTGGGTAAGTCACATGTTCTCAGCCCCAGAGGAGGGCAATGGCAAACCTCTGAACAAATCTTGCCAAGAAAACCTCATGATAGGTTCTCCGTAGGATTGCCATAAATCAGAAATGACTTGAAGGCGTAAAACAACAAAAACATAATCTTATTATAATATTGCATTCATGACTTCCAAGCCCACCTTAACAGCCAGCAGCCAGATGGGCCAAAAGAGATCTGTTCAGCTGCCAATCAGGGGACTAGGGGAGGATTTTTTCAGCCCTCTCCCCACCAGTGAGTGAGGCTGTTGACAATCAGCAGAATCTTTCACAATTCCTTGCCATAGCCTTGCTGGGAGAGAGCTGGAAGCATCCTCCTCCTTGAACCAATATCAGTAGCTGAACAGACATCTTTAAATAGCCAATGTAAAATATTTTCAGTTTTCTTCTGGCATCATTGAACTAAATGCAGTGGTGGTTCTTCACACCATTAGCAACACTTGTGGTAGAATATGCTTTTGTGCCACTGTGGATAGAGAGTGACATTTAAATCCAAAATCAGGCAATATATAATCCAGAAGGATATATACATAGTCCCTATCATTATAAGTTACCCTTCTTCATTACAGAAGCCACCGCTGATCCTGAATATCAGTGCTTGTGGGAATTTCAAAACAACCACCAAATTTAAATAGCACTGGCGCTTATGTGGATTCAGGTATAGCGATACCAAGGCCCAGAAAATGTCTTGGGAAAACCAGTTATTTTTCCATTTTTTAAACTTGGACAGATTTTCTAATTTTTTTTTTCATTGCCAGAGAGAAAAATTGGAGAGTTTGGGGGACATAGGGAAACAATTGTTTGGAATTAGTGATATGCTTTTTACAATGAAGTTTTACTCAAGCTGCCAGGAACTGCATTATATGAAGATTTGTATGTAAGAGAATCTGTATAATTAGAGAAATAACCATTCTTCTCCATACATTAGACATCAGTACCACTCAGACCGAAGATGAATTTGTGTATTATACTGGGGACCCTTCATTGTTATCGTAATACACTACTGAAGGGTTAAATATATTCAGCATTGACCTTAAGTCTTATTTCCATACATGTGACTAACCTAGCCTTTTTGATTTTTATTATTTCTGTCTAAATAATATACTTTATTTGTTTTACTGAAAAAAACATGGTTATTGTTTTCATTTTTTCCTACTTCTCAGATGACAAAAGTTATGATACATATACTTAGGTAGCACAGTGTGCAGCTGTTTATAGTTGTCTCATTAGTATGAGTACATTCACAGTTGTGTTTGTACAGAATTAAGATCTTTATATTTTTACATTTCATCAGTATACTGAATACTAAAATGTTATGTGATAATTAAGTTATCAGTTTACACCGTTTGTGTTACAAACAACAGAACAAGTTTGGATTTGATATAAAAATAGGTTTTATATACATTTCAATTTTTCTGTTTTCCCTCCATGAAAATCAGGCTTCTTTTAATGGCGTTAAAATATCTGAAAATTTTACGTATTTAGCTTTGTAGTTCGATGGTGGAGTTACATAGTATAGCTCACTACTGCAAAAAAGCCCCCGTGTGAGATAATGGAGTTTGTCTCTTTGACATTGTACTGGTATACCATGGCCTCAATCCTACATCCCTAAACATAGGGAAGTCACTCCCCAGCTCCTAAAGTCACCCTGCATAGCCATTCTGTGTTTAGCAACAAGCAGGCATATTTGGATAAGTGCCTGGCCACATCCCTATAGCCAGATGCAAAATGATCACAACAGCACTGATACTTGTGGAGAACCTCAGTCCTGATGTCATCATTTTGCATCTGGCTAAGGGGATGTCGCCAGACACATTTCCAAGAGTGCCAGCTTGCTGTTAAGCATAGAATGACTGCTCATGGCAGCTTCAGGCTTTCACTACTTGGAGGAGGGAATACCTAGCCTCTGCAGCACCCTATTATTATTATTATTATTATTATTATTATTATTATTATTATTATTTCTTACCTGCTTCTCCCCATGGATCAAAGTGGGGAATAACAACAATGAAAAATAAACAACATCAGTTAGAATACACATCAATTTAAAATGACAAATAACATATACACATATTGAAAAGATACACATTTTAAAAATTTACTGTTTAAAAATCAACTGGATAAGTCTGCCAGAAGAGACTGGACTTCAATACTGTTTTAAATTTGGGCAGCCTATTCAGTTGTCAAATGTCTTCTGACAGATCATTCTGCAGTCTAGGGGTCACTGATTGATAGTCTTGGCAGACTGGGATAAACATCCACAAGAGGACCTGAGTGTACAGGGCAGATTGTATGGGAGGAGGTGATCCTGTAGGTAATCTGGACACAAACCATGTAGGGCTTTAAAAGTAATAACCAACACTTTGTATCTTGCCAGGAAACTTGTTCCTAACAGAATTCTTGCCTATAAGGCTCATGCAAATACAGCTTTAGTGGATTATGCAGATTTGAGGATGTCCCCTCCCCTCTCTAATGAGTTTCACCACAGCTGGTGAAATAGCAGGTGTTCCATGACCTTCTGATCAGCTTAAATATTTAAGAGTGCATTCCACCATCTGTCAGGGATGCTGTGACTTCGAGTTCCTGCATGGCAAGGGGTTGGACTGGATGGCCCTTGTGGTCTCTTCCAACGCTATGGTTCTATGATTCACCTTTTAAATGTTACCCTTGGTTATATCATGCCAAGTATTTCATCATTTTGATATTTTGCTAAATATATATTTTTAAAAAAAAACAATACTAGTTATTGTTCTGAGTTCATTACTTCATAGCCTTCCTTATGTATATTCAAGCCAAAAAACTACTGAGAGACCTTTGAGTTCTTGAATTTCTGTACCACAGCGACTAACAGATTTTAAAGCATTAGTCACAGGGGAACAAAGTGAAATTAAACCCTTTTTCTCCTTTCCGCTATCAGGCTTGAATGAAGAATTGGTGCAGCTGCTGCTTATTCGAGATGAATTGCACACAGAACAGGATGCTATGCTGGTAGACATTGAAGATTTGACCAGGTTAGCAACATGTTATATCTTTTGCTGAAATGATTTGTCTTAGGGCTAATGATGGCATGCCATTGAGTCAGCCAATAAACCCATCTGAATTTTGGATACAGAAGTGTCCTCTACCAACATTTAGGTCACACATTTTCTGAACAGTTCCAGCTTACATCATATCCAGCCATCCACAATATAATAAAGTCATCATTGATCTCAGCCAAGAAGTAGCAAAATCACATACAGTCATTTTAATTTTCCAGCACTCTTCATGTGGCTGGATGTTGAGCAGAATTTAAGTTGGCATTCATGTGAGATTGTTGCCTCATAGCTTTCATTTTATAAGAGTGTTAAGGTGAAATGGAGGAAGAGTTATCCTTTTACTGGATTAACTGCAGGATGCATCAAATGCATCAGAATTACTGGACCAAAAAGCAATAGCATCTCTTCCCCATTCTGTGGAAGTACAAGGTCTAATAGTTACTTGATTTTGGCCACAGCTTTAATACAAGCTTATACTATTAGAAGGGCACATGTTTGAGTATGGCTGTTGTGGCTTTTACTGTATGAATGGCTCTGGTTTTTACTGCTGTTTTTTTTTTTTTTAACCATATGAGCACAACTTGCTCAAGCTTTTTGGCGGTTGGGTGGGTGGTTTTCCTTGAAAAATGCTGGTTTTGGACAGTAAAACATTTCAATGTTATTCACCTTCCCCTGTCACATGCTTAATGAAGCTTCTTCATTTACTGAACCAATAAATAATCAAGCATCCAAGGCTTGATGTTTCATCTAGATGCTTGTACAAGATGATTCAGATATTTTTTCTCTGGAGGAAATAATTATCTCTAAGAAACATATAGCTGAATTTTGTCTGGGAAGACAAAAGAAATTGTTTCTAATAGTGGATACAAAAAACTTCCTTCATTCGGGAATCTCCCTTTGTGAAACCTCACACTCTTGCTTACTGTTTCAGCTTTTCTCTGATTTCAGCTCCAGTCCTTCAGTCATGTATCTGTCATCTTATTTTCCTAACTTTTGCTTCCTTTCCTCAAATTACTTTTTCTGAAGATCTTGCAATACCTTTTCTTTTACTGGATAAATGGCATGTTCTGTTATTAGTATGCCTTATAATTTCAAACATGACTTCAGAAGCTGGGAAGACTCCTGAAGGATAGTCTCCACTTTGACTATAGAACTTTTCAATTGTAAAGGGGACTAAGTAAAAGACGGATAACTGTGCCAAAACCTAAATGCTATTCATGTTTCTTGTCCAGAAATGATTCTATATCTCTGTTCATGGGGTGGAGCCTAATGAAAAAAAAATTAGGATGGGAAGCAGTTTACTGTTTACATCTTTCATAATGAAAGGGACAGAGTCTGTGAGTGGATGCAGTTGCTCTCTTCTATATTAAAAGTAGCACCTTACCAAATAGTCTAACCACACAACTTGAAATAATTACTTACGTTATCCTTCTTGCTGATTCTTTCTCCTGAATGCTTCTCATCCTGTGCTAATTTTAAACTGTCAGGGGGATGAAATATGTTCATCATCTGCAGACAGAGATGAAACATAACTGAAACAAAACAACCCAACTATTTTTTTTTCTGTAATATTTCTTTTACAGTGCGGTCCCCTATCAGTACCATGGTAATTTAGCACCATTGCTGCAGACAAGGTAAAATACAGTGAAACCTCAATTTACCCAGATCTCTTTAATCCAGACCCTTCCTCATGCCATACGCACCTTGTGTCTTCTCCTCATATCAGTCCTCTGTTGCCCTCTATTCCAGATTACTTTCTCTGACAACTCAACAGCAAGTAATGCTAAATCACCTCTCATATATGGTGTAATGTCTGTCCACTTATCCACTGCACTGACACCTTTTTAACTCCAGAAAACAATTTTTAGAGCCTGATTTTTTCCACACCATACAGAATACTTCTAGTGCTGTTTATGAAGGCTTGGAAAACTCGAACTGATTAATTCAATGCCTTACCACACAGAATGGAGTCTAAAGCCATCAATTTGTGTGAGGGGCTTCAGAGGCTGCTGAGTATCTGATATACATATCCACTTTCCCTTTTCTTCTTCCACAACTTTTTTGGGGGTTCACAAAATCCATGGCAGCTTGGCAACTGTAGAAAGTTTTCTTTGAACCCCTCATCGAACCAAAGATATTACCAAGAGATTTGAAATGATGGTAACTTCATGCTGCTGGAAAGAAATTGCTTTAATTTACCTTAGCACATATCATATGTCTAGTTCTTATGAAGATGATTTATACAGAACTTGAAAACTACCTTTTTTGACCACCAGTTCCAGAATTCTCCATGTCTAGTACCATTTCTCTGGGGAATGGTTGTAAAAAAATATTATTGGGACTTTACAGACTACGTGTTTGAGCCTGCTTTGGGCTGGCTTGGGGATGTGGCGTTTAGATGCATCACACTCCCAAATAGGATTGTAGCCAGACTGGCGATTACATACCATCCAGCTTCTGTCCCACTTGGGGGTGTGGTATATAGATGCCACTTTCCCCAGAGCTGGCTTTTTCAAAGGGAACAGCCAACTCTATGGTGGAAGGGATTGCTTTTTTCAGCCCCAAAAAGGAGTGGATCTTATCTGCTCCTTTTTAAGATGGATTCTGGCTGGATTGGGCCCAGGCAATTTGTTTGCCCTGGCCCTAATCCAGCCTAAAAGGGGTGACTCTAAGCCCCCCTTTTGGGCTGTCTGTATCCCCCCATTATTATTTTTAATTCTGGATATAGAATATTATTTCTACTGTCTCTTAAACTGATACCTAATATTTTCTTATTATATATTCTGTGATATCTGAAGCAAGCAGATGAGAATAAGTTTCAAGGAACCAGTGCTGATGTTAGCTCACACTGTGTTTGCATAAAGTAAATACAATGAAATAGCTAAGCCTATACTTGCTTCATGTACTTCAGAGTTTGCTATGAAAACAAACCATGAACAATAATTGCATTCACTAACTGATAACAGAAGCAGCTTTCATTGGTTCGGCTGCTAGTCACAGTTCATTGTAAACACATCTGGAAATCTAGCTGCCCAGTTTAAAAAAAATTGAATTACAGATAACTGAACAAGATTGGGAAGAAATCAAACAATAGATCACACAGAGAAATTGTATAGCTCTTCAGATATTATTGAAGTGGAACTCTCAAAGCCATAGCTAGAACATCAAATGGTAAAGAATGCTGGGAGATGCAGTTCTACAACATGTGGAGGGCTGCATACTTCCCACCCCTCCTCTACATTACAGCTTTTCTTGGAGTTAAGGAATAAAATAAAAAAGGAAAATCTGCAGAGGCAGAAAATGTGTACAATCACTGGAAGACACGCTTCTGCCATCTATAGGCAACAGTAAGAAATACCTTTCTAATTTGACTGGAGAAACATGACTAACCACTTACATATAAAACCAGCTCTGCTGCATATGTAACACATTGTTTTTAATTAATAGGAAATGCATTGATGGGTATCTATCAGGAATGCAGCATGCAGCATCTGGATTGTAAAAGTTAATAGACTGAGGGCTTTTTAGTTTAGAATGACTTGTAGTTTAGCTTCTAATGTCCATGACTGGTGCCTGTGTTGACGGGTTTGTTGTGGATATATAGCCATGATGATTGCTACACTACTAGTAGTAACTAAATCCTGCATGATGCACATGACAGGAAAGCACCGTGAGCAGTGAATATGGCACAATTTCCGTGGCTACCATTAGTGTGCTTTCACTAGTGAAAATATCAAATCTCCAGGAAGGTGTATAACTAGTGGTAGAACACATGATTAGCATGTTAAATGTCCCATTGCTTAGGAAGTGGGTGGCAGGAAAGTTTTCTGGTTGTGGTCCTGAAGAGCCATTGCCAAGAAAATGAGTAATTACTGGGTTAGGTGGGTTAGTCTTACTTGGTATACAGTGATTTCTGCTATCCTAGAGCAGGTATGGGCAAAGTGTGGATATCAATTGCATGTGACCTCTCAGGGCTGTTATTAGTTTCCCCTCATATTTTTGAAGAATTTTTTTGGCAGAATTATGGCAGGGAGGTGCACTCACTCTTTCAGGCCAAGAAAAAGCCCTTTTCTCAAAATCAAAATTGACATTGGTTTTACAAACAGGGTGAAAAAGGTCTCTCAACTTGGTAAAACAGTCTGTAAAAAACAAAAAGTAAAAAAGTTGGAATGGGAGCCACAGCAGTGAGGTGTGACTAGTCAGGTCTGCTGAGCAGCCTATACAGCTCCCAGATCTTGGACAGTTGTCTATCTTCTTTCCCAATGAGGATTACCTGCAACAAGGTGTGATGGCTTCTCATTCCTGTAGCAATATATCTTAAATTTTGCCAGATAATTATTAATACATTAAATTGTGTTCACAAATTAAGATCCTACATGGTTTTTGCTGAAAGATAATAAGCTCATCCACCAGTCCAGTAGTCAAGTTGATGCCTTTTCTATGCTTTGTATCTTAGGAAAGTTTTCTGTAAAGCCAGTGCAAAATATTGTGTGCTCTGACATTTGTCTTTCTGTTTGACATTATTCCCAACCCTAATAAACTGGTGACCAAGGCCTCACTGATTGTCTGTCAGATGACTTCTTTATACAGGAAAAAGTCAGTCTAGTCACATATTGTGCATTTGCATGCTCTTGTACAAATATTTTGCTGCTGAAGATAAACAGTAGGCTGGTTGATCCCCTTGTAATGCAAGAGTATTATGTTGCTAGTTGTTTGCCTCTACAACTGCAAACAAGCAACAGATACTTCAGAGCTCCTGTGTCATGGTCACACTCATTGAAAAAAGGAAAGCAATCATAACATTGCTTTGGACTTCTGCAGTAGTGAATTATTCTTACTGTGGAGGAAAAGGGAAACTAGGAGATGAATCTTACTATCGCTTCCAGTTAAGGGAGAACCACTGAATTAATGGGGTTTGCCTAAGTGTTGGCTCACCATGCAACAGTTGATTTATTAGGTCCACTAATAGGATTCAGGCCTATAGCAGCAGCACATATGGACACAAAATGGAGAGGGGGGGATAGGTCATTAAGAGAACCAAGTTTTGAATGCAGGAAATCCTAAGTTCAGTTTTTGGCAGTTTCTAATAGAGATGAGTGTCTGTATAGCAGAGTGGTCACAATATTGGACTGGAACTTGGATCCAGGTTCTAGGTCCCACTACTCAGTAGTGGAACTCACTGAGTGACCTGAGTCTATTCACAGCCTCTCAGCTTGACTTGCCTCATAAGGTTTCTATGGAGTTAAAGCGTGAAGGAAGACAGCCATGTACACACCACCTCGGGGTTACTGGGAGAAAGACAAGAAATAAATGTAGCTCATAAATACAAACAAAACTCTTTGTCTGAGATCTTGGAAAACTTCTGTCAGTAATTGTTAACAACACTGGACTAGATGGACCAATGTCTGGCTCCGAATAAAGTGGTCTCCTATGATTCTATGATCTAGTGATCATTCTTAAAGCAATTTTTCCACGGATGAAGGGAGATCCCTTCTTTCCTCTGGAGATCAGTGGCAGAAAAAATAGCCCCTGTGTTCAATAGAGAGAACACCCAATATATTGTTGAAATTTGGACTAGTCAAGCATCACTGCCATTGAAAGAAAGCTCTCAATGTCCATTCTCTTCAACATGCTTGGAAACACAGGCTCAAAAGTGATTTGAAGCAGTTTATTTTCTTAGGTGGCATTTAATTTTGAACCACAAATTGTACATGAGTTTACAAAAATGCTAAGCAGGAGTTGGAAGCAATGTGCATGGTTTGTGTCTTGTCACTCCATCAACACCACCATTCCGTTTTATCCTCTGTGGAGTAGGTCATGCTGAAAGATGGTGGTCCTTCCAGTGTCATCCAGTGGCTCCTTGAATGCATGACAATTTGACATTGGGTCTTTCTGTCCTTAGTCATCTGCACTGCAGAAATAAGCCAGTTTGACATCACTTTAACTTTCTTGGCCCAATGCTATAGAATTCTGGGGGTTGTAGTTTGTTGTAGGACCAGAGCTCTCTGACAGAGAAGGTAAAATGTCTCACAAAAGTACAGTTCCCAGAATTGCATAGTGTTGAGCCAGGGCAGTTAAAGTAGTATCAAATGGGAGTATGTCTGCAAAGCAGATGCAGCCCAGAAAGCATAAATGGCAATACTTTGGGTCCTTAGTTAATGAAATGTTAAATAGATGATTATTCAGGCAGATACCTTCTGTGAGACATTCCACTGAAACTGATTGTTGATGTTTCATGTGTGTCAGTGGCGGGGAGACAATTTTGTTTACTCTTTTGTATCTTGAAATGTTGGTGCAAAATTGAAGGAACCTAATTCCAGGCTGGGGTCACATTGCAACTTCCTTGGGTCATGTCAAGAGAAACAAGTTTAATTTCTATAGGAAACAGATGAAACTCTCCTCCCTTTCCTTTTACTGCTGAAAACAAACTTCCTTTCAGTATTACTGCATCATTTTTTAAAACTGTTTTCAGGCTGTGATGATGGGGGGGGGGGGGGGGTTGTAGACCAGAGCAGTGACAAGTAAGAATGTTTAAGCTGGCTTAATTGCAGCAAAAGGAAGAAAACATAATGCTAATTTCTGTTTCCTTTCTATATATTATTCTCCGATGTGGTCTATAAGTTTTGTATTTTTAAAATAAAAAAAACAGCATTTCATTTGAAGTTCCTTTATAATAATGTCAGGTTTTTTCCATTCCCCTTTCAGACATGCTGAAAGTCAGCAGAAGCACATGGCTGAGAAAATGCCAACAAAATAAAAAGAGAAAGCATCAGACTGGAGAACAAGCTAGAACTTTTTTTTTTTTTTTTTTGCTTCTGTGGTTGTACAAACGCTGATGCCCCACATGTGGCACACAAGAACCCAGTGTTAGTCATTGATTCCGGGTGCAGTCTGCCAAGCACAAGGAACCCCGCACGAAACCCCCTTTGAACCGAATGGTGGATGCACCACACCAATGCTTGGTGAATTGCTCCCGATGTCTGAAGCTTTATGTCCAGTGATTGGCCTATGCTTTTTAATTTATTTGCTGTCGGGGGGGGGGGGGGGGGGGGGGAGTTTGTTTTTGTTTTTTACTTGTGCCACTAAATATTGGACAGTTCAATAATCTTATTGTAGAACAAAATGTACAGTACTTATAAACATTGCAAACATGAAAGAAGAAGAGAGATGATAGTTTAACTTTTATTTTTGTTTATTTAGAGACTTTTAAGTTAAACTGTATTTTACCATTGACTACTTTTTATTGTTCCACCATAGTTTTTAAAAAAACAAGACTGTAATTTGACGGTGCTATTACAAGTAAAAAGAAGAACATAAATGCCTGCCTTGTAGTGAAGTTGTAGCTTTCAGTAATATGTATATTTTAATCAGTTTTCAACATTTTGTGAATGTTGACTACCTGACATTCATTTTTAGATGTGCTATTAACATGCAGTTGGGTTGAAAGAGCTACCTTGAAAGTTTTATGTATAAATATGTAAAATAAAAATTAAAAATTTCTTTCATATCATATGTCTTTTTGTTGACTAGTGGTACAGTCTCACCTTGAATATCTTTATTGAACCCTATGTGAAATTCTTAGTTTCCCAATTTCCAAAAGCCTATTTATAGCTGAATATATATACTTACATACATATATGTATATCACTTTTTACTATTTTTTATTTTGTATTAATAGAGAATACAAATAAGTTAGTGTTAGAATCTCTCAGTGCACATAAATAGATTTAAAATTCATAAAAGTGACTGTGAGCTGAGTAATTAAAATATTACAACTTTTCAGCTGTATACAAAATGAAACCAGTGTAGCAAAAAATTAAGCACACATTTCCAACAATGTTGTACTGAATCTGGAGTATACAGGATAACAATCTCTCCATGTTAAGCTTGTTGCTAACACTATCACAATGTTAGTCTTAGTCCTGCCCATTCTCTCATTGAATTGACTAAAAGGAAACTGGAATTCACACAGTGTTTCTCAGGTTAATCATTTCTTCCAACACAGGAAGATCTAACTATCATCAGTAGCTACTGTATTTCCTCTCTTACTGTTATTAAAGGTCATGATTTCATTTTTAGTCTCAAAAGGGAATTCTGTGTCTCTCATATAAAGTTAGTCTTTGGATGGAAAGCCTGAATTAGAAAGAGTCAGAAAAATAACACCCAAATACACTGGGAACAATCATAGTCAATGAGGGGTTGAAAAAGATAAAACTAGCAAATGTGAGATATTTGAGAGACAATTGTAATGTGTGTTTCCTGCAATGCTTAGCATTTTGACATAAAATTAAAAAGTGAGAAATACCTGACTTTCATACATGCTCATTAATGTATTTGTACCAATTTATACCCCACTTTTCCATCCAGGAAGTGAAGCTTAGATCTTAAGAAAGTTACTTCTGTGATTTTGTAAATAAGGTGGAAATATAAAATTTACTGAAATAATTTTTATGCCAAAATAGCTGAACTACTTACAATAAACAAATGGAGAAATTATCATTGAGACATACTAGAATTTGGAGTCATGGAATGAAAACATTTAAGGCAAGAGAATGGAATACAGTATTTCTTCATGCAGTGCTTTATTACATGAATTGTCATAAGACATTGTGATTCTTGTTAAGCACAAATGTTTGGGTTGTGTGTGTTTTCAAGATTAAACAAAACTCATAGAGATCTCTGAAGGATTATTAATTGCTGCTAGTTATGACTGAAGCTTTCTTGCTTGGGACTTCTCTCTTCTGGCCTGTTGGAGACGTAACATAGGTAGGAATGCAACTAACAAGCATGGTCTCTGAAATATAAATATCAACCAGAGGGAAATCTGAGTAGCAGTGTGACCACAGGACTGGGAACACAGTTTAACCCTTACATTCTGCTGTGGTTGTGACAGAATTTCTACCCTACTCGCATCAGGAAGTAAGCCTCCATCAGATCATCCTTCTGATGCAAATGGGGTGATGAATCATCAGAACATCAAGGTAATGAACTTTTAAGTCTGCTTCTCATTCTTTGTGATGGACCCCTAGGCCTTCTTCAAGTCTCCCCCTTTGCCAAATAACATTTTGAACCTTAAATGGAGACCCAAGATTGTATAATTCCCATGTTAAAGTTCTTTGAGAGGAGGGCTGGTGTTTTAAGGTGAGCAAAATTGAGTTTTTAATCTTCAAAGCAGGAAGTAACTAGTTGGTCATTGCCAATTTCTGAAAAATGAGCAAATGCAGCCCAAAGGTCAGAGTTGTAAGAGCCCCAAACACCAACCAATATGCAGTGGTGAGCTTCCTCACTTGTACTAGTTATCTGGTAGTAATTAGAGATTGGCCTTTGGTATGATTAAGGCAGCTCAATGTTCTTATCATAAAAGAATATCCATGGTTGTTTGTCCTTGAGTATCCGTCAGGGCAGTTTGAATAAGGAAATAAATGTGTGTCAAATATCTGAATGAATTAAGAAGGTGATTTTCAGCCCATGACTTAAACACAGAACAGACTTCTGTGTTTGCTCTAAAGCCAGCATGGCGTAGTGGTTTGAGTTTTGAACTACGACTCTGGAGACCAGAGTTTGTTTCCCTGCTAGGCCATGAAACCCACTGGGTAACCTTGGGCATATCATATTCTCAGTCTCAGGGAAAGGTAGTGGCAAACTTCCTCTGAACAAATCTTGCCAAGAAAATCCCATGATAGTTTTGCCTTAGTGTCAACATAAGTCAGAAATGACTTGAAGGCACACAACAACATCAACAACAACAATGGATAACGATCAGCTTGTAAAAGTTTTAAGAGCTGCCACTCCACACATATATGTTAAGAATATAATTTTAATTACAGTTTTCCTCCTTTTATATTATTACTAATAATGAAAAGATGTAAGAAACTAATGGTGATAACTAATGTATAGGGATGAAATTACATCAGTTTACATGTGTTTTCTATACTTCCTCATCCAATGTAACCCCCATGTAGGCAACTCATGAATTTAAAGCAGAGCAAACAAGGGCATATATGCAAATTCCACCATCAGCAAATCCCCACCTGCCCAGCTTCTCTGTATATCTTCATGACTTGCACACAAAGTTCTTCAAGGGGGTTATGAAAATGTTATGCTGAACAGGTTTTCAATCTTCCCGCAAGTAAGGAACTGTGCACCATTCACACTTCCTGATTACAGGAAAGCTGAACATGCTTACAATCCTCTAAAGAGTTTAACGCAAACATGCAAAGATCTTTAGAAGTGCCTGTGTGACTGGGGATGTGAGGCTTACTGTGAACCATTTCCAACAGGCACAGCACTCTTTTAGCTTTTGTTCATGTAAGCCAGGCAGGATGCCTGCATAACACAGTAGTCACAGAAAGATAACTCCCAGAATCAGAAGTAGTTTGAAAAATGGAGGATGCAGTTGTACCCATTGTCCTACACAGGCAACTGATTGGCACCTCTGTGGAGAGAATGTTAGACTGGATGTTGTCTAATCCAGTATGGCTCTTCTGAGCTCTTCATATTGAACTTTAAAAATTGCTCTGTCATATTAAATGTAGTGTTGGAAAACAAATATAGCACAAATTATTACAATAATCTAAATCTAGAAATTCAAGTGGGAATTGTGCAGCTCTCCAACATGTTGAACAGCACTTCACATCATTCCTCACAAATGACTATGCTAGGCTAGGGCTGCTGAGAGTTACAGTCCATAAACATGGTGGGACCACAAAAGTCCCACCCTGATCTGGAGGTTTGTTGAGGTAGTAGTCCTCAAAGACCAGGTGGAATGACATCTTACTTTATCCTTCTGTTTGCCTATCACTGTTTGTCCCACGCAGAGATCTAGAGCATCAAACACAAGGTACAAAAAGCCTACACCTTACCCAAAGATGATTTCAAATCCTTCTTCCAAGGTATTAAGAGATCCACAAGAAGGGATCCCACTCTAAATTCTAATGTGTAGAAGCTTTTCATAAATGCTACCTTCCTCTATATTGAAGAAGGTACAGCTGATGCAACATTTCTACTGTGCACTATAATTTACAGTCCCATATCTTACATCTCCAAGGCTTGAAGCTTCCTCTAACAAAAAACCTCCAGTGAAACAATACCAGTATCAATAAAACACTCTTTAAAATAGGGAACAGTAAATGAGTAGTGATTATACATCTTTGAGGTATAGTGGTGAATGAACCACACCCAGCATCTGTCTCACTGCGTGGGCTCTAGTGCTCTGCTGAGAAGCTATGCTAAATAAGACATTGCAGACCTATTCATTGTGCAACATTAATTATTTGCAAGGACATCCATTTAATGGCATCTGTGTTTCCTATGTGCACTCGGCTGAACTGTAACTGGAATCTTAAGCCTAAGTGGATGGATGCGTTTTAATGAACACATGGCAAGCAGTTGTGCAATGACTAAACTAAATGCTTAAAAATACATTTATAAGAGGTAAGCACATCCAGGACGGGCAAAAAAAATAAATGGTAGTGGACATAGTAAGACAAGCAGCCAACAAGGGAAGAAAGGACAATGTTTATCATCATGTATCTCCTTTGCTGTTTGACTAAGGTGAGCATGAGCTTAAACACATGGGCTGCATCAGATACCTTTCAACTGTCCTGATTTGGCAGGGACATTCCCAGTTAATCTTCTGTGTTCTGCCTTTGTCAGCTGCATTTAAAATGTCCCAGTTTCTCTTTTCTCCTTCTGTTTTCTCTCTTTGTCCTCAGCTTACTTCCATTGAACTGAGTTCAAAGTGCAAAAGTAATTTGTAGTCAACTCAGATGGTGGGAGATGACAGGTTTGCCTGTTTACTCTCATTAATAACTTTTGCCATCTTGATCACACTCTGATGTGACTTGGTAACACATACCCCAATTTTCCATCTGTGAAATGTTGGAGGTTATGCCAGCCTGATGCTGAACTATGCAACTGGTTGTACTTTTTCCAGGGTCACACCACAATGGCAAAACAAGACAGACAAACATCTGGCAGACTATTTCTATTCACAGATAGTGAAAAATTATCTTTCCATGCATGACCCTGAATGTCACGGAATTTTCCAAAACCAATTTTACTTGTGGAATTATAGTGGGCCTTTGGTATCTGCTGGGGTTTGGTTCCAGAACCCTATATCACATTTTACTTAACATAACTTCATGTATATTGAGCTAAGTAGCACAGATGCTAAGAAAGGCTGTTAGTGAATTGCAAAGATCTATATCAGGACCTCAACAAGAGTGCCCAATGTGCTTTGATACACAATGCACAACAGGACTGATGCACATTATTGATTTGGTGCAAAAAGATCTTACCATAGAGTGTGCTGTACTTTTCTCATTTTTGTTATGTTTTAAATGCTTTTAAGCCATTCTAAATTAGTGTTGTTTTTAACAGTCCAGTTTATTTCATTGTTCTTTTTATTATTATTTTTAAAGCTGTTCTTGTTTTAATCTATGTTGTGAGCCACCTTCAGTCCCATATTGTGATACAGGTGTGATATCAAAATGGACACACACACACGTTTTTTGTATAAAATTATTTTTGAATTCTTGATAGATGTTTTCCTTCAACATACAGGTTATTTACCAGCTGTGTTTATGCCCCAACTATCCCTACATGTGGCTGAGAGCCAGCATGTATTCCTTGCTCCTCAGTTTAGTTCCATGTGAACTCTCAGTTGTGAACTACTTCTTTTTAAAAAATAGGTCAAAGAGATGTAGGAAAGGGAGAGCCCACAGTTCATCTAACATGATGAATGAAGGCTCTAGTTTGTCAGGAAACCTTACCAAGTGTATCAGGTTCCAGGATTGAGGCCAAACATAATGAGTCTCTCCCATTTTAACCCTGAATCTGAAAGGATACAAACCCTCCAACCATGCTCTAGAGCACTGATTTCAAAGCTAGAGAAGCTTATTTAACCTTGTGGCCTTGACTATGTGAAGCAGCTCCATGCCTCAGAGTGTAGCACAGCCAAGCCGCCAGTCATTTGCTCCACTTTATTTGCCTTGGTTCACTGCCACTGAAATAATTGGAAGAGAGGTGAGAGATAGGCACATCAACTCAAATGAGAAGTAATGAGTTGTTTAAGGCCAGCCAGGAGTTCGCCGCCTTAGGCAGTGTGATCTATCTGCAGTAGTTTAAGAACAGCTGTGGCCTAGACATTTGAAGCCTCTGCTCTCTTCCCACTTTCCCTAACATAAATCTGAGGGCACTTCAATAAAAATGATAGTCCTAACATTGCAATCTTTTTCACACTGCACAATCACAGCACTTTGGTATTACTTGAACTGCCACAGCTCTATCCTATGGAATCCTGGAGTTTATAAATTGAAGGACTAAAGCTCTCCAGCAGAAAATTCCAAATACTACATGAACCTACAAATTCTAGGGTTCCATAGAACAGGGATGTAGCCGGGGGGGGGGGGGGCTGGGGGGGCCCCCCCCCCCCCCCCTTCCATTAGAAAAATGAATGGTGTGTGCTGCTGCGCCGCTGCACTCAAGCCCCATTATAATGGTGGCACTTAGTCTGGACCCCCCCCCCTTCCTAAAATCCTAGCTACGTCCCTGCATAGAATGGACACATCATTTCAGATAAGGTCTGTCTGAAGCAGAGTAGAGTGATGCTACTACTTCCCTTAAAGTGGATACTGTGCTCCTTTGTAGTCCAGGTACCTTAAATGTAATCATCCATGTTAAAGTAATCAATCTGTAGTTGAAAGTAACCTTTGATGTTGTGTGCCTTCAAATTACAGTGGGCCCTTGGTATCCACCAGGGTTTGGTTCCAGGCCTCATTATATAAAATGTCATAGTAAAATGGTGACCCTTCTGTAAAACAGCAAAATCAGGGCTTCCTTTATGGAATTTATATAGTTTTGGAATATTTTCAAGCTGTGGATAATCCATGGATAAAGAATCCATGGATATGGAGGACCGACTGTATTTTTGACCTATGGAGATCATAAGACATAGGGTTTTTTGTTTTGTTTTTGGCAAGATTGGTTCAGAATCATAGTTTCATAGAATTGAAAGAGACCACATGGGCCATTCAGTCCAACAACCTGCCATGCAGGAACATACAATCAAAGCACTCCTGACAGATAGCCAACAGGCTTGCTTTTGCCTTTCTCTGAAACTGAGAGAGCATGACATGGCTAAGGTCTCCCAGTAAGTTTCCATGGCTGAGCAGGAATTCAAACCCTGATCTCTGGAGTCAAAGGGCCCGTACAGACAAGACAAAATAAAGCTGCTTCAGATCATTTTGGATGTATGCTGTTTAAATTATGCATGCGTCCTAAGAGCCCAGAAGCTACACCAAAGCCACACTCCATTTAAACAGCATACCTCCAAAGTGACGTGAAGCAGCTTTATTTTGGACTATCTGTATGGCGCCATAGCTAACAATTCTCACTGCAGCAAGCAATCTGTCATTGTTAACATTACTTGGTCTAATTTTCCCCTTATAGCAATCCTGTATGATAGACAGTGGATGTCTGAAGACAACATGCAGCCCTCAGCCTAGTTTTAAAAATGTTCTGTAAACCTTCAGTTCAGACTTCTAACAAGATCGGTCTGTCTTCCCCCACAACAAGAAGACAAAGGGAAGAAGAGAAGAAGTGGTGGAACAGGGGATGATCCTTTAGTTCCACTATGTAGCCCTGAGGGATATTCCCGACAGGAATATAGGTCTTGACAGACACAAAAAAAATCCCCCTCTTCTGCCATTCTCTTTCACAATGATTAACAGGGCATTTTCTGGACCAACCTAGCTGCCATATTCTGCACTAGCTGAAGCTTCCGGGTTTGGTACAAGGGTTGCCCCATGTAGAGCGCATTACAGAAATCCAACCGAGAGGTTACCAGAGCATGTACCACTGTTTCAAGGTCCTCCCGGCCTAGGTAGGGTCGCAGCTGGCGTATCAGCCGAAGCTGGTAACAGGTGCTTCTGACCGTTGCATCCACCTGAGAAGTCAGCTGGAGCGACGAGTCCAAAAGCACCCCCAAACTGTGAACTGAGTCCTTCAGGGGGAGCGTGACCCCATTCAGGACAGGTGGACAAATTTCACCACCCGGACTGGGTGAGCCTATCACTAGTACTTCCGTTTTCTCTGGATTCAAGCTGAGTTTGTTTTTCCTCATCCAGCCCATTACCGACTCCAAGCAGGAATTTAGAGGAGAGATGCCATCCCTAGTTACTGCATCAGTTGGGGACACAGAGAAGCATATTTGGGTGTCATCAGCATACTGATAACACCGCGCCCCATGTCTCCGGATGATATCTCCCAGCGGTTTCATGTAAATGTTAAATAGCATGGGGGACAGAATAGCTCCTTGAGGGACACCAGATGTAAGCGCCCTCTTATCGGAGCAAACGTCCCCTAGCTGCACCATCTGGAATCTAGGTAGGATTCCTACCTAGAGAGGTAGGAACTGAACCACTGGAGCACAGTGCCCCTGATACCTAACTCCCTCAGGCGTTCCAGAAGGATACCATGGTCAATGGTATCAAAAGCCGCTGAGATGTCCAAAAGCACTAACAGGGACACGCTTCCCCTGTCCATAATAGGTTTTTTTTTTTCCATTTCACATGTGCATATTATTATTGTGAATAAAATGTTAACTGAAACATGTTGAATTAACTTTTTCTGATGGTATGGGAATGCATCCCTGTTGTTTCCATGTTATTTCTACCTCTGGTACCAAGTAAAGACATAATGTTCAGGAGCACATCTACTTCATTAGTTGAGGTAATCAATATTAATTGTGTTGTCCATGCAGCAAAATACAACAAAAATCCAAAATCCACAAAAGAGTGATACCTTTATTGACCTATCCAAATGAAGAAAACACATCATGTAGTTTTTCAAAGCTTCATCAGGCAAAGATGTTAAAAATCATACAGCAGAAGAATAGTGACAATGTTATAGTCGCAGGCCTACATTTTGTCTCTGGTGTTACTTCTGTTATCAGTTAAGATGTCCTAGAGCAATATCAATGCAAGTGGAGGTCACTTCCCTTCTTGGTTATGCGGTGACAACCAGCAATATAAGACAGGTAATAAAATTTCAACTCCATCAGCAATAGAAAATCAACTTTCCTTGAGATCAAGGTTGTACTTGTCCCATGAGAAGCTAACCACCCCTTTCTTGGTTACAGAACATTTAATTTCTGAAGAAGTCCATGCATTGTTACATCTGGAAGAACTTATTCTTATTATTATTATTATTATTATTATTATTATTATTATTATTATTATTATTATCCTTTATTTATGAAGCGCTGTAAATTTACACAGCACTGTACATACAATCTTTTAGTTAGACGATTCCCTGCCCTCAGGCTTACAATCTAAAAAGACATGACACAGAAGGAGAAGGGAGTAGTGGAGGGAAAGGGTAAGAGGTCCAGCAGTTCCTCTCTACCTCCAAGGCCTGGACCAAGGCAGAGGCTTCATAATGAATGGTTAATCATTTTCAGGGAAAATACATACTATCAAGTAGGATAATACATAGACAGTACATAGCAATACAGGAACTTGTAGGTGCTGTATAAATAAAAACTCACCCACTGTAGTCCAAGCAAAAGAGTGTTATGCTCGTTTACCTGTAGTTCAGTTGTCAGTCTACAGACAACAAGGACAGTACACATACAAGCTGAGTCTCCATTATCTGAAATGCTTGGGACCAGACGTGTTTTAGATTTCAGATTTCTTTTAGATTTTGGTATACCTGTATTTGCCTATATGCACATAACGAGATATCTTAAAGATGGGACCTAGATCTAAACACAAAATACATTTATGTTTCATATACACCTCATACTCATAGACTGAAGATAATGTTATACAATATTTTAAATAAATTTGTACATGAAACAAAGTTTGTTTACACTGAACCATCAGAAAACAAAGGTGCCACTATCTCAGCCATGTTTTCATCTTTAGATTTGAACAGAATAGGATTAAGAATAGTAATAGGCAATGGGAGTAGGAAATGAAGCAGATTTGAAAACAAGAGTCAATATGGTGAAATAGGCAATTCTTTACATATAATTGTAACAGAGGCCTTCGGATTAGTCCAGTTAATATTAATACAAGGTGATCAAGCATTATTGCTAAGGGCTGCAATCACACACGCAGAGAGAAATAACAACTTTTTATCTCTAAAAGCTCTCCTGATGTTGCCCTGAACATTTCAGATGAAGAGTGGAATAATATGTAAAAATAAAAAGTTGTATCCCTTCTTATTATCATCATATCTCTAATTTTATTTACTATATTACTAAAATGAGCAATGCATCCTTGTAATAATAATGATGATAATCACAAGCCATTTCAGAAGCCAAACCAGACTAAACCCAAGATTACTCATAAAGATGGACTGACTCTAATGAAAAAATACTTGAAGCAATAGAAAGAATGGGAAAAAAATTTAGGCAGGAACTTAAAACCTCCAGAAATGAAATGAGGGCAGACTTTAAGAAGGAAATAGAGGAATTAAAAGACACTATTAAATCTATGAATGATGATTTAAAAGAAATACACAATGAGGTGACAACTTTAAAACAAAAAACTGAAACATTAGAAGTTAAGACAACGGAAATTGAAACAAAGCAGACTTTAGAAAATGAACAAAATCTAATTAAAGAAGCCAAACAAAGGAAAAAATGTCTGAGAATTAGAGGGCTAAAGGAAAACCTGGGAGAAAATTGATATGATTTAATACTCCCTTTTTTGGCAGAATTAATGGAGGTCTCTATTGATTGCATTGAGGCAGAGACGGATAAGATCTATAGAATTAGTTCAAATTTTGCAAAAAGGAAGGGACTCCCAAGAGACATTTTGGTTTTCTTTTTGAAGGAAAGGATGGTAGACAGGATTGTGAAGGAAGGATTTGGGAAAACAATGTTAATTGATGACTCAACTATTAAAATATTTCGTGACATCCCAGTTGCAATATTGAGAAGACGTAAAGATTTTTTTTAAACTAAAATATTGCAAGACAGAAGTATTCAATTCAGATAGGATTTAACTGAAGGTCTATGGATCTATTGGAAAGAGAAAAACATAAGAATAAACACTATTGAGAGAGCCAGACAAATACTAGAAGAAATTCGGAAAAAAGGGGAAATACTCGACACAACTGAAAATTTAAAAACTCTAGACCCAGAAACCAAATCTGACCCAGCAATAGATCCAGAACTAATATAAAACCAGTATGAAATTTATTTCCTGGAATGTAAGGGGAATGAACACTCCCCACAAGCGTAAACAAGTGTTTCATTTATTGGGAAAGGAAAAAGCAGACCTGTGCTGCATTCAGGAGACTCATATAAGATTGAAGGATTGTAAATATTTATTACAACCTAAATTAGGTAAAGCTTATATCTCTGCCAGAAACCAAAAAAGATGTGGGGTTGCATTATATGTCTCTGATAATATACCTTCTAAAGAAATCTTGGTAGACAATGAAGGCAGATTTGTCGCAGTAGAAATAAAACTAGATGAGAAGATTATACTTGTGATTGGTTTATATGCCCCAATAGACAACAAAGCTATGTTTTATGAAAGATTAAGAGAAAAAATTATAAGCCTGGGTTATGAGTCATATGTGATCATGAGTGACTGGAATGGGGAAGTAAACCCTCTGAAAGATAGAGATCATCCAAATAAGAAAATCAAAGAAAAGCAAGGCAAACTACCTAAAGCGTTTTTTACTTTAATTGACACTTTAAATTTGTACGATATATGGCGACATCAAAACGAATCTGCCAAACAATTTACATATTATTCGGACTCCCAGAAATCGTTACCCAGAATTGACATGATAATGATTTCCCAAGACCTTGTTAAAATAGTGAAAGAAACGAATATTCTGGCAAAAAAAATCAGACCATAACCCTATCAGTATTGAATGGTGTAGGAGTAAGAAAGAGAGAAACTGGAGACTGGATGAAAACTTATTAAAAAACCCACCCATAGTAAAACAGGCTAAGGAAATTTTGAAATTTTATTTTAAAGAAAATCTAAATAATGGTGTGAAATTAAATACGGTTTGGGATGCCAGCAAGGCCGTCATGCGGGGTTTTTTCATTCAAAAAAGCATAGAACAAACGAAAAAATGGAAATTAAAATATGAGATTCTAAATAAAGAAATTCAAGAAAAAGAACAGGAGCTAAAGAACAAAGGGAATAGAAAAGTTATAATGGCAGAAATAAAAGTGTTGCAGGTTCAATTATCAGTGATGACATCAGAAGAACTTGATAGAAAATTAAAGAGTGTAAAACAAAGATATTTTGAATGGGGGAATAGATGTGGGAAACTATTAGCTTATAATTTAAGAAAACAGAGAGAAATGAGAGTAATCTCAGAAATGTGTGAGAACAGTAACTGAATTACGAATAACAGAGAAATTATGACAATATTTAAAAGATATTATGAGAACCTGTACAAAGAACAGGAAAAAAGCCAAAATTTTTCAGAAAAAGTAGAGAAATATATACATACGCACAGATTACCAGCAATTAATGAAAAACAAAGGGGATTTTTGAATAATAAAATTACAATGCAGGAGATAGTTGAAACCATAAAAGGAATGAAACAGGATAAGGCTCCTGGTCCTGACGGGTTGAGCATAGGTTATTATAAAACGTTACAAGAAGAGTTATGTTTACCATTTTTGGAATTACTAAATGAAATAACAACTTATGACATCCCCAATTCTTGGACTACTGCATTTATAACTCTGATACCTAAATCTGGTAAAGATCTTAAAATACCCCAAAGTTATCGTCCTATTTCCTTGCTTAATGTAGACTACAAAATTTTTTCGGCAATCCTAGCCAACAGACTGAAAAAGATTCTACAAGAACTGATCAAAAAAGAACAAGCCGGTTTTCTACCCCAAAGACAAATGAAGCAGAATATAAGATCTATTGTCAATATGATAGAATATTACGATAAGAACTCTCCCAAAAAATGTGCTTGCATCTTCTTAGACGCAGAAAAAGTGTTCGACATGCTCGACTGGGAATTTATGAAAACGGTAATAAAGTCGACTCAGATGGGTGATAAATTTAGTAAATGGATAGACATGATTTATAACAAACAAACCACACAGATTCTTGTAAATATGGAAAAAACTAATATTTGTAATATTAAGCGAGGCACGAGACAGGATGCCCTTTATCCCCACTGATTTTTATATTAACTCTAGAAGTTTTGTTAAACCAACTCACAGGAGGAAGTATTGCCAGTGAAACACCCAAAATACCAAAAATAAATTCTAAATGTAAGATCTTAGCATACGCAGACGACTTGGCGTTAATTATAGAAGACCCGTTGGAAAATACTAATGATATCCTTAACGTAATTAAAAAATTTGGTAAGTTTTCTGGACTTAAGATAAACAAAGAGAAAACTCAGACCTTGATGATTAATCTAAAGAAAGAAGAAAATTTGTTGCTCTACCAGAAAACGGGGCTTCATATCCAAAAGAAAATCAGATATTTGGGAATAACACTGACTAATAAAAATTCAGAATTGTATGACAATAATTATACCACTTTGTGGAAATAAATTAAAAAAGAATTAGAAAGATATTCCAAATTGAATTTATCATTAATGGGAAAGATTGCCACAATCAAAATGAATATTCTGCCCAAATTCATGTGTTTTTTTCAAAATTTGCCCATAGTCAAAAATGAAATTTTTTTTACTTTGTGGGAAAAGGAATTATTTGAATTCATATGGAATAAAAAGAAACCCCGAGTAACAAAAACTGTTATGAAAGATTCAAAAGAAAACGGGGGCTTAGGGGTACCTGATCTAAAACTATATCATGATGCGTGCGCGCTAGATTGGATACAGAATTGGATTTTGTGTTATAATCATGACTTATTAAAATTAGAAGGATTTAATATGAGCTGTGGGTGGCATAACTATTTAGGATATAAAAAGAAGCCGAAAAACAAAGAAGTTGGGGATCACGCAATCCGAACGCCACTGTACCACGTCTGGGAGAGAAGAAATTTTATAATAAACTACCGAACTGGATCTCTCCTCAGGAAGCTTGGGGTCTGGGAATAGGAAGAACACAAAAGGTAATCAGGTATAAGGATTTACTTGATTGGACAAATGGTATTCCAAAAATGTTATCTATAAAAGAACTATGGGAAAAAGGAATCAGTGTAGATTGGTTTACATTCTATCAATTAAAAGAAAGGTTTAAATGGGATATGGAGCAACACGGAATAAATGAAAATGAAACAGAGCTGGATAAAGTGCTTATACACTCAAATAATGCTACTATATCTAAATTGTACAAGGTACTTTTGAAAAGAGAAACAGAAGGAGAAGTAGTTAAAGAAACATGTATTAAATGGTCGCAAAATATAGGATATAGTATTTCTTTGGATAATTGGCAAAGGACATGGGGAAAAGACCTGAGATTTACTAATAGTATGGATGTAAAGGAAAATTTTTATAAAATGTTACACCGTTGGCACTACTCTCCCAGTAAAATAGCTAAAATACAAGGGAGAAATTTAAGTTTTTGCTGGAAATGTCCTAGTACAACAGCAATATTCTATCATGTATGGTGGACCTGCCCAGTGGCAAATAAATATTGGAAAATAATTCATGATGTTACACAAAAAATTTTACAGATCAAAATTAATTTCAAGCCCGAGGTTTTTCTGTTAAAAATATACTAGAAGATAAAGGTGAACGTATTAATTTGGAGTTTTTGTTGTATGCCTTTACGGCGGCAAGGTTGTGTTATGCCAAACGATGGAAAGATAAAAATGTTCCAACAACTCAAGACTGGTTGGAGAAATGGTTGAGTATGGTACAATTGGATAAATTAACACTATTAAGAAAAGACAAATGGTCTGATGATTGGGAAGAAAACTGGAAAAAAATATACGATTATGTAAAGAGCGATAGGTAATGATACTGTATCAATAGTTCTGTTGTAGCTTTCAGAAACAAGGATAAAGGAAGCTTGATTGCTACTCATTGACTGATATAATGTAATATAGGGCAGAGAAGGGGGAATTCCAAGGTATAGGGGGGTAGAAAAACTAAAAATATATGATCAAGTATGTACTAATGTATAACTCTATATTTTCTAATTTGATTGGAAACTGTAATATCTTGATCTAATAAAAATAATAATAAAAAATAAACCCAAGATTACTCATAAAGATGAAAAGCCATTTGAAACCACTTTAAATGGCTGCCTACACAAACATTTGAAGTAAAAATGGCCTGAGCCACATGGCAAAAAAGGCCTTCCATCAACATAAAGGCAACCACCACAGAGACTAGTTTTCAGTGTAATTAGGGATGCCATATCCCGGTGGCCGCCGGGAAAATCCCGCTTTTGGGCCCCCCTCCCGGTCACGGCCCGGTTTGGCCCCCACCCATGTATTTGTCCCGGTTCAGGGACTGCTTCTGCGGCCATTGCCACTGCCACTAATATGGCTGGCCGCGGCGCCAACCCACCTCCTCCTTCTCTTCCTGGACTGGTGGGGAGTGCCAGCCCACCTCCTCCTCTGGCTCCATCTTCCTCCTCCTTCTCGGCGGCAGCAGCACCGCCGCCTCCGCCATCGTGCCTCCCGCGCCAGGGCCAGGGCTTTCCCATGTGCGCGGGGGGCTCTAAAGCAGGAGCTTGTCCCCTGCTTTGTTGCCAGCCAGCAATTGGCCGGCTGGCCAAAGGGGACGGGCTCCTCTGCGCGCGCCGCCCGGGCATCAGCAAGGGCCAGCAGCAGCACGCGCAACTGCCCCGCTTCCCTGCGCACATGCGCGTGAGCCTGAGGAGGAGGAGGAGGAGGAGGAGGAGGAAAGGTGCGTCAGTGGCCATTAGCTCTGCCTTGGATTTTTTGGTTTTTTAATTAATTTTTAAAAATATAAAATACTTATTTTCTTATTTTATTAATTTTTATTATTGCTTGTTTTATATTCTATTTCATTATTTTTATTTTTTCTTGTTTTTTATTTTATTAATTTTATTATTGCTTTTTATTTTTTTTCCATTATTTGTATTATTAAATATATACATCCCTGTCTTGATTTTTATTTATTTTTCCATTATTTTTATTATTAAATATATACACCCCTGTCTTGATTTTTATTTTATTTTTTTTCATTATTTTTATTATTAAATATATAAATATGGCCAGAAAGGGAAGTCCATTTCTGCTATCTGTCTAGGAATAATGCCAAAATGTCCTCCATCTTGATCATGCTTTAGAAACATGCATTTAGATTAACATTTTTTAAAAATCATCAATTTTTTTGTGTGTCCTCCATTTTTATAAAATGTGTCCTACATTTGTCCTACATTTGTCCCAGTTTGGAGGTCCTGGCTTATGGCAACCCTAGGTGTAATAGGCCTTAGTCACTGACAGCCATCCCTCTCTAACAGAGCTCTATCTTTACAAAATTTGACTCAAGAGCACAATATTAAACTTACAGCGCTTTATAAATAAAGGT
>NC_056524.1:247472959-247480740 GCF_019175285.1 Sceloporus undulatus
TAATAATAATAATAATAATAATAATAATAATAATAATAATAATAATAATAATAATAATAATAATAATATACCTCAAGCAACAGAAAATAAGTTCTATGATGTGACATTTTACACATTCATTCATTTTTAGAATGCTGGAGCCAGGAAAATGATTGCCTTTCAACAAGATCATGAGGAATGCCTTTTAACTTTGTTTTTAAGATGTGATGGTTTAAGTTTTTATATTAATTCCTATTCGCCACAACAATTATTTTCTCTTTTTTGTTCATTTAAACTTTTTTAAAGATTGTTTGATAACTGCAGCTTTCCTGAATTACTTGGTCACTTGATGTCTACAACAACAACGAGTGTGTACAACAGCAATCTAGCAAAATGGATGGATTCAAATGCATTTTTAAAAACATGTCATTCTGTGTAAATGATATAATTTGCTTCCATGGCCATTTTCCATCACTGTTTTTAGCAGCTAGTTTGTTCTTGCATGCTTTTGCCCCCTGGCGGCCTACAAGGATATTTTGAATTTTCTGTGGCCAAATTCCCTTTTTGACTGTGCTAATTGGAATATTAAGCATTTAATGTTTACGTACAATTAAAAATATTTAAATAAGTGATTCTCCCCATACTTTATTATACTGTCAATTTTCTGACATCATGTTATAGAAGAATCCAGTAGTCCTTATTTCTAGCATCAAGAAGCTTGAATACTTGAACAACAGTGTAAACTAAGAAAATCATGGATGAACCTGTGTGCATTCCGTTACATATGAATAACTACCAGCACATATATCTGCATTCTGTGCAGAGCATGGAACAAACTAATTCATTTACATAATTCATTAACGTTAAGCCCAGTCATCCCTAAACTTCACTACAATCAGTATATACCACAATTAAAATAATAATAAAAAACCTTCAAGCAGACTCACTGCTTTAAGGAATGGCTGGAAAGAAGAATAAATTGCTCTGTTTATTCTTGTCTGCCGGAAGAAGAACTCCATAGATGATATGAGTTTGCAGGTGGGCTACTCCAGGCCTAGGCCCAGAACTAGGCTTTGTAGAAAATTGATTAATTTAGCAGATTAGAAAATTGTTTGAAGAAGAAGAAGAATCGCCATCATCATCACAGAGTTGGAAGAGACCACAAGGTCCAGTCCAACCCCATTCTGCCATGCAGGAACACACAATCAAAGCTCCCGCAGCAGATGGCCATCCAGCCCCTATTTAAAAACCTCCAGAAAAGGAGGCTCCACCACTCTCCAAGAGAGTGCATTCCATGGTTGAAAAGCTCTTACTGTCAGGACATTCTTCCTAATCTTGAGGTAGAATCTCTTTTCCTGTAGCTTGAATCCAATCCTCCAGGTCCTTGTCTCTAGAGCAGCAGAAAACAAGCTTGCTCCAACTTCAATATGGTATTCCTTCAAATATTTAAATGGCTATCATATCACCTCTTCTCCAGGCTAAACATACTCAGATCCTTAAGTCGCTCCTCATAAGGCATGGTTTCCAGACCCTTCACCAGTTTGCTCACCCTCCTCTACACACTCCAGCTTGTAAACATCCTTTTTGAATGGAGGAGGAGGAGGATACAACTGAACAGTGGGACCCTAGAGTTTATCAAACAGGAGAAATTTCTCTTAAATTCAAATGAAAAGAAAGTGGGGCCAGAACGCATTCACTTAGTCGCTAGTTTAGTGCAATTACGTGAATGCACATTGCATTCAAACTGGCTTCCCATTGCCCAAAAATAGCATGCCATTGCCCAAATTTGCGTGTGGCAGTCTATCATGCAATAACGTGAAACCACATGATTGCGTTCGGACTGACTTCCCATTGCCTGAATTTGCATGTAGTGGGTTATCACGCAATAACGTTAAACCCCATGATTGTGTTCAGATTGCCATTGGATTATACTTCCAATTTCCCTTGTCTGATAAATTCCCCTGTAACTAAACTCTTCATAAATAAGGCCAGCAATCTAGCTACTTAGTTAATACAATAAGATCCAGTGGCATCACTAGGGTTGGTGTAGTAACTCATGGTTACACACCATTGACCTCCTTCCATGTCACATCATACAGAATCCTTAATAATGATTTTTGTCCTAATGTTACTCATAAATCATAATTCCTATATATCACCGACTATAATGTCAATAGTTGTGACATAAACAACTAGTAAAATTAAAAGTATACCTTTATATTACAATTATCTTATGCACAGCCTAAATGTATTTACATGTACATGGTTTCATGTGATTAAAGTGAGATTTGGTAAGATGTGTGTTTGCAAAAAAAAAAAAAAAAAAAGTAAAAGAATAAAAAAAATTAAAAATTGTTTTTAAAATTATTTAAAAATTTACTACACTTGATTTAAATTTAAAATACCCTGCCCCACCCAAATAATCTCTTCAGTATTTTAAAGGGATGCAGACAAATGCCACAGCCAGTTTCTGCCCAAAGGCAGATGTTTGGGGAGCACTGGTGTCATCCCTCCTTAGGATGTCACCTGGTGTGGCCTATACCCACTGCACACCCCATATTATGCCCCTGGTAACCTCTCCTAGCCTGACTCCTCCAATGAAACATCATTCCCCCCCATGCTGCCATTGCTGACAGAATAGACCTTCTCCCCATGCAGCAGATGCCTAATAAAGTAGGTCAGGGTGGGCAGAATTACAATCATAGCAATAAAGTCACAATCATGACTATGGTCCAAAACACACTGCAGTTTGAGACTGCTTTAACTGCCTTGGCTCAGTGCTAGGGAATTCTGGGAACTGTGGTTTATTTTGGCATCAGACTTCTCTGATAGAGAAGGCTGAATGTCTCACAAAACTACAGTTCCCAGAATTCCCTACCATTGAGCCTAGGCTGTTAAAGTGGTCTCAAACTGGATTATTTCTCCAGTGTGTTTTGAACCTTAGTAGCTATCATTAATATGGAAGTTACCCATCTTGATTATGACTATATACTTAACTAAGCATATTCGGTACACGTAAATAAATAGCTGATGTGGAATACTGCCCATAATCTTTTTGTACTAATGTTCCCAACTCTGATCCTCAGTACAGTGTACACATGTTGAACATTATGTGTCAAAAGCTTTACCTGTGTACAGATCAATATGTATCCAAGAATACTCTGTGTGTGTGTGTGTGTGTGTGTGTGAGAGAGAGAGAGAGAGAGAGAGGGGGGGGGGTGCCTTCAAGTTATCTGTTGACTTAACCTGTGTTGAATTTATTGTGTTAATAACCCTTGGCCTTAAAGCAGATCTTTTCTAACCTCAAGTCCTCAACTGTTTTCAGATTACAAGTGTTATCATCCCCAGCTATCATGGGTAATGGTCAGACAGAATAATAAAATATCCTGGGTGAACCTAGGTTGAAAAAGTAGGGTTTAACGGAATCTCCAGAAAGCACAGTCCTTAGTGTCACCTTCTCCCATATCCACTGGCAAAGCAATAGAGCGGACACCTACTATCTGCAAAATCTTCACTTCTTTTTTTATAACCAGCTGCTTTTCCTTCTTCACTACTGGCAATTTAATTAATTGTTTTCTTTCTTCAGGCCATGTTACTAAACTAATCCTTGAATTATTCAGTTCTTGTTTCCTCCCAGTGTGCCTTTTAATTATTTAACTCTTTTGGTCAAAGCAATGGCTCATTCATTGCTGAAACTGAGCAAAATTGGACTTCTTTAGTACAGGGATGAGAAACTTCCTGGGAATTATATGCATGTTGTTGATTTCCATGGAAGAAAGATAAGATATTAGAGATATAAATGCATAATGACTAATTTTATGGAATGACTGAGAGTGAAATCAAACTGATATTTCCAGCAAGGGTAAATCCAGAGAATGAATTGTTCACTTTATTGTCATTGCTGCGTGCCTTCAAGTCATTTCTGATTTTTGGCAATGCTACAGCGAACCTATCACAGGGTTTTCATGGCAAGATTTGTTCAGAGAGAGTTCCCTTTGCTTTCTTCTGAGGCTGAGAGTGTGACTTGCCCAAGGTTACCGAATGGGTTTCCATGGCTAAGCAGATGGCTATATTTTTGAAAGTTCCACTAATTCAATGGATCAACTCAATCTGGGACTAGCAACTGGATTTAGCTATTGGAAATTGATTTTCTGCCATGTTAAAATGTTATAAGCTTTAGACGTTAAACTATATGAATACTCTAGTTTCATGAGTAACATTTTATCTTGAGAAGTGGAAGGTTTTGTGATCTCAGAAATTAATCAAATTGTAGCTGTTCTTCTACTTCAGCATCAACATATAAAAGATTATGGAACAAAATTAAAATTTCAAAAGCATTGGAAAACCAATATGTTGAGATAGTGAAACAAACTTGGGTAAGAGTTAATATGCAGTAAATTTGAAAAATGAAGAGGTTTAGATCATGGAATTCTAATGATGATTCTTGATAATTAATGTTTATAATGTATCAGCAACATCAGGCTGTAATCCATCCTTTCCTGCACATATGTCTTATCAGACACAAACCAGTGTACAGGATTGCATCATTTACATTCTTTCGTAATGGATTTTTTTTTCCTGCTGAAAGTATCCCTCTTTCTGCTTATAGACCTTGAGTTTTACATTTTCTCAAGTATCTATCCTGGTTCCCCAGTAAAGGTAACAAATTATTTTAAAAAGTTATGTAAGCACAATGTTCCAAGTAATAAAAGAGAAAGTGAGATTTTTCTCACTATATACATTCCAAACAAAGCTTAGAAATAACAATTTATGAGTAATGTAGCTACTTGTAACAAAAGTGGAGATAATGATGAGAGTGGAGCAAAGTTAAATTCCAAACTTAATGTAAATGAGTGGAAAATTAGTTGTGGGGTAATGAGTAACATTTTCTAATAACATTCTAGTTGTTTCCTAAAGGTATTTTTATAGAGTCATTTTCAATGAAATTTGTCAAATGTTAAGCCATTCTCAAAGGGTCCCTCCCTATCAAGGTCTTGAAAAAATAAATGAATCAGTTACAGACTAATTATTATGTTAATGGTAACAAATTATTTCAGGCGGGCTTTTTAACAAGTACATAATTAATTACTTATGAAAAGTAACATTCCCATCTCTGCTTTCGTGTATATACCTAAAATATAGACATGGTATCATTCAGTCAGTCAGTGTCTTTATTACAGTCAACAGACCATGAGGCAAAGAACAAGTTAAAAACATCAAAAATATCATTCATAAATGCCTGACCTCTGTTAGGCATAAAACTTGACTTTGCCAGAAAATCCTTCCCTAGTAGCTACATGTGTATTTTGTAGGAAAAACTGTTATTTTGATACACTTTAATATAAGCCATTGAAACTGTTACATAACACCCTGATGAAACAACTTTTATACTGTATTTCATTTAGGAAGGCAGGTAAGAACAACAACAACATACAATAAGAACAAAGCAACGGAAGGCAATACAGTATTCACAAAAACAGTCATATAAGAGAACACATAGCTTTAATTAATTTATTTCAAATCATTGCCATGTTTAGAAGTTGTGTCTTGCGATGTGAAGTACTCTTGCATGTTGGAATCCCATCAGTGCATTTTAAAACTGAGAATTTACATGACTGGCTACCTCTATCAGGATATTATTTACCATAACACTCATAAAACCAGCAGGCAATGGGAATGGCAGCTGTAAGAACGGGTGGTAGTGAGAGTACTGTACAACCTGGTAACAGCTAGTTAGCTATATGGGTTCACCGTAGTGGGAATAAGGTTATTCTGGACTAGTCAGTTACTCAGTTTGATATAAATTCATTGTCTGGTGATTGTTAAATTGTATCAATATGTTGTTAATCATTATATTTAAATATTTAATCTGTATTTATTGTAATTGTGGGTATTCTTTACTTGATCATAATGCATGAAGAAAATGAGCTGGCAATATGAGTTTCCTGGGTCAGAGGGAGATATGCTGATGGCAGGGCAAAGTGTTGTTACAGAAGGAGAGAGAGAAAGATACTTAATACTTGCCTTGGCTTTCAGTTGTCTTGCCATCCTAGGGAACTTGGAGAATTAAGCAAGCCACCCATAAAATCTCACTTTACTCCTATCTAATGCCAAATCAGTTAAGTAAATATAATCTGACATCCTTGTAGCCCAACACTCAAGTTCTTCCTGCAGAGTAATGTGTTAGCAAGCAGGTGAGGGAAATTGGGTGGGAGAGCAGCGGTGTGGACCATCTTAATTCAATCAAATTACCTATTATCAGACACAATCACACTCAGTGTGTATACATAAATCTGAAGAGGAGGGATAGATTAGGGATTCTATTAGTGTACTGGCCATCCTACTGTCTATCAGAATCCCTGGCTGAGCTCATAGAACTGGTCTCAGAGTTAGTGCTGAAGTTACTCAGTCTTTTGGTGCTGAAGTCACTCAGTCTTTCAGCATCTCACCAGTCTGTCAGTTGAAGCTCAGGAATTCATGGCAGCCATAGCAAACATGGGGTTATCCCAACTGGTCTTGGGCCCTTGATGTTGCCTTCAATTCTGAGCATATGGACCTGTGGGTGAAAGTGATTAATATCCCTCCATTGTGTTAGACAGATTGTTCTCTGGTGAGAGTTAGTAACATGGCTACTATCTGTCCCTGCAATGATGGTGGACCTGTATAAAACCACCAGGAGAAATCCTGGATGCATGGGACATGTGTTATCAGTATGTTGATCATACAAAAATATACTTTTCTATGCCTTCAATAATACATTGCACCCGTGTCATATGCAGGCACACTATATGTGGCTTTCAGCTTATGCTGAAAGCTGCACAATAGAACTGGCAATGGTGCACACATTGCACCGCACCGCATGCACAAGCCCCATTGTTTTCAATGTATTTGTCTTATGCGGGGGGGAGGGAGTCAGAACAGATCCCCCATGTAAGGCAAGGGCACACTGTAGCATCAGCTAAGGATAGCTGTCTCATCTGAATGAATTCCTGGAGGAAAAGGCTAGAAAAGGAAAAACAAACTGAAGCCAAATCCAAACAAGAAAGAGGTCCCTATTGTCAAGGGTCCTAACCTATGTTTGGAGGTGTGACAACCAGACCTACATGATATTACACTCCCCCTGAAAGATGGTGTTTACAGCTTGGGGGTGCTCTTGGATCTGTTACTCCAAATGACAACCCAGATAAATTCAACTGCTAGAAGTGCTTTATTATCAGCTTTGGCTGTTACACCAGCTGCTCCCCCTCTCAGAGCTGGAAGGTCTAAAAATGGCAGCTCATGAGCTGGTAAATTCAATGCTGAGCTTTTGCAATGTGCTGTACCAAGTTTGGAAATGTGTTCAAACCATGGCAGTCAGATTGTTATTGGTACACCTTGGAGTGATCATGTTACAACAAAATTACAATCCCTCCCATGGCTGCCAAATAATTTCTGGGCAAGGTGTCGCATGTTGGTTGTTACCATTACAGAGCTACATTTTTTGGATCCAGGTAACCTATGAGACCACTTTCTCCCATACAATCTACCCCATACTCTCAAGGTCCACTGGGGGATACCTCTGTCAGTCATCCAAAACTAGGCTTATAACTGTTACCCAAATCTCTTCTGCCAGGAATGACCTGGCAGAAGAGATTTGACAGCTGCATAGTCTCTTCTGACAGACCTATCCATATTACTTTCAAATTATCAATGTTAAATTATTCATTGCTTGATTTTAATATGAATTGGTTTATAGACTCTTTTATCTGATATTATGGGTTCATTCTGTTGTTCTTCCCCACTACAATCCATAGGAAGGAGCA
>NC_056524.1:247480750-247489424 GCF_019175285.1 Sceloporus undulatus
GATGATGATGATGATGATGATGATGATGATGATGATGATGATGATGATGATGGGCTGTTACTCACTGTAATATTAAAAAGTAACTAGAATCACAGAAACAAAGTTGAAAGAGACCTCAATGACTGTTTAGGCCAACCTCTGCCATGTAGAAATGTACAATCTAGCTTATTTCAAGAGGGAACTGGATGCAAACTCATGAATATTCAGGTACAGTAAAAACAAAAAGAACTGGTAGCTCTCAGTACTGGTTGAGCCCAGTGACTCACACAGAAAATAAGACTGTCTCCCTTAGCTGAAGTTGGGAAACATACACTGGTCTGATTTCTGGCAGTGTGGGCTTTCTGTACATCATTTTACACTGCTGGGCATTTTACCTTGCACTTCTGATGTTATTGCTGGAAGAAGAAAAAATGAAACTACTAATCTAAGCTTTTCATTGGTCTTGGTGAACAAGAGGGAAAAAAGAGGCACACATTAAACATTTGAAGACAATACAAAGAAAATATGAGTCAAAAACACTGTGAATGATTTCTTGTGGCATAGCAGAAAACTTTCAGTTCCTCCAAAGCACTGGGGCAAGTGAAAGGAAAGACATTTCTCAACTGTCTTAGTCTCTACACCTACAGAAATTAAATTTGGGAAAGGCACAGCAATACAATAAGAATGAGCAGATAGAGAAATGTCAGGGAATTCAAACATTACATTATTGGGACATCATTCTTCTGGGACTGACAATTAGTCAATGGATACCATGTCCAAAAAGCTATGGTATTATTTTTTTTTAGTCTGTTGTGTACCTTCAAGTCTTTTCCAACTTATGATGACCCTAAGGCAAACCTATTGTGGGGTTTTATTGACAAGATTTGTTCATAGAGGGTTCCTTTGATGCTGAGAAAGTGTGATGTGCCCAAGGTTACTTGGTGCGTTTCCATAGCCAAACATAGATTCAAACCCTAGCCTTCAATGTTGTAGCTCAGTGCTGAGACCCCTATACCATTTTCTAAATATGCTTACTTAGGTGGATTAATGCTTTATATCTTTAGTATATCTGATTATTTGTACTGACTTTTTTTATTCTGTAGTGTGTGTGTATCTTATTTATTTAATATCATATTTTGGAGTTTTATATTATTGGAATAGTTATGTTTTATTCTGTAACTGTAAAACACCATGTGCGTGGGTGGCACTATATAAATAAACAACAACAACAATATAATAATTAATGCAGAAGGCCCCCTTTTTACCTAGTGTCAATACATTCAGTAGAATCAAGTTGAAAAACTTTTTTTGGGTCTGGATCATATTTTCCCACCCAAATTGAAACAAAATCTTTCTGAAAATTCAGACTTCTCCTTCATAAAAAAGATAGCTTAGTAAGGATAGCTCATTGATAAGCTATTGTTCTGTATGCGGTGAGTTTGCCCTGCCCTCACAATTTGCCCCTTTCAGTATCATTTGGGAGAAAAGTAGGATATAAATAAATTTAAATCAATAAATATAGAAATGCATTGGCTGTGATCAATTGAATGCTCACCTTTCTGTGAAGGCTAAAAAGATATGTCCCATTCCAAGAAGGCCTCCTGTTTGTTTCAGAATACCTGTCATTAATCCTTAAGTGTTCACATATTTCTGATGGACTCAATGAGTCTACATATTTTTTGTCCTTTGTTTTACTAAGTTTACTGAAACAAGCAGTCATGGGGTGGTAATTTGAGTGTTGGACTAGGACTCTGGAGACCAGTGTTTGTTTCCCATCTCAGCCATTAAACTAACTGGGTGACCTTGGATAAATCACATGCTCTCAGTCTCAGAGGAAGGCAATGGCAAACCTCTCCTGAACAAATCTTGCCAAGGAAACCCCATAATAGGGTTGACTTAGGGTCGCCATTAGTTCAAAACAACTGGAGGGCACGCCACAACAATACATATTAACTGCAGCCAAGATGCCACTATCCATTTGCATCCCTCAGTTTAAAAGAGACTATTTCCTTTAGACTTTATTCAAGCGATGGGGAGGTGAAATCCCAATGTAGATGTAAAGGAGGTCACAAGGGTAAAAGGTTTGAGAACTACTGCTGTAGACTGCTACTTAGTGGTTCCCGAAATCCTCAGGATCCCAGGAGATTTTCTTTAGAAATAGCTTCTGGATTAGCTCCTTCAACAGAATGTAAAATGCTGCCTCTGAAATCTGTGGAGCTACCAAATCGTGCAATGCTTTGCTCTTACATATAAAAAGAGAGATTCTCTGATGAACTAGTGCCTAGTTTATGAGCAGAAAGAGAATAAAAGTTCTCACAATAAGGAATTATGATAAATAAGTTCTCACAGTGTCAAACTGGAAACGGTGAGATCCCTTAAGGCAGTGCTTCTGAATGTGAACTATTAGGTTTTTTCCACCAATGTGCCAAGGACCATGGCACAGTGGTTTCACTATGACTGTTGAGACCAGGTTTGATTCCCAGCTCAGCCATGAAACCCACTGGGTGACCTTGGGCACCTCACATGCTCTCACCCTCAGGGAAAGGCAATGGCAAGTTTCCTCTGAACAAATCATGCCAAGAAAACTTCAGGATACAATTGCCCTTAGGGTTGCCATGTCAGAAATTACTTTAAGGCACACTGCAACAAAAGCAGTGTAGCAGTGTGCCTTCAAGTAATTTCTGGCACCATATTTTTGCCCATTGTCTACATCACTTTCTTTCCTGGAAACTGGTTGCATACTAGCAGTTGGTACCTCCCAACCAGGTATCAAGCCATGGAGTCCCAATTTCAGTGGTACTAGTCTAAGGTTTTGCAATGTCACTGATACTTTTTAACATGTTCATGAATGAGCTCAATTTATATCTCCCTGCTCCTAACTGAAAGAGTTGAAATGATGGAATTGGTTCCGACATGATGCAGTGATAGCCAGCGACAAAAAGGTTTTAACAGAAGGTTAGACAAACTCATAGCAGATAAGATCATGATTGGCTGCTAGTCATGATATCTATATAGTACATTCAGCATCAAAGACCTCATGCCACTCAAAACGATTTGCAAGGACACGGCAGCTGCAGAAGTCAGTGTCCTCCTGTCTTGTGTGTGGATTTCTCATAGGGCAGCCTTCTATGGATTGCAAACTTTATCATCTCTGTCCACTTGATGGGTGGCTGAAATTCTGGAAGTAGCTAGGAAGAATCTAACACTAGTAATACATTCTATTACAACAATAGCCCAAAGGAATCAAAACAAGATGTCCCTGTAGCAGAATATACACTGAGATCAAAATCCTGCAACAAGTCTTGTTTGGATTCCTTTGGAATAGTGTATTACCAGTGTTAGTTTCTCCCTAACAATTTCCTCATTGTTTTCTGTGAAGCCTCCCGCCGTGCTTTCTCAAATTCTGGAAGACCACAGGTTTCCTACACATGCCATCAAGATTGGTTTTAGCCACTTGGAAACAGAGTGCTGAACTAGGTAGACCTTAGTTCTCATCTAACAGGGCTCAGCTATAGTTGTACTCTTAATATTCTCAATCTGAATGTGTCAGGAGCCTTTTTGTATAAAATTAGTTTCTCTTGTAGGAAAAGACTAGAGTTTGGATACATTGCTTTTTTTTAATGACCATTCCAGAATGCTCCAACAAACATGGTCATTGTTTGCCATCTTTCAAGCTCTGTTCAGTGCAGGTATTCAGTCACTCTGTGTGTGTGAGAGAGAGAGAGAGTGTGTGTGTGTGTGTGTATTACTAGTTTTGAAAGGATTCCCTATACCTGTTCCTTAATAAATACAAAAGTTGCTTTCTGAATGAAGTCATGAGTTGTGAATGCAGTGTCTTCCTCGGTCCTTTCCACTGTGACCGACATCATCTTCCTGATCTTCACTTGTTTTCAACATTAGTTAACCACAGAGGAAACCACCAACTTGTGAAATGCTCATTCTGTAAAATGACCTTTTCAAGAAAGAATTGAATTAGACAGACTTAGACAATTACAATAGAAATCTTTTCTGATATACAGAGATTGATTGATAGAGGAACAGAAAAGATCAAAATTTGATTAAGCCTATTCAGAAAGTAGCAATACATATCTCCTGATTAACCAAATAATTTATGCTCATGTAAATCATGAGTGGGCTATATTAAGTTTGAACTGGAAAGATTATGAGAAACAGTTGTCTAATTCCACAGTTTCTCCCAATAAATGCTGTTTTTGATCCCTCTCCCAAATACTAGCCATGTGAAAACATTGAAAAACTTACATAAACTTGTCTTTAAACTCCATGCAAATAGATTAATCCCAATTTTGGTTTTCTGATTTATTGAAGGGATAAGTAATCCCACATGAATTCTCATCATTTATATGACACATAAATCCACCATTCTCATAAGCAGCACTTTTACACAGAGGCACAAGACCAAATCCATTCATGTAATGTTATCTCTGATATTGCAGGGGTGGTAGTAAACTGTGGCTCTCCAGATGTCATTGAACTCCTGCTGCTATCAGTTCCAACCTTCATGGCCCATAGTCAGGGATGATGGGGTTTATAGTCCATCTGGGATTCACTCCCCTCAGCTACACTGTGTAAATTTCTGTCTGCTCATTCCTGCATTTTAATTAATTTCACACCCCCATCCCTGGAAGATCCTACTTGGCCATGAAATGTATGGAATACTCTCTGGCAAATCAGTATTCATTCCAGAGAATACTCCCATGTTCCTTACCCTGAAATCCTAGAGAAAAATGAAAAGGACACATGTGAGAATTAAAGGACTAAATCCAGTGCCAATCCTAGTTAGAGCAGACCCATTAAAATAAATAGGACTTAACTGTGACTAACAAGTTCCATACATTTCAGAGGGTCTATTCTAGGTATGATTAACATTGGAGGGGGAGATTTATTGATTCATTGGAACATGGCAGAAGAGTCAGATGGTACAGGTAGACCCTCTCCTCCCCCAAACCAAGAGCAGATTGTTTTATGCTACAAATCTGCTTGCACATGCATGCTTGAAAACCATAATGGAATGCAATAAACTCACAGGATATGCAAACTGATTCAGCAAGCACATCAGGAGGAAGTTAAAAATCCAAAATTCTCTATTTAGACTCTAAATCACCTATGATACATTGCCAATTTCCCCCAGATATTGCCCCCCAGTCAGCACCATATCTCAACCACACATATAATTTTAGTCCCAATATTTAAACTGCAGTTGCTTTAACCTCTGAGGAATAACCAAAGTCCCATTTGCAGGCACTCAATAATCCTAATTTCCTTTGTTGTGTGCCTACAAGCGCTTTCTGATTTATGGTGAACCTAACGTGAACCTATCATGGTATTTTCTTGGCACAATTTGGTCAGAGTAGGTTTTACCAAGGCCTTACTCTGAGACTGAGAGAGTGTGGAGATTATCACACCAGGGCCAATTCAACAGTAATCGCTGTATCAAAAGTAATGAACAGTAGCACTATAGAGCTTGATATTTTCACACAGTCATGCAATCACGTGATAACTGTGACATAAATACCAAATTATAAATACCAAATTATATCATGATGGCATTCCACACATATCCATGAATGAATAATTAGTACAGTGCTCCCTCGGGTTACGAAATTAATTCGTTCCGCGGCTAATTTCGTAACCCGAAAAACCTTCGTAACCCGAATTGCCATAGGCGCTAATGGGAAAAAAAGCCGCGGCTCTGCCGCGGCTCCATTTAAAACAGCGCCGGCGTTTTTTCGTAACCCGAAAAAACGTTCGTAACCCGAAACAATAAATCCCTATGGGATTTATTCGTATCCCGAAAAATTCGTAAGCTGGGTAATTCGTATCCCGAGGTACCACTGTACATTGGAATTGATTGTTTTGCCCATGCACTATTTCGGCACTACGGCACATGTCTGCAAATCATGTTTCTGTCTTGCACAGAATAAAATATAATAAAATAAAATGTATTACTTCACTGCATTATTTTAATCATGGTGTAATAATAATAATAATAATAATAATAATAATAATAATAATAGTAATAATTTTTATTTGTATCTTCCCGCCTCTCCCGATTGGATCGAGGCGGGATCACAGCAGAGTTTAAAAATCCAATTACAGCATTACAATATTATTACCACATAAATTAAAAACCAGGATTAAAAGCATAAAATCAACAATCGTGGGGTCAGATGCTCTCGTACCATACAGAACAGTCTCTAATTCCTAGAAGGTCAGGTGGGTATGCACATCAAAAGAGCTCTGTCTTAGCCGCCTTCCTGAAAGTTTCCAGGGATGTAGCAAGGCAGATCTCCTCTGGAAATCTATTCCACTGTCTAGGGGCAGCTATACTAAATGCTTTTTGGGAAGTGGAAACATATTTAGATGCTGGTACCTCTAACAATTTCTTCCCATTTGTTCTAAGAGTGTGGGGCGGATTGTATAGGGAGATGCATTCCTGTAAGTAACTTGAGCCCAAGCCATGTAGGGCTTTAAAGGTAATAACCAACACCTTGTATTGTGCCTGGAAGCTAATTAGAAGCCAGTGTAAATCTTTCAGAATAGGTGTTATGTGTCAGATCTCAAGGATCCGGTGACCAACCTGGCATTTTGCACTAATTGGAGCTTCCGAACTTGATACAAGGGTATCCCCATGTAGAGCGCATTGCAGAAATCAAGACAAGAGATTACCAGAGCATGTACTACAACTTCAAGGTCCTTTCGGTCGAGGTAGGGTTGCAGTTGGCGTATCAACCGAAGTTGATACCAAGCACTTCTGGCTGTTGCGTCTACTTGAGATGAAAAACATAGAGACGGATCCAGAAGTACTCCCAAACTGCGAACTTCGTCCTTCAGGGGAAGGGTGACCCTGTCTAGGAGTGGTTGACAAATTTCCTTCCCCGGGCCTAAGGATCCTATGGCAAGTATCTCCCTTTTCTCTGGATTTAGCCTGAGTTTGTTTTTACTCATCCAGCCCATTACCGACTCAAGGCAGGGATTTAGAGGGAAGATGTCATCCTTAGCCACTGTAACAGTCAGTGACATAGAGAAGCATATTTGGGTGTCATCAGTGTACTGATAACATTGCGCCCCATGTCTCTGGATGATCTCTCCCAGCGGTTTCATGTAAATGTTAAACAGCACGTGGGACAGAATGGCACCTTGGAGGATGCCAGATGTTAGCTCCTTTTTAGAAGAGCAACTATTCCCCAGCCTCACCATCTGGAATCTGCCCGAGAAGTAGGATCGGACTGGAGTGCAGTGCCCCCTATGCCCAGCTCCCTCAGGCGTTCCAGAATGATACCATGGTCAATGGTATCGAAAGCTGCTGAGATGTCCAAGAGCACTAACAGGGTCACACTTCCCCTGTCTGTGCCCAGATGGAGGTCATCGACTAAGTCGACCATGGCTGTCTCCACTCCGTATCCCGCCCTAAATCCAGTTTGAAATAGGTCCAGATAATCGGTTATCACCTTTAAAGCCCTACACAATTTGGGCCCAACCTATCTAAGGGATCACCTGCTTCCATATAATCTGCCCTGTACACTCAGTTTCTCTGGGAGGAATTTATTACAGTCCTTAAAGACCAGGTTGACGGCGACCTCCCAGAGGACATATTCTGCAGCCCCTCCCAATTTATGGAATGGCCTGCTGGACGAGATCTGTCAAATTACCAATCTAGAGAGCTTTTAAAAAGCCATTAAGACAGATCTCTTCCAGCAGGCATTCCCGGAATAAAATACTCGGCCACAAATAAGACTTCCCATCTAGTGAACTCTGCCCATGATGATTATTATTTGGATTAGTCTGCTTTTAATATGTAGTTTTTAATCTTATACTGTTTAATCTTGTTTTAAGGGGAGGCACTATGTATATATGGATGTATTTTAACTTGTTGTACACCACTTTGATTGCCTGGCAAAAAGCGGGATACAAATTTAAAAATTATTGTTATTTATTATTATTCTGTTTCATCCAATAATAATAATAATATGTTTTATTTATAGACCGCTATTCCACAATGATCATAGCGGTGTTAGGTAAAAATTGCAATACAATACAATACAAAATACAAGGTGACACTTAAAGGAGGGAGGAGCCTCTTCCTTCAGGCTGTCCCTGATGGAGCTGGGTCTGCCTGATCGCTCCTGCTCTGAGGCCAAGATGACAATTAAAAGAGGGAGGAGCCTCTTCCTTCAGGCTGTCCCTGATGGAGCTGGGTCTGCCTGATTGCTCCCTCTGAGGACAAGATGACAGTTAAAGGAGGGAGGAGCCTCTTCCTTCAGGCTGTCCTGATGGAGCTGGGTCTGCCTGACCGCTCCCTCTGAGGCCAAGATGACAGTTAAAGGAGGGAGAAGCCTCTTCCTTCAGGCTGTCCCTGATGGAGCTGGGTCTGCCTGATCGCTCCCTCTGAGGACAAGATGACAGTTAAAGGAGGGAGAAGCCTCGTCCTTCAGGCTGTCCCTGATGGAGCTGGGTCTGCCTGATCGCTCCCTCTGAGGACAAGATGACAATTAAAGGAGGGAGGAGCCTCTTCCTTCAGGCTGTCCCTGATGGAGCTGGGTCTGCCTGATCGCTCCCTCTGAGGACAAGATGACAATTAAAGGAGGGAGGAGCCTCTTCCTTCAGGCTGTCCCTGATGGAGCTGGGTCTGCCTGATCGCTCCCTCTGAGGACAAGATGACAATTAAAGGAGGGAG
>NC_056524.1:247489449-247593266 GCF_019175285.1 Sceloporus undulatus
GCCTGTTGAGACCAGGTTTGATTCCCAGCTCAGCCATGAACCCACTGGGTGACCTTGGGCACCTCACATGCTCTCACCTCAGGGAAAGGCATGGCAAGTTTCCTCTGAACAAATCATGCCAAGAAAACTTCAGGATACAATTGCCTGTAGGGTTGCCATGTCAGAAATTACTTTAAGGCACACTGCAACAAAAGCAGTGTAGCAGTGTGCCTTCAGTAATTTCTGGCACCATATTTTGCCCATTGTCTACATCACTTTCTTTCCTGGAAACTGGTTGCATACTAGCAGTTGGTACCTCCCAACCAGGTATCAAGCCATGGAGTCCCAATTTCGTGGTACTAGTCTAAGGTTTTGCAATGTCACTGATACTTTTTAACATGTTCATGAATGAGCTCAATTTATTATCTCCCTGCTCCTAACTGAAAGAGTTGAATGATGGAATTGGGTTCCGACATGATGCAGTGATAGCCAGCGACAAAAAGGTTTTAACAGAAGGTTAGACAAACTCATAGCAGATAAGATCATGATTGGCTGCAGTCATGTATCTATATAGTACATTCAGCATCAAAGACCTCAGCCCACTCAAAACGATTTGCAAGGACACGGCAGCTGCAGAAGTCAGTGTCCTCCCTGTCTTGTGTGTGGATTTCTCATAGGGCAGCCTTCTATGGATTGCAAACTTTATCACTCTGTCCACTTGATGGGTGGCTGAATTCTGGAAGTAGCTAGGAAGAATCTAACACTAGTAATACATTCTATTACAACAATAGCCCAAGGATCAAAACAAGATGTCCCTGTAGCAGAATATACACTGGATCAAAATCCTGCAACAAGTCTTTTTGGATTCCTTTGGAATAGTGTATTACAGTGTTAGTTTCTCCCTAACAATTTCCTCATTGTTTTCTGTGAAGCCTCCCGCCGTGCTTTCTAAATTCTGGAAGACCACAGGTTTCCTACACATCCATCAAGATGGTTTTTTTAGCCACTTGGAACAGAGTGCTGAACTAGGTAGACCTTAGTTCTCATCTAACAGGGCTCAGCTATAGTTGTACTCTTAATTTCTCAATCTGAGGTGTCAGGAGCCTCTTTCTGAAGAGCACTATTCCCCAGCCTCACCTCTGGAATCTGCCCGAGACGTAGGATCGGACTGGAGTGCTGGCCCCCTATGCCCAGCTCCCTCAGGCGTTCCAGAATGATACCATGGTCACTGGTTATCGAAAGCTGGAGTGTCCAAGAGCACTACAGGGTCACACTTCCCTGTCTGTGCCCCGATGGAGGTCATCGACTACGTCGACCATGGCTGTCTCCTCCGTATCCCGCCCTAAATCCCAGTTGAATAGGTCCAGTAATCGGTTATCCCCTTTAAGCCCTACACAATTTGGGCCCAACCTATCTAAGGATCACCTGCTTCCATATAATCTGCCCTGTACACCACGTTTCTCTGGGAGGAATTTCTTACAGTCCTTAAGACCCCGGTTGACGGCGACCTCCCAGGGACATATTCTGCAGCCCTCCCAATTCTGGAATGGCCTGCTGGCCGAGATCTGTCAAATTACCAATCTAGAGAGCTTTAAAAGCCATTAGACCGATCTCTTCCAGCAGGCATTCCCGGAATAAAATACTCGGCCACAAAATAAGACTTCCCATCTAGTGAACTCTGCCCATGCTGATTATTATTTGGATTAGTCTGCTTTTTAATATGTAGTTTTTTAATCTTATACTGTTTAATCTTGTTTTAAGGGGAGGCACTATGTATTATGGATGTATTTTAACTTGTTGTACACCACTTTGATTGCCTGGCAAAAAGCGGGATACAAATTTAAAAATTATTGTTATTTCATTATTCTGTTTCATCCAATAATAATATAATCTGTTTATTATAGACCGCTATTCCCCAATGATCATGCGGTGTTAGGTATAAACATTGCCATAACACTACAATACAAAATACAAGGTGACACTTAAAGGAGGAGGGAGCCATCTTCCTTCCGAGCTTCTTTTGTCCTGATGGAGCTGGGTCTGCCTGATCGCTCCTGCTCTTAGGCCAAGTGACAATTAAAAGAGGGGAGGAGCCTCTTCCTTCAGGCTGTCCCTGATGGAGCTGGGTCTGCCTGATGCTCCCTCTGAGGACAGATGACAGTTAAAGGAGGGGGAAGCCTCTTCCTCAGGCTGTCCCTGATGGAGCTGGGTCTGCCTGACGCTCCCTCTGAGGCCAAGATGACAGTTAAAGGAGGGAGAAGCCTCTTCCTTCAGGCTGTCCCTGATGGAGCTGGGTCTGCCTGATCGCTCCCTCTGAGGACAAGATGACAGTTAAAGGAGGGAGAAGCCTCGTCCTTCAGGCTGTCCCTGATGGAGCTGGGTCTGCCTGATCGCTCCCTCTGAGGACAAGATGACAATTAAAGGAGGGAGAAGCCTCTTCCTTCAGGCTGTCCCTGATGGAGCTGGGTCTGCCTGATCGCTCCCTCTGAGGCCAAGACAGCTTGGAGTTGGAAGGCCACTGCTCTCTCGATCACCTTGCCCAAGTATGGTAATAGGGAGACCGGTCTGTAGTTATTTCTCTCCAGGGGATCTAGGGAGGGTTTGTTTAGAAGTGGTTTAACCACTGCCGATTTTAGCTGATATGGAAATTTGCCCTCCCTAAAGGATGCATTAATTATGGATTGCAATAGTGCAGTCATAGCATTCCCTCCCCGGGCGGTCAGCCAAGATGGGCAAGGATCAAGAGCGCACGTCGTCTTCCTTACATTTCCAAGCAGCTTGTCCACTTCATTGGTACTTACAAAATCAAGGTGATCCAGTCTAACATGATCCACGGTGTCCCTGGACACCTCTCTTATTGTTTCTGTTATAATGCTGGCATCAAGATCAGCCCTTATCCAAGCGATTTTGTCTGCGAAAAAGTCATTGAAAACGTCAAAGCAGGCTTTAGTTGGTTGAAGTAAAGGGTTCAGGGTGGAAGGCAGTTGGGTTAGCTCTCTAACCACCCTGAACAGCTCTGCTGGACAGGACTCTGCAGAGGCAATACATGCAGCATAGAAAGAATTCTTTGCTGCACCTATCACCACTCCATAAGACTTCTATAAGTTCTCAAGGAGTGTCTTGTCGGATAAGTGTTGATGTAAACAAAATCGTGCCCCATATCTCAAAAAAAAAAAAAAAAAAAAAAAAAGACTGAAATCCACTGCAAAACTGATCCTGGCAATGAAAATGGATTGCCTCCACCAGAATGCAGTCTGGGTAAATGTCCCTGGTTTCTTCCCCAATAGGGTGAATGAAGCGTGATTAACTTTCGCTATTGTGCTTCATTTGCGTTATTGAGAAGCCATTGCCTGTTAATGATTGGTTGCAGGAGCATTCCAGGTTCTTCACAGGAGAAGTGCTGGATGAGTGCAACATTGTCTGAAAATCTTCAGCAGGGTTGTGCAATTATGCCGGAATTGTGTCTTTTACTCCTGGTTTTTTTCCCCCATCTAAAAATCTCCTGTGACTTGCTGAAGGTGACCCAGTGGGTTTCTACGGCTGAGCATGGATTTGAATCCTGGTCTCCAGAGTCCTAATCCAACACCCAAACCACTACACTACCATGACTTTTAATTGGCTCCGAGAGTCACTGCAGTTGCTCTCTGTTGCTCTACCATAAAGATGACCAAGTCTTGGGTTTTGAGCCATATATCATTCCCTGCAAAACTTATTCTGGTTCTTGGTGTTCTCATAAAATTTTAAGCAAGATGCAGTGAAATCCTAGTTTTGTTTATAATGCAGTGGGACCTTGAATCTGTACGTTTATACATACACACCCACACCCACCCACACACACACACTTGTTCTACTTTGTAATCAGTGTGCTGTTTCTCAGCCGTCTTGAACCATTATCATCTGCAAATCCTTTGCCCCTGGATAACAACAAGTTCATTACAGAACCTGATCAGGTCTAAGGACAATGGATTTTTTTAGATGCAGGTTAATCTGTGAGACCAGACTGGACCCATGAATTCAGAGGCTGGCTATCCTTGCTCATGGGAAGTCCATATAAGCACAATGGAATTTCCCACTTGTCTTCCTTAGTAACTGGAGAGGCACAATGCCACCAATACTAGAGTAATATATAGCTACTAGAAACCTTTGGTAGCCTCATTCTCCATGAATCTGTGTCAACCCTTTCTAAAATTGACAGCCATTCCATGGGGTGAGCTGAAAGCTGGCTACTGTGGCATTTTTCTTCTCTTATTTACCAAACCCAAAGCATGTTTACCTATTCCTGTGGGCAAGTTTTTTTTAGAAACTTCATCTGACTTCATCTGCACAAAGTTGATTCTAATCTGATCTGATGGACATTAATTTAAAGTTACTTTGCTATGCTCAGTTAAAGTCACCTAAGGACACAGAAGGACCTGTGGGAAAATATAGCCATGCACAGCGCAACTTTGGTTTTACGCTGGTACAGTACCAAAATAATGTTATTGAGTACATTATTTTTGCTTGATGGAAGTTAATATTTTTGATTCATGGACATAATTTCAATATTGTAAATGTAGCTCCATATAACAAGCCAGTTTTTCTCTATGTGCTTGCTTTCTCTCTTCTCCTCTCTCTCAAACCACTTTTCTAATGCACATTCTGGATGCATGACTTATTATGAGTACATCATACATTAGTCATACAGAAAGAGTCTCTGGGCATTTTACACAACTGGGCTCTTTAATGCACTAGTTCCCTGTAATAACTATATATAGGTCAAATATCCACGCTGTATTTTATACCATGTATAAAAATATGCACATGTACATACCTGCCTTAAAGCTGTAAAAGCTATGGGCCATTACTTAAATTCCCCTGAATGAATGCTCCCCAAATGCTGTTCTTTGTGTGCCCTCACCTGGTAAAATTGCATAAATGGCAAGCAGAGAAAGGGTTCTCTCACTCGACATTTTTTGAAATGTCTTTCAATTACCAGTAAGGAACGTGCCATCTTTTCCACTATTCTGAAGACAAGTCAAAGCCCTCTCTTTTCACTGAGACGTTTAATTATTGGTGTGTGTGTGTGTGTGCATCTTTACTCTTTCTGATTTGCATGCTGGTGGTATGGCTTAAACCAGAGATGGGCAAAGTGTCACCCATCCTATATCTGTTCATTTCATTTTCCCGCCCTAAATGCAGTCCCTGTGACCCCATCCAGTCTCCCCAATCTATCCTTATTTTGGCTGCAGCCCTCTCCCTATATTTTTGTGAGATAATACTGGACCATGTGGCAAAAAGCTATTGGAGAAGACTGATAATAAAATGGCGTTGAAATGGCCAGTTGGACTCTATGAGGTATCGAACGGCATTGCAAAAGATATTGGGTGTCATGAAAAGGCAGCAAGCCACTGCTTGTTTAATTTGTTACTACTGAATTTTGGAGTGGGAAGATGCCTGCAGGACTTTCTACTTCAGATTTTTAAACAACTTGGTTGGATTTGGGTACTATGCCTCTTGAATTGGGTGGGTAGGTGGAGACACAGGAGATATATGCTACTAAGGGTGGTTAGGCAGTTCCATGGAACTTACATGCACAAAGTGCATATACTGTAAAACAGAACCAATTAAGAGCTTTCATTAAAGTGGCAGTTCAGTTCCATGGAGCTCCCCTACCACTCTTACTAGCATACATCTTCTTTTATTAGGTCACCGTCACCATATTCTCACATAAAAGATAGTGAGAACACTTTTCTGGACTCTAGATGTCACCCTGCATTAAAGCTGGACTAAAAAGGTATACATCCAGACTGGCAGGGATTAAATAATTGACATAAACTATATGGAAACTTGTTGGCATGCATGTTTCTATATGAGGTTGGTTACACATCCACCCATTTCACATTTTCCAAACCCTAACCACTGTAGCACACAAACAATGGGGGAAAATACAGTCCAAATGCATTTACATTCAAGCATGCTTTTAATATGTAAGTGCTTGCAGGGAGGCGTCTTATAAGGAGTGCTTAATTTTTAACTTTTGTATGTTTTTAAGGGGTTTTATACTGTTTTTAAATAAAATAAATCTATCATTTTAATGGGATGATTTTAACTGTGTTTTAAAATGTTATTGTTTATAGCTGATTCTTTTTGTGAGCCACCTTGGACCACAATTCAGGAGAAAGACAGCATATAAATGATGGTGGTGATGACAGTAGTAGTAGTAGCAACAGCAGCAGCAGTAGTAATATAACTTGATACAGTCCCTGTTTTCTGATCTTCATCTCTAGTAGGTCACTGTCCCTATTTTCTGTCTTTGAAGCTGACTTGTTAAAAATTAATTTGCATAAGACAGTAGGCAATTTACCATTCTTTAGGTCTCAGTTCCCTGCTCAGATCCACGGGAAATTAAATCTGCATGCTGGAAGAGGGAATGTACCTTGTCTTTAATGCACACCAACCATTTCCAACCTGGTGCCCTTCCAGATGTACTAGAATACAATTCTCATAATCCCTCACCAGGAATGAGTTGTCCTTAAGCAATTTGTAATGGAAGAATGAGAGTTATACCTTCACTATCAGTTTCCGTTCCAATTGGGTAGGAGTAAAAGGATAAAATAACACAATTTGTTGTTGTTGTTGTTTTAAAAAAAACCACACACACACAGTTTACTTCTCCACCTCTTAGACTGGTAATCTGCTGCCAACATATTCTTCCGTTCCTGCTCTAGTAAAGGTGATGATTTGTTATTTTTAACTGCTGTCAAGTCAACCCTAAGGCAAAATCTTATCACAGGGTTATGTGGGGCTATGACTGTGTGACTGATCAAAGTTCACCCAGTGTGTGTTTCTATGGATAAGCAGGGAATCAAACCCTGATCTGCAGAGTTGTAGTCCAGTGCTCAAACCACTACACAACACTGGTGTATTCTTTTATTAAACAATATGTTAAACAGACACATTGACTAAAGGCATGCTCATGTAGTCTTGTGGGTTTTTCTTTCTCTTGTCAGTTAGCATCCATATCACTCCAACTTTCTACTATGCTCACTCAATCATTCCTTCCTGCCTCAGATATTACCTTATTCACTCTGTAATAACAACTTAGAACACATCTTACCATAAGTACTGTATGTATAAGGCTGCATATGAGCTTGGGAGCTGGGCAGTGATCAATAATAATAATAATAATAATAATAATAATAATAATAATAATAATAGCATCTATTTATATGCCGCCCAATCACTGGGAATCCAGGCAGCTTACAACAGAAGGGATAAGAGACGGTTCCCTGCCCTCAGGCTTACAATCTAAAAAGACACGACACAAAAGGAGACAGGAATGGTGAGGGGGGGAAGGATCAGGTCCAGCATTCTTCTCTCCCTCTGAGGCCTGGCCCAAGGCAGATGGACTGGAGGGAGGGCTCTTTTTCTAAATCGAGGCCAGGCCCGATAGCGTTGGGCCTGTCCTTTCACTCCCGCCAAGGCCAGAAGATGACAGTTGGAAGGAGGGAGGGGAGGGCTCTTCCTCTCCAGGCCTGATGGTGTTGGTCCTGTCCTTTCACTCCTTCCCAGGCCAGAAGATGACAGTTGGAAGGAGGGAGGGGAGGGCTCTTCCTTTCCAGGCCCGATAGCGTTGGGCCTGTCCTTTCACTCCTTCCCAGGCCAGAAGATGACGGAAGGAGGGAGGGGAGGGCTCCTCCTCTCCAGGCCCGATGGCGTTGGTTCTGTCCTTTCACTCCTTCCCAGGCCAGAAGATGACAGTTGGAAAGAGGGAGGGGAGGGCTCTTCCTCTTCAGGCCCGATGGCGTTGGGCCTGTCCTTTCACTCCTTCCCAGGCCAGAAGATGATGGAAAGAGGGAGGGGAGGGCTCTTCCTCTCCAGGCCCAATGGTGTTGGGCCTGTCCTTTCACTCCTTCCCAGGCCAGAAGATGACGGAAGGAGGGAGGGGAGGGCTCCTCCTCTCCAGGCCCGATGGCGTTGGTCCTGTCCTTTCACTCCTTCCCAGAACAGAAGATGACAGTTGGAAGGAAGGAGGGGAGGGCTCTTCCTCTCCAGGCCCAATGGCGTTGGTCCTGTCCTTTCACTCCTTCCCAGGCCAGAAGATGACAGTTGGAAGGAGGGAGGGGAGGGCTCTTCCTCTTCAGTCCCAATGGCGTTGTGCCTGTCCTTTCACTCCTTCCTAGGCCAGAAGATGACAGTTGGAAGGAGGGAGTTGAGGGCTCTTCCTTTCCAGGCCCGATATCGTTGGGCCTGTCCTTTCACTCTCTCCAAGGCTAGAAGATGACAGTGGAAGGAGGGAGGGGAGGGCTCTTCCTCTTCAGGCCCAATGGCATTGGGTCTGTCCTTTCACTCCTTCCCAGGCCAGAAGATGACAGTTGGAAGGAGGAGGGGAGGCCTCTTTCCTTTCCAGGCCCGATGACGTTTGGGCATGTCCTTTCACTCCTTCCCAGGGCCAGAAGATGACAGTTGGAAGGAGGGAGGGAAGGGCTCTTCCTCTGCAGGCCAATGGTTTGGGCCTGTCCTTTCGCTGCCTCTAAACCAGAAGATGACAGTTGGAAGGAGGAGGGGAGGGCTCTTTGGTGGCGCTGGGCCTGTCCTTTCACTCCCTCCCAGGCCAGAAGATGGCAGTTGGAAGGACAGAGGGGAGGGAGGGCTCTTCCTTTTAGAATGGAAACAGGGACTGCATATGCTTATTCATTTAGGTGTGAAATACACAAAGAAGTCTGAATTCACTGCTGGGGTTTACAAAGCAGGGCTTCTTCACTTGCTGCTCAGAAGCAGCAAAAAGAGGAACCCTCAAAGAAAATGTATGAATTGCAGTTCTATAATTCTCACCAATTAGAAACATTCCCAGTGGAGTCAGCTGCTTTATCAGAAGAACAAATTCTTCATGACGAAGGATTATGGAGAATTTACTCAGAACCAATGTTTCATAGGAAGGACTAAATGTGATGTAGATGATGTCTGTTTCACTCTGTTTTGGTTATTCAAAGGACCAACCAAAGCTGAAAGTTCCAAATGATGCCTCTTTTTTAAAATGGCTTGTCCTGCTCTGTGCAGTATAACTGATCTGCTTCTGCTTAATTGAACTTCTGTGTTAATAAGCAAACTAAGTGGAAACTGGAGTCTATATTTTTCCAGTTCTAGTACAACAGATATTTAATATATCATACCAATTCTGATCAAAGCAAGAACCTTATAAAGCAATGAACTGTTTTTGTAAACAATACAGACACATTCCAGTCATTTCCAGTATCATTGGACCTGTGGAGACCAGCCATTAAGGCCATCCAGGGGGCAGAATTGGGATGTTGCATCCACGATGCATGATCCGACTCGCCCCATGGTGCCATGATGCCACGCACCCACTCTATGTGTGCCGCGGCACCATGGCTATCATGCCTTTCCAGTGTGCAAAAAGGAACCACTCTTCACGGCCCCTTTTTGACCCTGGAAATCAGAATCAGGGTTGTGGCATGTGATTGCCACAGCCCTGATCTGACCACACCTGAAGGTGGCTGCAGGCCACCCCTTAGGGGCCATCTGGCACAGCCCCATTTTGGGGCGTTTTTGTAGTTCATGTGGCCCTCTAGAATTCCCAGGGACAGAACTGCCCAACTGCAGCAGTTGTCCATCCCTGTTGTAAACCACTGTTTTCTTCTGGCACCTTCTGTTTTCTCTTACACCCATTTCCCACCCCCCTGGCACCCCTACTGGCACCACCACTGTAGCACTGGGCTACAGAAGCTTCACTGGACTTTCTGGAAGCCAGTGGGAATAACTCAATTGGCAGAATCACCACACCTCAGACAAACCGGCACTACAACAATTTAGCACTACCACTGGAAATTTAGTGGCAGCTGCAACAGCGCAGAGAGGGGTGCTACATATTCTCTTCCATCACAGAGCTCCCTCAAGATGGCAGAGCAGAGTGTCTACTTCCTCGATGAAAGAAGCAAGCCACTGTTATTCAGTGGGTGCAGATGTTGGTACTATAGGAGTATAATGGGGGTAGGAAATGGATATGAGAGAGAATGGCAAGATGTAAGGCATTCATGATTACTTTGATGTGGAGTTCATGCATGGCAGGGGGTTGGACTGGATGGCCCTTGTGGTCTCTTCCAACTCTGTGATCATTGGCCTGTTACAGACAGCCAAAATAAGCTGCCTTCGAGTCACAGTGGAGGTATGGTGTTTCAATGATGCAGTCTGCGTCCTAAGAGTCCAGAAGCCACACACAAAGCCACACTCCAGTTCTTAGGGCTGGAGCATGGCTTTGGTGTGACTTCTGGACTCTTAGGACCATGCATCATTGAAATACCTACCTCCATGTGACTCGAAGCAGCTTTATTTTGGCTGTCTGTAACAGGCCTATGATCACTATTTAAAAACCTATCTCACTATTTTCTGTTTCCCTACAAATGAACATCAGAAACAGCCTACAAATTTTCCATTCATACAAAACATGAAAATTATTACAATTCCTGAGAACTGAAATGTCATTCAAGAAAAAAACATTCAAATAGGTTTATAAACACTTACACTTCTATGAGAAAATTGTCTCCAAGCTTCTTGCACCAAAGCAAGAATCTCATGACTTTAGCCATAGATTGGGAAATACACAGCAAAACTGGAAAATTGTAGAATATTAGCGGATCAAACAAGCAGTTCTCTTTAAACATACTACAGGGACTCCCTAGAAAACCAGAGTCAACATCAGTAACACAGTGAGGAAAGGAAAATGACAACCTGTAGTTATAAAAAAATGCCACAAAGTCAATCAACTATGATTAGTTTCATTTGTATTACTCAGAATCAAAACAGCTAGTTATCATGTAAAAACACATTGAAAATACTGACATATGCAGTTTTATAAAACCTTAAAATTACAAGGGTACATTATCTTCTACTTTTCACTTTAATGTTTATGACTGAAATGTCTCTTCAGCTGCAAGAGCTATGTATCTTCTAGGACAACATAGTGCTCCACTGTATGCAAAATCATTTTGGCCACCATTGCTTAATCTTGAAGACAGATCATACAAGCAAGTGAAGAACTAGTAATACTCAATTTATTACTGTATCATTATTTATTGTATTTATACCCTGCTTTTCTCCTAGATGAAATCCAAGGCAGTTTCCAAAAGTTCAAAATGGCGGGTTAGTAGACTGCCGGTCTGGCCCCGCCGCCACTTGCAGCGTCCGGGAGATGCAGCCTTTAAACGGCGGACTCCCGGACGCTGCAGAGAAGGAGCGCGGAAATCACGCTCCTCTCGGGCCCCGGAAGAGGCGCCGCAAGTGCCAAACGCACACTCGCGGCGTCACTTCCGTGCGCCACTTGGAACGCAAGAGCATCCGTTACGTCAAATGGCGTCCCCATGTGAAGGGCGCTGCCATTTGTATGTACCATACGTACTAGGGTTAGGGGGTGCGGGAAGCACCGCCCTTCCTACCCTATACGTATGAATGACGTATTTTTTGGCAGTGTGTAACCTGCCATTAAGAATAAATTAAAATTCATTTTACAATAAAAAAAGAATTAAAGTTACAATATATTGAAAAAAAAACAATTAAACTTCTAATATTAGCCAAATATTCATTTGCAAATATATGTTTCTGATCAGGAAGCATACAAAAGACTAACACAGACAACTTTTGTGATATAGCAGTTAAAAAGCCAATGTGATTCTAGGCTGCATCAATAGAAGCACAGTGTCTAGTTCGAGGGGAATCGTAGTAGCACTCTATTCTGCTTTGGTCAGACCTTATCTGGAATACTGTGTCCAGTTCTGAGGAACACAATTCAAAATGGATGTGGACAAGCTGGAATGTGTCCAGAGGAGGGCAACCAAAATGGTGAAAGGTCTGGTAACCATACCTTGTGAGGAGAGACTATGGAGTTTATCACACGGGAGGCAAGGCACCCAAATTCCATACGTAAATGGGTTTTAAATCCTGGGAAAATCTTGCAAGAGTGGGGTTGTTTTCAGACATGTCATGCGAATTAAGCATTAACACAACATTAACCCATACAAAAAGCGGCAAAATCATGCTGCTTTTTAACTTCAGGATTTTTGAGTGACATTGTCTGAAAACAATCCCGCTCTTGCAGGCTTTTCCCAGGTTTAAACCCCATTTATGCATGGGATTTGGGTGCTTCCCTCCCATGCGATAAACACCTTAGGGAGCTGGGTATGTTTAGTCTAGAGAAGAGAATGTTAAGAGGCAACATGATAGTCATATTTAAAGATTTGAAGGGATGTCATATTGAAGGTGGAGCAAATTTATTTTCTGTGGCTCCAGAGACTAGAAGACAGAGCAATGGATTTCAGCTACAGGGAAAGAGATTCCACCTCAACATTAAGAAGAACTTCCTGATGGTAAGAGTTGTTTGACAGTCGAATGTGCTACCTCAGAGTATACTGAACTTTCCTTCTTTGGATTTTTTTTTAAACAGAAGCTGTATGGCCATCTGTTTTGAATGCTTTGAATGTGTATTCCTGCATGTCAGGGGTTGGACTGGATGACCCTGGTAGTCTCTTCCAACTCTATGATTCTAATATAACTTCTAGGTAATAGTTAATGTGTGCATTCAAACTTTGCAACACCAGCAAAGATAGCTCCAAGTGTGTTCTTCCCTAATAATTTAGCATGGAAAATTTGTCTGAAAGGATAATAAATATGGGCTATTTTGTCTAAACAACCAAATGCCATTGCTGCAAGATACCACTGAGGTTCCTAGCCAGCTTTTCCCATATTAGGAATTTGGTACCTAGAATAAAGTTCTAATGTGAACATACCTAGAATTTTCTATTTTTATAGAAGATGGCACAGATTAAGAAAATACTTGCACAAGTATGGACTAAATACATCTTTTCATAGCAGGTAAAAAACAACTTTATTTATTAATATTCAAAGTTATAGCTTTGTTTGGAAAATCAGCATACAAAGCGATCTTGCAGCACCTTTGAGACTAACTGAAAGCCAGAAGTTTGTAGCATGAGCGTTCATGGACTTCAGCCAATGCATCTGAGGAAGTAGGCTCAAGTCTATGAAAGGTCATGCTACCAACTTCAGTCTTTCTGACAGTCTCAAAAGTCTTTCAAGATCTCTTTGCTTACATGTTCATAGAACACATATCAAAAGATAGATATGCTTTCTGAGAAGTATACAAATGAGAAGCCAATATTTAGTATGTAAACTGTAAAATCATAATAAACCACTTACAATGGCATGTATTATTTTAATACTGCATTTTACTAGCATTTATATTTATTTATTATCAAGTCGCATTTGCTCCCATAAAGTCCTCCACCAATCCTAATCTCTGCATTAGATTACATTTATACTATCTCATCTGGAACCATCTTTTCCCAAAAGGAAAACATCTAGGACAAACTACCTAATGGAAAAAACACCATCAAAAGCAAGGGTGAGACTCATGTGGTCCTACAAATGTTGTCATACTTCAGCTCCCATCATTCCTCACCACTGACTCAGCTGGGTAGTCTAAATAAGTACTGCAGTTCAACAACATCTGGGGAATTTTTAAAACTAGGTTGACATTCAACACAACTACTTTTTCAAAGGAGAAAAGCTACACATGTAACATTTCTGCAAAAGGAAGTATGGCACCTAGTCCCACGCATGTTGGGCAGATAACAATGAAACAATGCTCAATTAAACATTCAAAGAGTAAAGAAGTTGTTTGTTATGATATTTAGTAGCAGTTTCAGTCCCAGTGTATTCTCACTTTCCCTCAAACACAAGAACTGAAAGTGTGACATCATACTACAAACTGGCTACACAACTTTCACAGTAATTGTGGATTACTCATTGAAGAGATGTGCCATTCAGAAACATTCACACTGTCAAACTCTCAAATTTCTGTTATGAAATTCACATGAATTCCCATGTATCAGGAATAGCCACATGGGAGCTTCCTATGCTCCTGTTTCACATTTTAGCATGAAATCAGGTCACCAGAAAGCAAGAAAGGAAAGAAGACAAAGCAGGAGTAAGAGAAAAGAAATATTCTTAAGTGAACTGTAATTTATTCAAGCCAATGCTTTTTGACCACACTTTTTGGTCAGGAACACCTGGAGAACAGATAGCAAATACACATTATTCCTTTGTCTAACTTTAGAGCAGTAGTACTCAAACTTTTTACCCATGGGACTTCTCCCACCTTTACATCTACATGCAGACATCACACACATATACACACACACCACATAGTATAGGAATAAAATATTTTGTATATTTAGCATGGTGTTTTCATTCACTCATGCAGATACATATGTTAATATTTTATAAAGAAATAACATCATTCAATTTAGAACATTTTTGAAAAAGTAAATTCAATATTTATTTCAAAGCATGTGTAAATTTTACACATAAAACATTTGGGAAGAGGAGGAGGAAGAAGGATTAGGGCCGCCAAGTCTTGCACACACACACACACACTTTAGCAATTCTCATGCCCCCTCCCCCCCACCATAGGTCCCACTGACCTAGCTGTTTGAGAAATACTGCTTTAGGTGTTATCTTTTATTTCAGCAGAAAGCCACAACAAAACAAAACCCTTTTTTAAAAAAAAAAAGTAAAATGTGGGGGCTTTCTGCATATTTGCCCATCGGAAAACATTTATGTAAATGCTTTCCAGACACTGATATGTTTGGATAGGAATGTTTTCCATTGTTAATTCTGGAATATACAGGTCACGTCTCCCTTATCCAAAATGCCTGAGACCAGAAGTGTTTTGGATTTTGGATTTATCTATTTATTAATTCATTTATTGGATTTTGGAACACCTGTATTTGCATATACATACATAATGTGATATCCTGGAGATGGAACACAAGTCTAAACACAAAATCCATTTATGTTTCATATGCACCTTTTACATAGCTTGAAGGTGAATCTTAACATTTTATACAAGAGTTGTAGACAAGGGGATGGAAAAGAGAGAGGACAAACAAGAGAGAGAGAAGTGAAGGCATTTAGCTAGCAGTTGGGAGAGGGGAAAGAGAGAGGTGAAACCCAGAGTTAAGAGAAACGGTTCAAATGACTAAGCAGAAGAAAGACCTTAATACAAGGGGGTTTGCTAACAATAGTACAAACTCACATGCACATCCTACCTAGCAAGAAATTAATTGTGGCTTTAACCCATCTAATCCCATCTGATGTTAAAAGTGGAGTCAGGTCAAATTAGTACCTGGGTATGAGATCACCATTGAATACCATGTGCTGTAGGCTATGTTCCAGAACTGGTAAAACCACCTCTGAGTATTCCTTATCTAAGCATCCAGTTGAGTAATGGGGAAAAAATCAGGAAGTATAGAGACCTTCACGTTCTTTTGTTTTGATTGTACCTGCATATTTATGACTGCATTTAACCTCTTTCTTGAAATACTCTGGCTTTCCTTCCCTCGTGTCCATCTCTTTCTCCCTCACATATCTTGTGTCACATCCAGCCTCATGCAACATTTCAGAAATTATCACCAATTTCCATTGAGTCTTTTAAAATTATTATTCAGTGGTTATACTCAGCACTAAAGTGTATGTGTGCAGGTGCCTTCAAGTCAACCTATGGCAACCTATCAATCTATGGCAACCTTTTAAATATCAATACTAAGTCCTTTCCAGGCAAGCATTCTCTGAAGATGCCAGCCACAGATGCTGGCAAAACATCAGGAAGAAACACTTCTAGAACATGTCCACATAGCCTGGAAAACCCACATAAAACTATGGATGCCGGCCATGAAAGCCTTTGACTTCACACTTTTAAATATCATACGATTTTCTTACCAGATTATTGATTCAACAAGGTTAGTTGTTTTATAGTGCCTGTTCCTATATGAGGCTGGAAGAACTCTCTTCAGTGGAAGGCTTTCTCTCAGTCCTGCCTCCATCACAGGCTCATTTGGTAAGGATACAAGAGAGAGCCTTCTCAGTGGCTGTTCTTACTCTCTGGGATGCCCTTCCATGAGAGGCTACGCTGGCCCTCTCCTGGCTTTCCTTTTGCAAGGATGTTTTTGTTTAAGCAGACTTTTAATATGTAACTGTGGCCCTTTACAGACAGGCATAAAAGTACGGACTGGGTCCGTACAAAATGATGGCGCCTGTTCCACATGGGGGCCGCCATTATGACATCACCACTGCGGCGCCTCCAAACAGGGCAGCGCGGTGGTGACGTAGTGGGGCCGCGCGAGGGCGCCCAGAGCTTTGCATTGCTGGGTGCAGCCTTTACATGGCTGCACCAGCGACGCAGAGGAGAAAGGTCCCTTTCTCCTCCTCCCTGCCACCGCCGCTTGAAGCCCCGAGGACACCCCTTTCCAGGCCGCGGGGAAGCGGCCTTTTGCAGCTTCCCCCGGCCTGCAAAGTGGCGGATTGAGGCCTCGGAGGCTGCCGTTGTGGCAGCTGAGGCCCCAATCCGTCAGGGAAAGGGCCGTTTACAGGCTGCCCCAAACAGGCGGTCTGTAACGCACCATAGACAGGGAGGCTTTTTTCACTGAATGATATTATTTCTCTTTTAACTTTTATATTGTTTTAATTGTGAAAATTTTAATCATTTTTAAACTTCCATTGGTAGATTCTGATTGATTTCCTTCTTTGAACCACCTTGGGTCCCACTCTGAGAGAAAGGTGGCATAGAAAGAAAGAAAGAAAGAAAGAAAGAAAGAAAGAAAGAAAGAAAGCACAAAAACAAGTATATCTGTACTGCAGTAGTAGAGATACTTGTTTGGCCCGAGGCTGCATGGCCTCCAGAAAAACTGCCGTGTGCTAGCAAGTTAACAACTTCTGTCTCATTCAAACACAAGGCAGCAGCAAGAGGAACTGAAAATTAATTCTATTTCCTCTCTATGAACTATTTCCTCTCCACGAATTAAGACAGCTTTTTTTCTTAGTGCCTGTAGAGGAATGTAAGCAGCTATCTTGACAAACCAGGAGGTGAGTGTACTTAGAGAGAAATTACCAGAGCATCCCATTCAGTTGAGAACTGGCATAGGGAACTCCTTCTCTAGGAACCACTGCTTTTAGACACTTCCCTACAAGAGAGGAAAATGGATGAGAGAAGCCTTAAAAGTGTTACTTCAGGCAGGGGCATCACTGGGGGGGGGCAGGGGGGGGTTGACCACACTGGGTGGCACCTCAGAGTGGGAAGTGAACACCCGGTGAGGCAGTTGCTCTTGTCCACCTCAAGATCCCAACGCAGAGTGAAAAGATGTCATAACCTCAAAGAAGAAGGCACCACAGAATGTAGGGCCTTCAAGAAAAATGTAGGTCATGTCAAAATAAAAGCTAAAAACACTAATACAAATATAAATTCATTTCACGTGGTTTATTTTCAGCTATATTATATATACTGTATTTTACTATATACTCAACTGTATTTTTCTGATGAACTTATCTTTGCTAAAATGCTTTGTTACCTTGCAATATACATACAGAACTGTGAGCAAGACAAAGGGTTAAAATTGGACTTTACTAGCAACAAGTCCTTGACTTAGGGAAAATAGCTTGAAACCACCCCTGAGAAAGCTGGATTGGGGCTGCGGCAACCATATGCTGTGCCCCAATCTGCCTTTTTGCTGCCTCAAAAAGAAGTTACAAAATGCCACTTCTTTTTGGGCCAGCAAAAAGTCAGCTTTTCCCACCCTGCTGCAGCTTTATGGTGCTACTGTGGCATGTGGCTTGTGAACATCACGCCACAGGAGAACCCTGAAGCCAGCTGCCATGTTGGCAGCCTGGCGGCATGAAGCTGGCTTCTGGGCATCTTGAGGGTGTGTGTGGTGCATACAGCATGCCCCCAAGCTGGCTGGAAGATGGCATTTCATGCCAGTCTGTACCAGCCCTTAGTCTACATTTAAATTATTCCTTTCATTTGTCAATTGTGCTGAAATTAAGGGGAAACCCCTTTCAATATTTTTGCACTGTGTCCTCAAGCAATCAGTTGCCTAACACACTTGTGGTCCTTTCCCCCTCCAAGAAACAAATGCTCCCTGAGCTCTGGGGGCAAGTCTTGTCTGCTGCTTCTCCTAGGAAAAAAGAACTTAGAATGATCCATCCTATCCCTCTATTTACAGTGAGGACAGGCTGCCAAGTAGGAAACTTTTTCAAAGATGAACAGCCTTTCTGTAATACAGTGAAAAATGAGAATGAAAAGCTGTCCCTGATGATTCAAGCCACACATTTGGATATCCTCCTTTTTCCAGAACATATCCTACATTTCCGCAATGGAGTCACACCAGGTGACACCCTAAGGAAGGTGACATCACTTCTCTTCAAACATCTGCCTTTTGGCAGAAATGGGTGGTGGCATTTGCCTGTGTCCCTTTAAAATGCTGAAGAGATTGTGTGAGTGGGGTGAGACTTAGTGGGAGGAGAAAGGAAAGGCCTAAGTTTTAAAAGTTTTAAAAATATTTAAAAACATCACCTTTTACCAAATTTTCACTTCAACCACATGAGACTATGTATGTATGTCTGTATGTAAATGTATTTAGTCATTACTGTCATCAACTCCATCTCTATTTGAATGCATGCACATGTGAGCAAGTGAACTTGCAGCGATGCACATCAATGTGGATCCATAGTGTGAATAACAACACAGAATGCGTGAGATGATTCACATTGTTGCACTAAAAAACCATCGATGTCTGAATGAATCTGCATTACATTGCCCCTGTGTTTTCTGTCTTTGTCTACATTTGGACTGCAGAAATCATGCAGTCTGACCTCACTTTAACTGCCATGTTTTAGTGTTATGGAATCCTGTAGATCTGTGAGATATTTAGCCTTTGAAGACTGCATCAGCACTGCAGAAACAATGCAGTTTGACACCCTTTAACTTCCATGGCTCAATGGTATGGAATCCTGGGATTCATAATTTGCTGTGGCACCAGAGTGCTCACAAAACTACAAATCCCAGAATTCAATAGCATTCAGCCATGACAGTTAAAGCAGTGTCAGGCTGCATCAATTCTACAGTGCAGATGCAGCCAAAGTCAGAGAGCTCTGATGCCACAACAAAGTACAACCGTGTAACTACCATGGCTCAGTGTTATGCTGTATGACAAAGTATAACTGCCATGGCTCAATGCTATGGAATCCTGGGATTTGCACCTGCACTGCAGAAATAATGCAGACTGACATCATTTTAGCTGTCACGGTTCAATGCTCTGGAAAATTTGTAGTATTGTCAGATTTGAAGGCTGCATCTGCACTGAAGAACTAATGCAGTTTGACACCCTTTAACTGCCATGGCTCAGTGTTATGGGATCCTGAGGTTTGTAGTTTGCTGTGGCACAAGACTACAAATCCCAGGATTCCACAGCATTGAGCCTTGCCAGGTAAAGTGGTGTCAAACTGTGTTATTTCTGTAGTGCAGCTGCAGCCTGTTCTTGCACTGGGTGTCACCAAGGCTGGTGATGCTGCTGGTAGCAAGAACTACAAAGAGGCCCCTTCCCATTCACTTATTCCTGGGGTAGCATAATGGAAACTAGAGGAAAAGAGATTCCACCTCAACATTAGGAAGAACCTCTTGACATAAGAGCTGGTCAACACTGAAACACACTCCTTCAGAGAGTGGTAGAGTCTCCTTCTTTGGATGTCTTTAAGCAGAGGCTGGGTGGCCATTTGTCAGGGGTGCTCTGACTGTGAGTTCCTGCATGGCAGGAGGTTGGACTGGGTGACTCTTGAGGTCCCTTCCCAACACTATGATTCTATGCCTCCTGAGATGGAGCAGCAAATGGTGCCCCCCTCCCACAAGTCCAGGTGCATACATAATACACTAAGGCTGCATCCATGTGTCAGAAATAATTCAGTTTGACACTGTTTTAAGTGCCCTGGCGCAATGCTATGGGATTCTCAGAACTGAAGTTTGTTGTGGCCCCAGAGCAGAGCAAAGCGGTACAACAAAGTTCAGTTCCCAGAATTCCACAGCATTGCATCAGAGCAGCTAAAGCGGTGTCAAACTGGATTATTTCTGATGTGTGGATGCAGCCAAAGTTAGTTAAACGATTTGGGCACCTGAAAAGAAAAGAACTGGCAGCACGAGCTTTCCTAGACTTCAGTCTACTTCCTCAGATTCATTTGGATATAATAATAATAATAATAATAATAATAATAATAATAATAATAGAGATCTTGTAGCACTTTTGAGACTCACTGAAAGAAAGAAGTTGACAACATGAGCTTTCCTAGACTTCAGTATGCTTCCTCAGATGCATCTGAGGAACAAGATGAACATGCATCTGAGGAAGCAGACTGAAGTCGAAGAAAACTCCATGCTCCCAGTTTCTTTCTTTCAGTGAGTCTCAAAGGTGTTACAAGAGCTCTCTACATTAATATTATTATTAATAATAATAATAATAATAATAATAATATTTATTTGCCTCTTTGTGCAACACAACCGGGGCAGCTTACACATTGAAACAATACAGACCCATATCCCAGTATCCCACCTCCCTAAAATATTATTATTATTATTATTATTATTATTATTATTATTATTATTATTTCCAAATGCATCTGAGGAAGTAGACCGAAGTCTAGCAAAGCTCATGCTGCCAATTCTTTTCTTTGCAGATGTCTAGACACAGGTAGGCTGGACCTGACATATACCCAGGTAGCTAGGCTAGGCATTGAGCCTCCTCTGCCTGAGCCTTCAAGGAACCCATGATCTGAGTCATCTGAGCCACTTGGACTGGAAGAGGACTGGTTCTTCTTCCCCTTGGGCCAGGGCAGGGGAGCACCTCCTTTGGCAGGGATTGTTCTAGCTCTCGGGTGGGGAGGGGGGACCTGAGCCAGGCTCCTCCGGAGAGCAGTGTTAAAATTCCCGCAAAAAAGCCAAGGCAGGCATCTTTTATGAGTCATTGGCCGGGAGAGAGAAAAAGTCACACTTCTTGCTCTGCGCTCGCGAAGAGCAGAACCTGGGGTTTTGGAGACAGATCGAGAAAGAAAGAGCAGAGAGAGACAGAAAGAAAGAAAGAAAGAAAGAAAGGGAATCCCTGCTGCTGGGGGGAGGCTCTTGCCTATAAAACAGCCCGCTCCAAGGTCAGCCAGAGACACAGCATCGCCCCGCTTGGAGCAAAGACAGCGCTGACCCCCTCTGCCACCAAAGATGCCCAGGCTCAGCAGCAGCAGGTGCCAGTCCAGCCCCGGAGGCCTCTCTCTAGGTAGGCGATGGAGCTTCCTGGCTCCTCTTCTTCCCTCCCTGACCCCCCTGATGAATGAAGCTCAGACTCTGCAAGCTTAAAGTCTAGGTCCTTTTCTTAGTGCTTTTTCACATGTGTGTGAGTTTACTGGCATGGAGTGAAATGCTACCTCTGGTGTGGTTTTCCTGATAACAAACGCAGGTCTTTTCATCTGCCGCTCCCTAAATTATGGAATGGCCTGCCAGAGGAGATCCAGTCTATTGCGGCTTCAAAAAGGCTGTCAAGATGGGTCTTCTTCGACAGAACTTCCCTGAATCATGTTGACTTCTTAGTTGCCCCAATGATAAGGACCATCCTAGTGACTACCCCGTGAAGTCCTGTTTCCTGTTTGCAATTGTTTTCATGGTTTTAATTATATTTAGTATAATTATTGTTATGTAGTAATTATGATGTTGATTTACTTTAAGGGGAAGGGGGTAGTTTATTATTAATTATTATTATTACCTCAAAACCACATGCATCCGCACTGCAGGAATAATCCGGATTGGCACCGATTTCACTCCATGTTAGGGCATTCTGGAATTTCTAGCTGATGTGGTGTATCTGTTCATTGTTGTTCTCTGCCTTGATCCATAGAGAGCACCATGATCATGATGCTTATATTTATTTATTTATTTATTTATTTATTTATTTATTTTAGGTATACCTTTCAGGGGCTAAACATAGGAATACTAGGTAAAGGTAAAGGTATCATTGTTGTTCCCCAACTCAATCCATAGGGAGAGGGGGGTAAGAAATCATAATCATGATCATGATCATAATGCTTAGTACTATTAGTATTATTAGTATTATTTTGGGTATACCTATCAGGGGCTAAACATAGGCATATTAGGAAAAAGTAAAGGTATCATTGTTGTTGTTCCCTTCCTCGATCCATAGGAAGAGGTGGGGAAGAAATCTTAATTATAACCATGATCATGATCATAATACTTTGTATTATTATTCTTTTAGGTATACCTATCAGGGGCTAAACATAGGTATACTAGGTAAAGGTATCATTGTTGTTGTTCCTTGCCTTGGTCCATGGAGAGAGGCGGATAATGAATAAATATCAATATTATATTATTATTATTATTATTATTATTATTATTATTATTATTACTATTATATACCTATGTAGGGCTAGATATAGGTATACTAGACTAGTGTATTAATTGTTGTTGTTTCCCGCCTCAATCCATAGGTAAGAAAGAAATATTAATATTATATTTCATTATTGTTACTGTTATTTTAGGTATACCTATCTAGGGCAAGACATAGATATATTAGACTAGTATGTTAATTGTTATTCTCCACCTCAATTTATGGGGAGAGGTGAGTAGATGATGATGATGATGATGATGATGATTATGTAGGGCTAGACATAAGTATGCTAGACTAGTGTGTTAATTGTTGTTCCCCACCTCAATCCATGGGGAGAGGTGGCTAAGAAATAAATATGATTATGATTATGATCATTGTTATTTTAGATATACCTATCTAGGGCTAGACATAGGTATACTATATTAGACATACGCCTAGATAGGTGTACAGTACTAGGCATTTAACCTTCTCTACCTGAGAGCTCTGGTGCCCCAACAAACTACAGTTCCTACAATCCTGTAGCACTGAGCCATGGCAGTTATAGTGGTGTCAAACCGGATTATTCCTGCAGTGTGGATGCAGCCTCAACGTCAGGTCTTCCTGCCCTCCCTAAGAATTCTGACTCCTCAAATGAATTTTCCTCCAGTCTTCACATTTCTAACATTGCTGAGAGTGAGATGCTGAACATCCTTGTCACCTAGAGAAACTTTCTAGAGAGCCAGCAGTGATTTCCAAACTCTGGTCCTCCTGGTGTTTTGGACTTCAGCTCCCTGAAGCCTCAGCCATCTTGGCCAATTAACTGAGATTTGGGGAGTCAAAGTCCAAAAGAGTTGGTAGGGCAGAATTTGGGAATCACTGAGTGGCTCTCAAGGTTCAGGCTACACCTCTGGAGACCAGGGTTCCCTGTTCGAGCATGAAACCCCCACTGGGTGATCTTGGCCAAGCAAACCTTGTGGGACATGCAGGAGAATAGTAGGTGGCAACTGGTCACACCACTACTCAGAGGAAGAAAGAGAGAATACATTTGGTAAAAAATGTTTTACAAGACTGAGCACCCGCATCTCTGAAACAGTTTCTGGATTCACCCAACATACACACACTGAGAGAGAATCATTTCCAAATTATCTTTTTTATTTCACTCTTCCATTTTGTGTTCCATAGGTGACACAACACTTTAGGTTAAAAAAAATCTAAAAATGGCAATATTTTGATTATTCATTAGACTATCCCAGTTTTTGACGGTTACCAAATAACCTTGCTTGCTATATGTAGTCACTATAATGTAATAAGAGCCAGCATGGCATAGTGGTTTGTTGGATGATGACTCTGGAGTCCAGGGTTCAATTCCCCGCTCGGTCATGAAACCCACTGGGTGACCTTGGTCAAGTCACATACTCTAAACCTCAGGGGATGGCAATGGCAAACCTCCTCTGAACTAATCTTGCCAAGAAAGCTCCATGATAGGTTCGCCTTAGGGTCACCATAAGTCAGAAACGACTTGAAGGTACACAACAACAACATAATGTTACAGTCAGCCCTTCTTATACACTGATTTTTTATACACGGATTCAAGCATCCACCGTTTGAAAACGTCAAAAAAAGTATAAATTTCAAATATCAAACTTTGATTTTCCATTTTTTACAAGGGACACTATTTTGCTATGTCATTATATTTAATGGGACTTGAGCATCCATGGATTTTGTTATCCAAGGGGGATCTTGGAACCAAACCCCAGTGTATAACAAGGGCCCACTGTATAACCTACTTTTTATTTCACTGTGCAACTATTACATGTCCCAGTAGATTAGTATGTTCATGATACATTCAGTTGACATATGGTGTCAGTTTTCTGCTTTTGCCATGAAATGGACTATGGGCATTCTATTCTACAGCAGTATCTACCCAGGATGCTTGCATTGGGTGAGGGGTTAATATGGCTTTTGTGATACAGACAGGAGCATGCTGAAAGCAAACTTAGACAATATGAGTATCTGACATGGACAAACAGGCACCAGGTGTCAGATCTCTTTGTGCCACAGTTTCCTTATGTGGTCCTTGGTTTTATTCCAGGTTCCTGGCTGTTGGTGAATTTCCTTTGCCTAAGCCTACCCAGTTCATTAGTGGCTTACCCTACCCATGCTCAAACCAGTGGACTAACCACCAGTTTAAGCAATTGCCTGATTGCTTCCACACACCTGATGGAGGCAGCAGATGTGGCACTGTATCAATTCCAGGTAAGGCATGTTTCCTTGGCAGTGTTGTTGTTGTCATCATCATTGTTGTCATTGTTGTACCATTAGCGTACACTGAGTTTAGTTGGCAAAAAAACTACACAGATCCCTGAGACATGAGACAACAAAATCCAAAATTTACAAGTGATATCTTTTTGGGACCAACTAAAATGCAAATGAAACTGAAAGCTTGCATGATGTGTTTTGTGCATTTTAAGTTGTTCCTATAAAAGTATCAATCTTTTTGTAGATTTGGGATTTTGTTGTATTTTGCTGCAAGGCCAACACAGCTACCCCTGAATATGGTTTGGGGAAAACATGAGTGACGGACAGGTCCAATCTGCTGTCACTAACATTGATTAGACCAGTGATTCCCAGACTTTGGTCTTCCAGGTGTTTGGGACTTCAACTCCCAACAGTCAGGAATTCTGGGAGCTGAAGTCCAAAACATCCCAAAACAAAGTTTGGGAACCACTGGGTTAGATCTATCCTTCCACTTGCCACCATTTCCTTCTAGACTTCCCAGGGCCCCAACTTGAGCATCTTACTACCTGCATGCCATTATAGCCCCTCAGCATCACAGGTAGCAACTGCCATACAGACCTTATGCCATTAGGTCCCACTCCTTTAATCCTTTTTCCATCCCTTGCTTCTATGGTAGGCCATACAGATTTCCAAGTAAATGCATATGAATGATTCCTCAATCTCTTGAAAAGCTATGTGTGCTGGTAGGGATCACACTGCCTACTAAAAGGGAATTATTCAGCTTCATAGATTAAATCTGTACATGTGTGAAGTTCTTCCTTACATCTCTGGGCTGGAATTAATAGTATTCGAGTGGGGGAACTCTTTTTTTAATGCTGTGCTGCTACTGATCTTGTAAGCTTTTTAGGGGATTATCACACGGAAGGCTTACTGTGGGTTAAACATCAGCAAAATATTTGTGAAACGCGAAGGTGTGATAGCCGGTCACATTTCTAAATCATCATTGAGGCGTCTCCACTACTTTCCCGTCCTCAAAGCATTTGTGGAGCAGCCATTTCTTCAATAATGGGAACTTCCGTGAATGCTTTGAGGATGAGAGAGGAAGGGAGACATCTCAATGACGATTTGAGCTTTGACCTTTGTGCTTCAGGAATGTTTTACCAACAGTAAGCCTCCCGTGTGATAACTGCTTTAGTTTTCATTAGTTTTTGTAACTTAGAAAAAATTGGCTTATTTAGAAATTTATTTATTTAGAAACAAAAGGTAAAATGCATATTCTCAGTCACTGTAGATTTCTCTTTACCTAACAGCACAATCTCTCTCTTCTGGAATCGCACAAGCTACAAGTAATGTAGAAGGATTTTCTACAAGTAATGGAGAAGGATTTTCATCAGGATAAGTGGGACCTATAACAAAATTGTGCAGTGTTCAGTATTGCTGTTTAGAATTCCATTCAATCCCCCTTCCCTACTATTATTAGTAAGCATTTGTGCTCATCAAGCATGCTCACTACTCCCACCTCAGAGATTTTTCTAGGTAGGCAGGCAGGTTTGTGATTTCTCCAAGCCCATCCCTCCTTTCCTCTCTTATGTGGGTAGTGTCCCTGAAGCTATATAATGGGAGTTGGTCTGCACAACAGCACTTTGACCCTGAGTTCTAGAAACTGGGGAAATTGCTTCATGTCAGTGACAGTAATGTAAAAAAGTGATGTGAGCATGTGAGTTATTCACCAGAGATCAAATATCACAAATAGTACTTTTATATTACTTCATATACAAAGTTTTTCAGTGATTCATTCACACGTTTAGCTGCCCACTGCCAGGTGCACAGTAAAAGTTCAGATAAGGTACAGAAGTGACATCACCATAATGTTTGTGTTAGTGCTAGTGGAACTAGTGTGTATATAATGTGTTTATGCAACAGGTTGTGGTATGGCATGCACAAAAAGAATCAAAGCACTAGAATTGATACATGTGTAAGGGTGAAAACTGAGTTGTCAAGAGTGTTAGAAGCTTTGTGCTAGGAGAATGACACCATGAGATACAACCATAAGAGGAATGAGGTTATGATTATTGGGATGCTTAGACCCTTCACAGAAGCAAAAGAGTAGGTCTCTGCCTTAAGGAAGATATTTCTGTCTTCCATGGACAGCTTTGAGAAAACAATCATAAGTGAAAGAGTACAGATCATTAGTATAATTCTGGTTGCACTTTATGTTGATATTCTCTTCACTGATATTTTTTCTACAGAAAGAATTTAATTGTTCTATTAAATATAATCCCACTAAAGACCCTAAGAATGAAGAAAGGATCATGGAAGCCTGTATGGATGGAAAATCAATGGTATTACAATAAATACTTTCTAAAAACCTATTGGTATACTCTAGATTCATGGCTTCAGTTGAGTTAATCTTTCCTATCTTTGATTTCAGTCTGGATCCTGTCCCTCAGGAGGAAACAATGCTGTTAATCAGGTAATTCATTGCCATTAGCAGCAAGCATATTTCTCATTTGTATTGTGTAAAGGAATCTTCCAGCATCTTCATGTGTTTTAATTGCTATTCCCTCTTGTAGACTTCATGCATGAATGCCATCTTTCAAATTCTGGAGGGCTATTTGATGGAAATCAAGGGTTTTGGATGTCTACTGCATGCTGTCAGACAGATGATGAAGGTACGGTGGGAGGGGTGTAATAAAGAATGGTCAAGAATATTACTTTGTAGGGTTAATAGTTCAGAATGATCCCAGCTCCTGAATTTTCTGAACCAAAATCTGAAATCTAGGAAGGGTGAATCCTGGCAGTATGGATTAGAAGGGAAGGAGGAAGTTAATTAAGTCAGTTAATTAATGGAGAATCTTTGCAAGTTATAGGAACAAGTCAGTTAAGTCTTGAAAACAGTAGCTGAGCTGGAGATTTATACACAGACTTTTCATCTTGCCTGGAGCTGAGCCCCCAAAAGCTGGAGAACTTGCACCCTCATCTCCTTCCAAGAAATGACTCACAGGAACTGGAGACTCAGGGCCAGGTCCTGTGATCTGACAACCCTGTTTCTTTGCCTTTGTCAAGCTGTGCAGTGTTGCATAATTGCATAACTATCTCAGTTTTCAAGGGAGGAAAACACATGAAATGTCAAAGGCCTGAATAATGGGCATGCATGTCTATGCATTCATATTTAAAATGTTGGGATATAATATTAATAAAAGCTAGTGGTTTGTAGCAATTACAAATATTGAGATAAAAGTATCTTATATTTTAAGAAATAAATCGCCTGCATTATTTTTTAAACTACAAACCCAAAGCATCCTTTCAAAAGATCCACTGAGAGTCATCTTCAACAATAAGAAATGCTGTTATTGAATTTTCATATTAATCCATAGTTGATTTAGTTTCCTCCCAGCAATATAAAAAGGTTCTTCCCAGTTTAAGTGCAAAAGGGGGGAAAAGAGTATCTGAAAAAAATTGTGGAAATGATTAAATGGTTAAAAAAAAAAGAGCTGCAGGCTTAGTTTAAATTCTTTCAGTACTATTGTGTTATTTATTGCTAGCTGTTATTTATTGTTTTTCCACATGTTTGTGTCATATACCTTTTAGCTGTGCTCTGTTGTAATTTGTTTTAAGCCACTGTGGGTCGTGTACCATGAGAAAGATGGAATAAAAATAAAATAAATACATCATCATCATCGGCAGCATCCACACTGCAGAAATAATCCAGTTTGACACCACTTTAACTGCCATGGTTCCATGCTATGGAATTCTGGGAATTGTATTTTTGTGAGACATTTCTCTGTCAGAAAGCTCTGGGTCCACAACAAACTACAATACCCAGAATTCCATAGCATTGGGCTATGGCAGTTAAAGTGGATTATTTCTACTGTGCAGATGCAGCCATAATTGTTATAATCATTTATACAGAAATTGATATTGAACACAGAAGATCTTTATTTTGAATTAACATAAGGGCTGACTTTGCATTGAACAAAAGCTGGATAGTCCTCAGTTCTATAAAGCAAATCTTATTTTAAAAATGGCTGTTGGTTAGTCCCAAGTAGAATAGACCCATGTCAGCCTATTAACATGTAGCTAAACCCAAATAATTCAATGACTCTATACTAGCTGGGACTAGCTAAAGACTGGAGCGTGGCTTTGGTGTGGCTTCTGGACTCTTAGGACACATGCATCATTGAAACACCATACCTCCACTGTGACTCGAAGCAGCTTTATTTTGGCTGTCTGTAACAGGCCTTAGTTTGGATGTCATCATTACATATATCTATGTACAAATAATACCCATTAAAACACATTAATTACAATTGACAATTAATTACATTTGTATAAAAGGGATTTGGCTCTCCTGTGATGTGATCTTAGAGAATCCGCACTCTCTTTCATTCACAATCCACTTTCTGGAATACAGGGATGATAATAATAATGATGATGGCTTATTTAACAGAGTAAAGTGGAAACCACTGATCCTTTTTCCTCCTTTGGCAGCCTGATGGACCAGTAAAGCAGAGTGATTGAAAGAGATAAAATGGGTGTTTCTGCCCACATTTGACCCTGGCTTCAGTAGGGCCCCATGGTGTTTTAGCCCCATCTTGCTGGCTGGGGGATTCTGGGAGTTTCAGTTCAAACAAAGAACATTTCAAAACTCTGGGATTAATCCAAAGTAATGTCACCCTCAGACATTTTTCTATTATTAATATTATTTCTTACCCATCTCTCCCCACAGCTCGAGGCATAGTATAACACAGATTCAAATACAATATATAACTAACCATTACACACATAAGTTAAAACAAATAGACACAGGATTATGACAATCACTACACATTAAAATCATCCAGACATAAAACTAAAAATATGCCGATTTAAAATTTATAATTTAAAATCAACTGCCAGAAGAAATAGGTCTTTAACATTGTTTTACATTCAGTCAGCATATTTAGCTGTTGAAACTCTCCCAGCACATCGTTCCACAGTCTAAAAGCAGCTGACAGAAACTACTCCTCACCTCTGTTGCAGGGCTTCGAAATAGTTTGCTGTGGCAATTATAACTATGTGTTCAACATAGTAGCTGCAAGGCACTTTTCTATTGTTTTAAACACTTAGTTACTGTACCAGTTATGTTTAAGGGTGTGTGTAAATCTGTATTCATGGTGTTCCTTTATTATGCATCTTTTTTCCAGGCTTTAAATATCAACTACACGATCACAGAACAACCACTGTCTTCACCACAGTGCACACCACATGAAAAGTTTGAAATGCAGATGAATCAGTGTAAAAGTTTTCTAACTTTGCAACAGCTTGCTCAGACAATTAATAGAATCTTGCACTACCAGAAGTCAGTAAACATGTAAACATCATATTGAAAGAAATAATGATACTCAGATATTTTAGTTATGTAAAGTTAAAAAAAAAGAGAACCAAAGACAGTATCATCTCCAATATACCTCATCTATCCCAGTCCTGTGCCTTCAAAAAGGAATAGCACAGGGACGTAGCCAGGATTTTGGGGGGGGGGGGGGGCCCACACAAAGTACCCCCATTATAAGGGGGCGTGGGGGGGGGGGCGCCCGCGCATGCCCCCTTCATTTTTCTAAAGGGAGGGGGGGGGCCCGGCCCCAAAGACCCCCCCCCCCTTGGCTACATCCCTGAATAGCAGCATCCATAACAGATTCTCACACATAATCTGAATCAAGGTGGAACTCATCTGTGATCTTTTAGATGCTTCTAAACTGCAGCTTGCAGTCTTTCTTACCATGGCTAAACTGACTAGGCCATCTGGGGGTTGCAATCCAACAACCCCTGGAAGACCACACGAATACCACACCTGATCTAGATTATGGTGTGTCACGAAAAGAGTGTAAAATGTGTTTGCACCAAATCCACATGCTGCAACTAATGAACCACATATGCTAGAAGAGGTGGGAAAGGGAAAATTTATTAGCATCTCAGACAATTTCATTTAAAGGAAAATTCAATTCCAGATCATCTGACTATCTTGTGCAAGTTGCCAGCTGGATGGTTTTACCAACAGCTAGGACAACCAGGATTTGCCTCCCAAATGGGTCCATGGCTAGGATCTTGTAGTTATCTCGCAATCTCATTCTTCCAGATATATGACCAGTGTTGCAAAACCTGTCATGTTCAGTATTATGTGATTAGTCCCAGTTCAGCAACAGAGTTAAGTTATAGGTCTTGAACAATATGTACACTATTCCTTTTGCTAAATTTGGTAGTGTCATTATGTGCCTCCCTGCACAACACTTCCTCCTCCACTGCTCTGGCCATTTCTGATTTTAAAAGTAAGGTCTTTGGGACAGGGCTCTATCAGTATGAATTTTTGATATTCCTATAAATGGTTATTTATACTAATTTATAAGTAATTTATAAGTAATTTATATAATATATATTATAAATGAACTTATTTGTATTTATGGCTGAATAAATTATTATTTTACATTCTAGTGCATGTTGTATTCATTGTTGAAGTAAAATTATAATAGTGGTTTAAAAACTGCTTGGGATGTGTTCCTGTTTCCTGCCATTTTGCCAATGGCAGCTGACCCTTTATAACGTCATCTGATAAGGGAGAAGTTAGTCACCCTTTGCCTTTACATTTAAAATTGGATGGGTGGCAAAGAATATGTAGCCCAAACTACAGCCCAAAGTAGAACTGTATATTTATCCATCAAACCTTCTATCGATCACCCCTCAATTCTTGTGGTACATGTAAAAATAATATGTTTGTGGACGTTGGTTGCATTTGTTATTTCAGGGAGAAATTGTGTGCACATGGGCATTTGTAAATCACAGAGGAAGCACACTTCCATATAGATTATTGTTTCTTCTTCAACCTCCTATAATCGGTTTTTAACACAGAAAATGTCTGGGCACAATTTATAATTGAAATTTGCTTCAACTTTATAGAAGAGACAAATTATGAAAAGTATTTATAAATTGTTCCTCCCCATCCCCAGACACTGGGATCCACAAAACACTGTACAATTTAAAGCAGCGGTGTGTGTGCGCGCCTTCAGGTCACCTTTCAACATATGGTGACCTGATTAATTTCATACGATTATCTTAGGCAATGAATACTCAAGAGATAGTTTTGCTGGTTCCTTCCCCTGAAATACAGCCTACAGCACCTGGTATTCATTGGAGTCTCCCATCCAAGTACTAACTTGACCCTCCTTAGCTTCCAAGATCAGACAGGATCTGGTGCCTTTGCAGTATTGCAACATTGTTGTTGTTGTGTGCCTTCAAGTCATTTCCAGCTTATTGCAAACCTATCATGGGGTTTTCTTGGCAAGTTTCTTCAGAGGATGTTTGCCACTGCCATCCTCTGAGGCTGAGAAAGAGTTGCCCAAGTTCACCCAGTGAGTTTATATAGCTAAGCGGAGATTTCAACCAGGAATCATAATCCAACACTCAAAACCACTATGTCACGCTGCAATAATATGATCCATAAAATCATAGTAAAATAAAAAGAGAAGCTTTCTTTAAAATAGACCTAAGATCTATCAAATTCTAGCGAAAAAAGTATAATTTTTACTGAGCCTTATAATGTATCTGCACTGCACAATTAACCTTTTTGTGGTCAGAAGGATTCCTGGCTGGAGATCTGGCTGAAGCACCTCTAGCCACTAAGGAAAAGGTTTGCTTTCCCCAGCCAAGGAGAGTCTAGGTATAATCAAAGCCACCAAAGTACAGATGAACTTGAAAACCAACTAGAAATGGCTGTTCCCAGCTGTTGAAAGCCCACACAGAGCAAAGCAAACTGAAGCACCTGCTGGAAGAGTGTTGCTCCAGTTAAGACTTTGTTGATAGCAGGTGTCTACTCCTCCTTTACTATCCTTACTTCAGGACTTAGCTGCACCTGAAAGATCTGGCTGAGAGAATGCAGGCCTCATCATTCTTTTCCTTCCCTTTCCTGAGGGTGGAACAAAGCAATAGCCTCAGGATCAAGACCAGAGGTTCCCCTTTCCACTGGAGCATTTCCTTTGAAATTCAGGGTGTGTTTATCTTGCAACTTTATTAGCCATGTTCACAATATCTTACACTCATTCCTGGACTGGCTCCCAGGATTCAAAGCTGACAATTCATATAGATCTTGTACATGTGTGGCCTCACTTGTCTAACTGCATTCCAATACATGATCCAAGCTGGGGACTCAGTTGGGTATCAAGGTGAAAAAAAGCTTTATTTGTAGAATACAAGAAGCAGTTCTCTCTGGGCATACACAGCAAGAAGAAAAGAATAAGGAAGCTTGTGGGGTGTGAAACTGGCAGTGGAACAGAGAATTGAGTTAGTGAAGAATTATGAGGAATGATATTTAAGCCAAATGGACTACATAAACAGGCACATGTCTATGAAGAAATAACAAACAATTACTCTTCAAAATGCAAGGCACGTACAGTATAAGACTCAAGACAAAGGGGAGAAGAAACTCAATGGCTTTGAGGCTGGACTTTGGGTGGTTAAAAATGGACTGGGAAAGTATGTTCTGTGGGCTATGTGTAGTCTCAACCTCTTTTTGTGAGTGTGTGCCCAAGGGCCACAACCAATACCAATAGCAATAGCAAGTGCATTTCTATACTGCTTATGGAAGTACTAAGCAGTTTATAAAATGTAAGCTAATTGCCCCCAACAAGCTGGGTACTCATTTTAGCAACCTACAGAAGGATGCCAAGCTGAGTCGGCCCAGAGCCCCTGGCTGCTACTGAACTGACAACCCTGTGGTTTCTGAGTGAGTGGCTGCAGTACAGATATTTTACCACTGCACCACCAGGGGTCACTAGGGGACTATGGGGGGTGCAGACCATACCAAGTGAAAAACCCCTCTGGGATGTAACCAGTGTGGTTCGCACCCCCCTAGTGACACCATTGCACCTAAGCCTGGCTTTCAGATGAGCCATTGTGGGGGGATTACTACCTTTACTCAGAAGGTCTGTGTGGGAGATGGCTGCCTCCAACTCCAAGTCCCCCCCGGGGGGGGGGGGGGGCTTCAGTGGTCTGGCTGGGCAGGGGGATGGCAAGGCAGTTTATGCCACACACACACACATACAGGGGGAAAGCAACCCTAGTGATACCACTGAGCTCAACCTCCCTAACATCCTCCCACACCGATATCAATGGAGGGGGGGGGCAAAAATCACTAGAAAAACAGTCCCATACTGACAATTTTCTTTCCTGAATGCCACCAGGAGAAGAGGTTTTGCTTGTGTCCCAGGCTCAAAGACCCACAAAATTTCCACAAGTCACCATTTTATTCGACCAGCTTGTGTTTACCCTCAGTGGCACTTTTCAGATGTAAGTCCTGGGTTAAAACAAAGAGCAGAATATTTTTATTCTGTCACCTTGTTTTTGGTTAATTTTATATCTAGTTGGACAATTAAGAGAAATGCAGTGTCCTGTTCAGAAATGAAGGTATATACCCAGGTAGTACTTATCCTCACTCGCCTGAGTAGAGATGCTTCAAGGACTGGACCATTTCTCCTTCTGGAGATTTTGCTCAGCCAGTTCAAAGGTACCACTGTAGATTAGTCAACAGGGTGGCATAGCAGTCAAGCAGGTATTTGCACATTCTCATGGATAATAGTTTCCTTAAACCTATCAATCAGGTCACTGGTAATCTCTGTCTCCTACATCTATGCAGCAATTAAATAGCCTTCACATTATTCCTGATAGGCTGTGCCTTCTGAAATCAAAAAGGATTCTTGAAGTCTGAAGGGGTAATGTCAACTATAATTATAGCAGAAGTAAATCTATATATATCTACAAACATTTCAAACAGACAACACTCTGGGAGCTCTTCAGCAACAAGCACTGAATAGTTTTGTCCTCTGGGCAATATTCTGCTTAGAAACATCAGGTCAGAATATGTGTCCGTGTTGCCCATCTGCCATCTGCAAAAGACCAGTGGAGTACAGCAAACAAAGCACTGATCTAATGAGCTAGTAAGCAGTGGAGAAGGTATGGGAGAGACAGTATTTGAGGAGTTTTCACTTGTTAGTAGCTATAGGTGCTATTCACCTATTCCCTATCTGTTCAAATGAAAATGCTGGAGGTTACATCTTGCACTTGCAAAACATGAACTGTACTAAAGAGTGATAGGCCTTGAATGGCCTTTTTGCTTGTTGTTGTTGTTGCATGTCTTCAACTCATTTCTGGCTTATGGTGACCTAAAGGAAAGACTATCATGGGGTTTTCTTCTCACGACTGGTTTAGTCACTTAACACATATAATAATTCTCAGGGTTTTAGTTCTGGTTATCCAGAATATGTTTTAGGTACTGACCAAAAATGTTGCACTTAAGGTCAGTAGGATAAAGTGTGTTAACCCTTTCACTTTTTTTCCTAGCCCACTTTCAGACATTGGCTGCATCTGCACTGCAGAAATAAACCAGTTTGATACCACTTTAACTGCCATGGCTCAATGCTATGGAATCTTTGAATTTGTAGTTTGGTGAGGCACCAGAGCTCCCTGACAGAGAAGGCTAAATATCTCAGAAAACTACACACCCCAGAATTCTATAACATCGAGTCATGGTAGTTAAAACAGTGTCAAACTGCATTATTTCTGCAAAGCAGATGCAGCCTTAGTGGGGTATTTCTATAAGAAATCAAAACGTTCAGACAACCAGTTAACAATATTAAAATGTGCAGTTAGTCTTGCAATAATATTAGGCCAGTCTACAAGTGTATTGCTACAGATTTTCACCCATTCATAGAATCATAGAGTTGGAAGAGACCTCAAGGGCCATCCAGTCCAGGCCTCTACCATGCAGGAACTTAATCAAAGCACCCCCAACAGATGGCGTCCAGCCTCTGTTTTAAAACCTCTAAAGAAGGAGACTCCACCACTTTATGAGGCTGCATATTGCCATCAGGAAGTTCTTCCTAAGTGGAACCTCGTTTCTTGTAATTTGTATCCATTTTCCAGATCCTATTCTCTAGAGCTGCAGAAAACAAGCTTGATCCATCCTTAATGTGACATCCATTCAAATATTTAAACAAGGCTATCATATCACCTCCTAACCTTCTCTTCTCCAGGCTAAACATACCCAGCTCTCTACATTGCTCCTTATAGGGCATGTTTTCCAATCTTTCACATTGATGTTTGTCTTCACATTTCTGTACATAATTGTTTCTACTATTTGCATCTCTTCTCCTTCCATCAACCGAAAATGTGCAGCAATCCGAGTCCATGTAAAGCAAATAGACAGCCACAGATTTGATAATGTGCCTCCTTGCAGATACTCTGGTAAACACCACAAAGACTTTTTCACCAGAGTTAAAGCCATATTTTTCTCTCTCCTTCTCCCCCAGCAAAAGACCCAAACCCATGCAAATCACATGTTACTGGATTGTATTCTAATTGAGTGAGGAGTATTTTAATTATGTAGACTAGCTAATTATCAATCAAAACATAAAACACAATAGGTGTCTTTGGGCAAATCTGTGTCAGTCATTTCTGCCAGGTTGGCGTCAGGTATTGTGTTGATGTAATACTCTTCTTCTCTTTAGACTCGTGCCTCCACACCTGTAGGAGAATTTGATCTCCATCTCAAAATGTGACACCATCTCTTTGGCTTCATTCCAGATTCTTTTGTAGTTGTTTTGTAACTTCATCAAAAGAAGTTTCAGTATTAGATCTCTCCACTTTGCATGCAGGAAATCCCTATCTATCTAAGGAGGGGAAAAGAGAATACAAAAATCTTCCAACATGCTGCCAGTCTGTTTCTGGTCACAGTTCAACATGCTGATTATGACCGATATAAAGTCCTATAGGTCTAGGCTATCTCACAGATCTTATCTCCCCATATGTGCCTGGCTGGGCCCTGAGATCTTCAAGAGAGACCCTTCTCTCAGTCATTTACTTTCCCAAACCAAAGCTGGGTAAATTGATTTCAGGGTTACAGGCAATAACAGCAGGGAAAAAAATAGAATTATTTCATTTCCATTTAGCACCTGCATTACATCACCTGGTTCAATACTGCAGCAATTTTTCTGTTATCAGAAGCACTACAGCTTACTGCTTCATCACATAACATAATGGCTCTCGTTTTTTAAAACAATTTTTAAAAAAACAACGATATTTCTGTTAAGACCATGTCCTATTTTAGTTCCCTTGAAATATGGGGCTTTCCTCTTATTTAAGAAATAAAATCTCTGTATTTGGAAAATTAGTGCCTCAAAGGCAGAAATTTTTAACTTACCCTTTCCACAGCTTTTTAGCTTTTCAAATGAAGAGAATTAAGCATTCAAACAAGAAATCTCCTGCTCTAAGGCTGATCCCATTTGATTATTCCCCGTGTGTGGAACTGCTTTTAAAATATACAGTGACTTTTCCTAAATGTTTAAAGTGCTTAATCCCTTGTAACCTATGTCAGTTCTCTTACCTTTACATGTAGATGGGAAAGGGGAGGACTAAGCACAATTGCTATGAGGAAAAATCTAAGTAAGTTGAGGTTGAAACTACTAGCTCACACTACTGTATAACACTTGGCATTTCTCAGGCTCTTTTGTACGTCTCAGAATAACATACAGGCAAGTTTTCCAATATCCCAAATGTCCCTGTCTTTCTCATACAGGTGGCTGCTGTGCATTGTAGTACAGTATCACTGAGTTCCTCTGCTGTGCTGGATTCAAATCTAGCAGCCACTGATAGTGCTTTTTGCTGCATTAAGGAACTTGTCAAGTTACATCATTTAATCTACTGTTCAAAACTTACTCTCACTTTACTGAAATTAGGGCCATGTCCTAAATCATGCATTCAGGTATTTTGACCTAAGGCAGTCATGGGCAACTAGGGTTGCCATAACCCACCTGGGGGAGGGACAAACCCGATTTTTGGCCAGTTGGCACGGTCCCGCCCTGGTTTTGCTCCTGGCCCAGGTTTATCCCAGGTTGAGCTGGTTGCCACCACCTCCGCTGCAACAACCGCAGCCGCTCTGCAGCCGCCACCACCATTGCTGTTGCGGCTGCTGCTGCAGCCTCTCCACTGCCTGCTGTGCTTTGCCCTGGCCCTGCGTGATCTTGCAGGAGCTCTTGCCCTTCAGGCTGGCTGGCCAATGGCTGGACAGCCCTCCCCTGCTGCAGGAGCCTGTGACTGTTAGCAGGGGGTGGGGCTGTTCCAGCTCCACTCTCCCCATTGGCCAGCCAGCCTCAAGAGGAGGAGCATCTCCTCTTTGGTCCCTCGCGTGGGCCGAGGGCAGGCAAGAGCTTTGCTGGCAAGTTATTTTTCTTCCTTTCCTTTTTCTTCCCCTGTTTTTTCTTCTCTTCTTCCTCTTTTTCTTCCTCTTCCCCTCCTCCTCCTCCTCCTCCTCCTCGTTTTCTTCCCCTCCTTCTCTTCTTTCTCCTCCCCCTACTCTTCTTCTTTTTCTTCCCCTTTTTTCTTTTCTTCCCCTCTTCCTCCTCCTCCTCTTCTTTTTATATTTTTCCCTATTCTTCTTCTTTCTCCTCCTTTTCTTCTTTCTCCTTCCCAATCCTTTTTCTCCTCCTCCCCCCTTCCTCCTCGGCTGCTACTGCTGCTGTTGCTGTTGTTGTTGTTGTTGTTGTGTGCCCAACTCCTTTATGACTAATGGCAACCCAGCCTCTAGCCCCCCTTCTCTAGCCCCTCTTTCTCCAACCCTCCTTTCTCTAACCCCCATATTTAACCCCCTTCTATCTAACCCTCTATCTATTTAACCCCCCCCTCTAAGCCCCCCTCCTCTTCTTCTCAGGGATCCAGGGCTTCTCAGGGCTTTGCCTCCATGTTAAAAAAAAAAGACTGACCCACAAATCCCCCTTACAGTAAGTTGAGATATAACTGGGGGAAAAGAGGGGGTGAGGGTTGGGGGGGGGTTGCAGGGGGCAAGGAGAAGGAGGAAGGGAGGAATTGCTAAGAAGGCTTCGAACATGTAGTTTGCCGGCTCAAGGGGCTACCTGTCTATCTCAGCTCAAATGCTAAGGATGCCTGGACTTGTGCTGTTGTGTGTGTTTTGGAATTTGGGGGAGGGGTGTTTGGCCAGAAAGGGAAGTACATTTCTGCCATCTGTCTAGGAATAATGCCAAAATGTCCTCCATTTTTAGAATGCCTAAGAAACATGTGTTTATATCAATACTTTTTTAAAGCATTAAATTTTTTCGCATGTCCTCCATTTTAAAAATATGTCCTACATTAGGGGCTAAATTTTGTCCTACGTTGTCCTACATTTTCCCCCATTTGTCTCGGTTTGGAGGTTGACAGTTATGGCAACCCTATGGGCAACATGTGGACCAAAGCCATTTTTGTGTCTCCCCATGAATCCCTGCAGAAACTAGGGACAAAAATGTCTCCCTTCCCCACAACCAAAAAAGCCTTGAGGATGCTATTTCCTGTTTTGCCACATTTTCAGGCATTTTGACCCCTTCGCCTTTTAAAGGACTTGTCGCCGGGCCCATGGCCACTCCGGTTGAGGTTTGAGGGTTTGGAAGATCCATAGCAGAAAGATAGCCAGACGCCGAAGTGATGCTTAACTTCCTTTTATTCCAACTCTCAACTGTGCTCAACCAGGTGAACAGATAGGGCTGGTTACTTCACTGCCCTTTACAACTTAGGTACAACTTTAGGTCTTGAGTATAGCTCCGTCCTCGTCTAGGCTAATCTCTCTAACCTTCTGCACACTAGGTCCCCAGTCCACGGGCCAGCACCTTCCTCTAATGTCCCATAACAACCTAGGCCCGGGGCCTATCATGGGTCTTGACTGAAAAGGTACTTCTCCCTCCTCTAGGATCTACACGTCCAGCAAATAAACCTTTAGCAGGGTAGTCCCGCTCACTCCCACGTCCACCCCATTCGCAAAGGTACCAGTGGGCCATCTCCACCAGCCACACATCTCTCACATGGGCGGAGAGCTCCTCCTCATAATTTGTCTCCCGACCGCCTTCCTCTATCTTCACTTCCTGGGGCTCCTCACCGCCTATGCTCTCTCCACTTCCCCTTTTCTACCTTGTGGGCCCAACCTCTTTCCGGATCTAAATGTACTTTAGGAGACCTGGTGGAGCAGTGTTAAATGTCGGTACTGCAGCTACAACATTGTGAGTTCAGTGTGCCAGGGTTCAGTCTTCCATCGTTTTGTAGTTTGGTAAAATGAGTCCCCAGCTTGTTGAGGGCAATTGGCTTACAGACTGTAAACTGCTTAGAGGGTACTGAGTTCACTATTGAGCAGCATAGAAATGTAAATTCTAATTGCTTCTACTGCTAGATCTTAATTTGGGGTAGAATCTAAGATGCCCCATCAGGGTTTGGATATGTGAGCAACAAGTACTATGCAACTTTAGCATGCTGGAATTTCTGTATCTTCTTTGATTCTTGTCCAATAACTACTTCTCCCTGCATCTGAACTCACAGCAATCTAGCCATCTTGTTACCTTATCAACATAGTCAAATCTGAGACTGTCTTTCTAGAAAGAGACAAGAGACGTCTAAACTTCAGCAACAGAGCAGAATGTCTAATAAGACAATTGAATCTCTTTGCTTTGAAGTTTTCGTGGATCAGTTGAACCAGCATCAGCAAGGAATGCTTCAACAGTTCAAAGAAATATTATTAACATGTGAATGTATGACAGAAGTGGGTGTCTTTCCACACATGTATTTTGTCTGCTTTTCCACTATATTTGTGACAATGTAAAATGAATATTACTGAGGTAGCTTAGCATTTTAAAAAAAAAAAAGCGAATCACTGTTTCATTCAGTAGTCTTCCTTCTTCTTTTTACACATTGGACACATGTTTCATGCCACCCTGCAACATGAAACCCACTTTTTAATTGTTTTAATCACACTTATTTACATGTTGCTTTCTTTTTCTCTACCTCCCCTTTCTATCTCATTCATTTTCTTTCAACTTAATTTAAACCTAGGTGGTCTGTGACATCTTCCTTTGCTCTCCATAACACCCAGGGTAAATTCATTTGTCAACTTGCAAACTAATATAGTGGTGCATTGCATAAAATGAGGCAAGAGGAAAGAGAGACATACAAATGTTTAAAACTGCTCTATTTACAAAAAGTGAAAGTACATAAAGACACACAGGGTCATAACAAATATTTAGTCTATGTACTCTCTGGCTATTCAACTCATAACCGTAGAAAGAATTGAAAAGCTAGGCGCATATGAACAGGAATAAACATATAAGCTGTAAACATCAGCATAGTAACCACAGAGGCTATCAAAATATGTGTAATTATTTGTTCCCAGGGCTCCATGTCAATGCAACAGGTAATCAGCATGTATTGAAAATAAAGCCAGTAGACGGAATCCTTCAGCCGCTTCATAGTTGCCATTGCCTTCCGTTGTTGTTTCTGGAAGTTCTTCCTACGAGATCAACAAAGTGTGGATGACATTTAAACATTGACCTGGGGAAATGGTGCAGTAGAACATTCTGTTGGGCTACAGTTTCTTTAGTTATATATTTACACCATTGAATTCTGAATAATAACAATTCTCCAAGAAATGCACAAGTTCAACTGATACAGAATGAGACCCTCCTACTAAAGACCCTCCAAATAACTTAACCCACCAAGAGCAAATGTTTGTGGGAGGTGGGAGTGAGAAAATTAAAGCTTGAATCCTATTGGAAATCCCAACTAAAGTAGGCCCATTTCACTGTTTTGCTCAAGCAGTGCATGCTGGGAGATACCTTTCTGTATCTTCATGTATGGAATTGTCATGAAAATAATGTAGTAAATAGTGCAGTCAGTGACACATAGCATGGTCAATCCTTATCATCTCCAAAGTTTTCACATAGCAGAATTGAGAAAAATCCCAGCTTGAGACTTTGATAAGCTTGTATCAGTCACAAGAGACATCTTGAATTTAGCAGTGGCAATTTGTACTCTGGTCTCCAAATTGTCTGAGTGGCAATTTCTACTCAAACCACTATACCATGCTGTCTAACATACCACACTGGTTACAATTTATTAAATAAGCATTTTATAGTAATGGTCACTGTAGGTTACAGAGAAAAGGCATTGGCTTTTTAAAAGGGGCGAGGAGTCTATCAGCCATTCAGGAATACCATGGCAAATTAGAGATTCATTAGCATTAAAATCCATGAGCAAAAAAGGCAGGCAGGATTAAAACTACCTTGGTTCCACTGCATTTGGACTGGCACATTTAGGTTTATCAGCAGGCAAGGAGATCTTATAGCACCTTTGAGACTAGCTATGTAGAAGACATTGTAGCATAAGCCTTCATAGACTTATATGCATCTTAGGAAGTAGACCAAGTCTATGATAGCTTATGCTACAACATTTTCTATATAGTTAGTTTCAAAAGTGCTGCAAGATCCCCTTACATACTGATATTCCAGACTAACACAACTTTGGCCTGACACAGACCCGTTCCGCACGGGCGTAAAGTGCGTCCTGGGGATGTACTAGGGTTAGGGAAAGTGTGTGCCTTACGCATGCACCTAACCCTAGTACGTCCCCAGGACGTACAAAATGGTGGCGCCCTATACACATAGGCGCCACCATTACAACGTCATGAACGCGCCGCCTCCAAACATAGCATAGAGCACCCTTTCCTTGGTGCTAGAAGGAGCTCCGAATCAGAGCTCTTCCGCGATTGGCCTCGCTGGCACAGACTTTAGATGGCTGCACCAGCGACGCAAGGGAGAAAGGGGCTCCTCCTCCCCGCCGGCACCGGGTGTCCTTGGGGCTTGAAGCCCCAAAGACACCCCTTTCCAGGCCGCAGGGAAGCGGCCTTTTGCCACTTCCCCATGGCCTGGAAAGTGGTGGATCAGGGCCTCGGAGGCTTCCGCTCTGGCAGATGAGGCCTCGATCCGGCGGGGAAAGGAGCGCCTACAAGCCGCCCCACAGGGGCGGTCTGTAACGCTCCACAGACAGGCCAAAATAAAGCTGCTTCGAGTCACTTTGAAGGCATGGTGTTTCAATGATACATGCATCCTAAGAGTCCAGAAGCTGCACCAAAGCCACACTCCAGTCCTAAGGACTAGAGTGCGGCTTTGGTGCAGCTTCCAGACTCTTAGGACGCATGCATCAGTGAAACACCATACCTCCAACGTGACCTGAAGCAGCTTTATTTTGGCCTGTCTGTATTGGGCCTTTGTCTCTGAACTATACCCCATTTGGATTTATGTTGAACAAGGACATTTGAGGCACTATCAGTGCCAAGAATATAATGTTTGAATATAATATTTGAACAACTGAGATATTGGAACAGAGTTCTTCTAGTCATGTCCTAGTTCTTTTCACCCAAATAGTTTGATGCCACATATTCCAGGACTATATTTCACTCTAGTCTTGTGTGGTTTTGGCTCTACTAGAGTAATTGACAAAAAGACCATCCTTGCCAATGCTATTTTCCCAATCTCTAATAATAATGTAACAAACTTTAGCAGCAGCACAGCAAAGTTTTACTGCAAATTCAGCATTACGAATCTCCCTTCAGGGTGGAATTTGAATATTATATGCAAGATTGGTGATAAAAATATTTGAGTTTTTCTTAATACAGAAGGACTTGATTTTATCCTTCTGAAATGAGTGGATAATCTGTAGCTCTCTGGATGCTGTCTCCTTCCACATCTCATCTGGTCTAGCTGGATGATAGCCATGAACAAGAATGATGGAACTTGTTATCTAACAATGTGTTGTGCATTGCGGGTTCATTCATTTACTTTATTTATACCCCAGTCTCCCTACAACTGGGACTCAAGATGACTTTGGCAGTATATGGAGCAGTATATATTGTATACAAATGTGTAGTAAGAAGGAGATCTCTAAGAACCTTACTTGATGCTGCCTTCAGACAAGAAGGCTTCTGTTCATGTTCCTTACTTCATACATCTGAAAAAAGTAGGAGGCAAAAAGCTCATCTGACTACTTCAGTGAAAAAAGAGAAAAACATCAAGATGTACATTTTCAATCCTAATTAATATATTCATTATTACCTAGAAACAGTGACAATTTCCTGAAGATCAGTCATTCTCACCATTCCTAGGAAACTATTATTATTATTATTATTATTATTATTATTATTATTATTATTAACCTTGATTTATGAAGCGCTGTAAATTTACACAGTGCTGTACATACAATCTTTTTAGTTAGATGGTTCCCTGCCCTCGCGCTTACAATCTAAAAAGACATGACACAGAAGGAGAAGGGAGTGGTGGAGGGAAAGGGTAAGAGGTCCAGCAGTTCCTCTCTACCTCCAAGGCCTGGACCAAGGCAGATGGACTGGAGGGAGGGCTTGGATTCATAATGGATGGTTAATCATTTTCCAGGGAAAATACATACATACAGTACATAGCAATACAGAAAATGGTTTGATAAACAGGCATCAAAAGAACATCAAATAGTAAGCGACAATTATGCAATGCCTGGGAAGGCTTCTCTGAACAGGATGGTTTTCAACTCCGTTTTGAAGCTGGTTAAAGAAGTGATGGCTCTTGCTTGTGGGGGAAGAAGGTTCCAGGAGTGAGGGGCAGCAAGTGAAAAAGGGCAAATCCGGGATGGGGCAGAGGAAATCCTGGGCTGAGACAGCAGACCTTGACTACCAGAACGGAGGGCCCTGGTGGGAAGGTGAGGAGAAAGAAGGTCTGATAAGTAAGGAGGGGCCAGTCCATGGAGGGCTTTAAATGTCGACAGCAGGAGCTTATACTGAATGCGGAAAAGGAAGGGGAGCCAGTGAAGGGATGCCAACACAGGAGAGATGTGGTCCGAGCAGTGGGTGGAAGTGATAATGTGTGCAGCTGAAAGCTGGACAGAGATTAAAGGACGGAGGTGAGAAAGAGGAAGCCCAGCCAGGAGGTTACAGTAATCAAGTCGTGAGATCACTAGGGCATGGACCAGGATCTTGGCAGTAGAGGCAGAGAGAAATGGTTGGATTTTGGCAATATTGTACAAAAGGAATCTACAAGCCTTGGCTGTGGTCTGGATCTGAGAGATACACAACAGAGAAGAATCAAAGATAAAACCAAGATTGCGGGCTTGCTGGACTGGTTGAATAGAAGTGTTGCACACAGAGACAGAAAAGGAGTGTTGAAGGGTGGGCTTAGGAGGAAAGACAAGAAGCTCCGTCTTGGACATGTTGAGCTTCAAACGCCGATGGCGCATCCACTGCGAGACAGCTGTGAGGCAAGACGAAACTTGCTGTTCAAGCCTTGGAGAAAGGTCAGGGGCGGAAAGATACAACTGGGTGTCATTGGCATACAGATGGTAGGAAAAGCCAAGACAGCTAATGAGTTTACCTAAGGACAGTGTGTAGAGAGAAAACAGAAGGGGACCCAGAACAGAGACCTGGGGAACTCCAACAGATAAGGGAGCAGGAGAAGAAGTCTGGCCCCCTGCAACTACTGCAAAAGATCTGCCAGACAAGTAAGATCTAAACCAGTCAAGAACAGAGTCTGAGAACCCAAGGTCAGAAAGTATATCAACTAGAAGACAGTGATCAACAGTGTCAAAGGCAGCAGACAAATCAAGAAGGATGAGTACAGAGTAAAGGCCATTAGCCTTGGCCTGTAAAAGGTCATTCGAAATCTTAGTGAGAGCTGTCTCTGTAGAATGCCTTGGGCGGAAACCAGACTGAAAGGGATCGAGGATGGAGTTGGCTTCAAGAAACTAAAGACAGCGCGAATAAACAACCCGTTCCAAAACCTTAGAAAGAAAGGGGAGAAGAGAAATCGGACGATAGCTAGACAAAGAGGAGGGGTCAAGAGAAGGTTTTTTCAGAATTGGGGAAATGAGAGCATGTTTGAAGTCCGACAGGAAGGAGCCTGTAGAGAGAGAGAGATTGAAGATATGGAAAAGCGAGGGCAGAAAGGAGGGAGCTATAGAGATTAGAAGACGAGTAGGAATTGGATCAAGAGAACAGGTTGCAGGTTTGGAAGAGTTCAGAAGTGTAGAGAGTTCATCCAAAGAGGCAGGAGGAAACACAGAAAATTTGTTAGGCAAGGGCGATAGAAGATTAAGAGCAGAAGAAGAATCGGGGAGGGGGGACTATCTCAGAGCGAATAGTGGAAATCTTAGAGATGAAATAATTAGCAAAGTCATTAGGAGAGAATGATGAAGAGACAGGAGGCGAGGGAGGTTTAAGCAAAGTGTTGAAGGTGGAGAACAAACGCTGCGGGCACCTCTCATTGGCGGAGATCAATGATTTGTAATAATTCTGTTTAGCCATAGAGAGGGCCCGTGAGAAAGAAGAAAGAACAAATTTGAAATGGATAAAATCAGCCCACTCTTTGGACTTTCTCCAAAGACGTTCGGCCGCTCTAGAGCAGGACCGGAGAAACTTAATGTTGGGGGTAAGCCAGGGCTGAGGTCTAGTCTTACAGGAAGAAGTGCGTACAGAGACAAGGGCAAAATGGTCAAGAGTTGAGGAAAGAGTGGAGTAATAAAGACATAGCTGAATCAGCAGAATCCCCGAGATTTAGGGAAGAGAGGGATGAAACCAGGGTCAGACCAAGATGGTTAGAGTCAACAGATTGAAGATCACGAAAATGGCGTTGAATAGTATGGTGAGGAGGAGGAGTATAAGTAAGAGCAAAGGAGATTAAATGATGATCAGATAGTGGAAAGTCAAGTGCCAGGTAGTCAGAAATGGCGCAGTTTGCAGCAAGAACTAGGTCAAGACAGTGACCAAGAGAATGAGTTGAAGAGTTGGAGTGTGGTTGGAGGCCAAAAGAAGCTGGCAGAGTTAACGCGAGATGTTGTAGGTTTATTGGAATCGTCAATGTGGATATTGAAGTTACCTAGGATCAATGGAGAAGTATAGCTATCAATATACAAAGACTTAAAATGTTGCGGTAAAATAACTAACTAGGTTTATACATATGTACTAAAGAATTTAGTATTAAACAGTTTAATACAAACATGAAAGTGCTGCTTAATTCTCTTATCAGCAAAGGCAGAAATAATGAAAAATCTATAGGGTTTCAAACTGATTTACAGATTGTTTTGCTCCTTTCACCATCATTATCACATAATCAGTTTTCCTTAGCATGATTTTACTAAGACACTCATGTGAAGGAATCCTCTGTTTGGAAGGCTGTCCAGTCCAAATCCAGTTCAAAGACATGAGGGAAATCAGGGGCCTTGAAGTCCTCCATCTACAGTTAGTGCCAAGACAACATACCAGCCCACACAGAGCTTGTGTGTTTACTATGTTGAAATGTATTGTATCACTACTGGAAATGGAGTAGTCTTTTCTAATATAGAAGCTTTACCTGCAAATTTACACTTTTGTGTATAGCATTGATATATTTCATGTAAATCTGTGTCCTCGTTTATCTTCTTTTTCAGAGTACTAAAATGAGCAAGATCTTGCACAACAGTGGCACATTTTTCCAAGGATGGAAAAGACTGACAAATCCATCAACAAAATTCAGGGTGGAGAACCTGATCATCAACCAGAAGCTGAACCCACAAGTCCCTTTTCTACTCCATGTGGCAGTGGGATCCCCCTCGATTGCCTCAATGCCCTGTATTTTTCAGTAGCTATAGATGGCTCAGGAGAAAGCTCAAGAGGACTTTTCCATCTTGTTCGGCCAGGTACACTCTCTCTGTCTTGTTCCTTTTGGAACTGCTTCCACCTACATATCCTGTGTCAGGATCTCATGCATTTAATCCTCTCTCTTTGAGGGCCTTTTCCACACCTCACTGCAGGGAGCCATATGACATCTTTGTGCACTTTCTTCTTCTTTGAGGTGAGGGAATTTGAGTATAGCATAGGCTAAGTCAAATGGTTCTGTAGCAGAGTACAACTTCTTGACAGAGCCTTTGCAGCAGAAAAAAATCCAGGCAAAGGCTGGGAGATGGAAGGCCGGTTACAGACCTGCAGTTTAGTGCGTGTTCGCCACGCACTAGGGTTACGAAAGGGCGGTGCTTCCGCACCGCCGTGAGTACATCATGGCCGCGCCACCTCTAGACGGGGCAGCGCGTCCATGACGTAGTAGCTCCGCGCCAGGGCGCTTAGTGCGCCCTGGACACGGAGCAGGAAGGAGCTCCTTCCGTGTTTAGTCCGCTGGGTGCAGCTGTCTGAAGGCTGCGCCCAGCGGACTAAACGAGAAAGGGGCCAAACGGCTTTTTATTGTAAATATTTTTTTAAATGTCAAAATATTTCCCCATAGTACCATATAATCCATGTCTTCCCTTGATCTTCCTCTGTTCAGAGAACAACAAATAAAACTGTCCTGATACAGACAACTTATTGAATTCTCTGTCATTAGTGGGATATACCAACTTCTAATAATGGCCAAGTAAATCTTAGTCTGCATTTCTGTTTCCATTTTGGGATATCTCACTTGTTCTGATGACTATGCTCAAATTATGTAAGGTAAAGTTGTTGTTGCTGTGTGCCTTCAAATCAACTCTGACCTATGATGACTTTAGCCAAAAAATTTCTTAGCAAGATTTCATCACAGGAGGTTTGCCATTACCTTTATTTTAGGCCGAGAGAATATAACTTGCCCAGGGTCATCTGGTGTTTTTCTGTGACTTGAGTCCAACACTCGAATCACTACACACATCAACTTTACATGGTAAACTAGTGGATCCTTAATGAAAAAAACATGAGCTCCTTCTCTGACATCTCTCAATTTTAGCCAAATCATGAACCATAGATAAAATGGGAGATCAGAAAAGGTGAGGGAGAGATTCCCTCCCCCAGTAATTCAAGTGCCACCACCTAAAGGAAGGCTGGTTGTTGAATTATACTTAACTGGAAAACACAATCTGAGAAGTAATTGTAACTGAACAGAAAGGAAGGAAGGGCACAGAAGCTGAAGGAAATCTGTTTTCTTACTAGATAACAATGACAGACCTACACCGTTTTTTACAAACAGATAGTAACAGTCCTTACCTATCACCTCTTCAGTAAAATAACATGGAAAAGAAGTACTGAATAGGCAACCTCTCTGAACAAATCTTGCCTTAAGGTGAACATAAGCTGAAAATGATTTAAAGGCCCACAACACACAAATAAATTATATTCTTGCTAAACAGTGGTTCTACATAAAATAAGACATATGACTTTTCTTTTTAAAAAAACCTTTAAAAACTTTTTTCCTTTTTTTAAACTTAAGGTTAAAGACGATATTCTCCTTTGCCTCTCCCCCACTCAAAAAACAGGAAAATGTTTCCTAAGGAGAGAAGGAATCTCACCTTTGTATGAATTTGAAGAGATTCCTCCTGATGCACTTTTCTGCAAGACACTCCACTTTATAACTGAGCCAGGAAATTCATTCAGATTGTTTAAAAACTTTGGTGATGCAACTGTTCTACATGCCTGCCCGTCCACCCACTGAAAGCTTAGATAAATCTAAATTGCAGCTTTCCATTTGGAGCATCAGCAGAGCATACTCTGATCTGACCCATCTGTAGACACAGGTGTAGTTTCACAAGCCATAATTTCACAAGCTACTTAAGGAGATAGTCTCATGGAGTAAAATAATACACACTGGAAGGAGGTGTGAATAGGATTGCAGCGTCAGAATCAGAATAAACAAGGACAGAATCAGGCAGGGTAAGGCTGTCTGATTGTAAACAAGCCTTCTTTAAAAGAGGTTCCACTGAAATTAATGGTAGTGAAATAAATGATTTAGGTTGTGGGTATGGTTATTTTCAGTGTAAAAGACATAGAGAAATAGACTAACAGCTTATTAAGGCAATTTCTAATAAAATGTATATTAGAAGTTGGGATTTTCTTAAAACATCCTTGACTAAGGTTGGCATCTTTTCTTCCCAGTTCTCCTCTGGTGACTTTAACAAAAGGTTTGACACAGAAATTAAACCATTTCCTGGCCTGCAAATAGGATGGTGACCAACACTTCTTCTGCAGAGGGATAGGGCCATTTTATTTTTAAAAGGCAACTGTACTTTTATTATTCTGTACAATCCCTTAAAACTGACTTTTTGGGTGCATACATTAGATCGATGTTGTTTTATATTAGAGACTGAGAGCCAGTGTGGAGCAGTAGTTTGAGCATTGGACTACAAATCTGGAGAGCAGAGTTCAAATCCCCACTCAGCCATGGAAACTTACTGGGTGACCTTGGGCAAGTCACTCAGACCATAGAAAGGCAAAGGCAAAACCACTCTGAATGAATATTGCCAAGAAAACCCTTCCATAGGTTCACCTAGGGTCTCCATCAATTACACATGACTTGAAGGCCAACAACAACAACAACAAAGTTTATACTTAAATCCCTGAGCAGGATAGAGCCACTAAAAGCCTTATCACATTACAAAAGAAAGACAAGACGCAGTGTGATAGAAGCAGCTTTCTGTTTATATTTCTGCATGCTCTTGAAGCGCATGGATTCTGTTTTGGATGGAGACAATCGTAAACACATCTCTTCTGTCCGGCTGGAAAAATCTGTTTGGCAAAATCCAGGCTTTTGTGACCCTCTCCCTCTGGAGAGAGAACAGAAGTACTAGGAAGGTAAGCAGAAAGCTGCTACAGTGGAGTTTATCACATTACCAAAAAAAAAAAAAAAGACTTACCCCTGCTGTGTTTAAGTCTATTACAGGATGCAGTTTGTATTATCGCCGATGCCACCGTCCAACTGTATGTCACCTAAAACCCACCTACAAGTCGCTCTCAAATGGCCAATTTGCAAAGCTGGGAAGCTCTTGACCTTGCAAATTGGGTGGCGGCATCAGTGGCATTTTGCATGCAATAATACCCAACTGCATCCTGTTATAGACTTGAACATGGCAGGTGTAAGTCGGGGTTTTTGTGATGTGATAAACTCCTATGTCGCTGCCTCTTGTCTTTCTTTTGTAATGAGATAAGGCTTTAATTCTCCTCCAGGAGTCTTTAGCTGATGGATCACAACCCTAATATGAGTTGGACCAGGGCCACTATTATAATCTTTTAGAGCTGGGATTGGGAGCCATTTTTTGTTGAAATTTTCATTCCCTTCGGGTAAACACAGACACGTGCCAGCAGTAGGCAGACCAGAACCATTAGTAGGCAGGCTCACACATCTCTTCCTCTCCTTCCTGACATAGCCTCCTCCCTCCCTCCTTGCTCGCTGTTCTCACTCCACATATTGGAAGAGGAAGGTTGCAAGGCTTCTCCCAAAAATCAGAATGCATTAATTACATGGAGTGAGGGCAAATCCTGAGACTTTAGGGTGCCCATCCCCATTTTAGAAAGACAATGGCTGCATCTACACTGTAGAAATAATTCAGTCTGGCACCACTTTAACTTTCACGGCTCAGTGCTATGGACTCCTGAGAACTATAGTTTTGTGAGACATTTATTCTTCTCTGTCAGAGAGCTCTGGTGCCACAATTCCCAGAATTCCACAGCATTCAGTGGTGGTCTCAACCCAGATTAATTCTGCAGGGTGGCTGCAGCCAATTTGAAAAATATCAACAGTAAAGAGTAGATAGTAGGGAAAAAACTCCAGGGAAACCCGGGGCTAATACTGAAGAAAACGCCATGTTCATGTCCTAACTCTGGAGAAACGTGTATCAACAGTATAACACTACACAGACAATTCCATTATAAGGCTGTGGAAGAGACTGTGATAAGACTGGGTGAAATTGACTCTACCATTATAACCAGAGATTGGGGTGACAATAGGCTTTTATTTTGAAAATAGCTCCACAAAATTATCAGGGGTGACAAGGGTGGGGTTGAATAGGGTCCGTGCTGATCTCTTTTAAGGATAGAAAGGTAAGAAGTGGCTTATTGTGACAATTTGATTAGGAAGAAAAACAAAATTAATCAGCCTCTCATCTTGATAGCAGAATTGCAGCAACAAGAACAAAGCAAACTCTTGCAACAACCCTACTCCTACAACATTGTTAACATTTCAATAAATGCAAGTCATTCAGTACTTAGCAAATAAATCATAACAGGCTGGCAAGTGTTCATTTAGAGCACCCTGAGGCATGGAATAAATCAATTCCTATGCTATTTGGGCCAGCCGTTGTGTATGGCATTGCACAAAGTGATGGACAAGTAACCTGTCTTCACTGTTGAGACTGCACTGTAGATTAAGCCTTTAAACGGGCTCTGATCTGTATATAAGACCACCTTGACCAATTCATGTAAGGAGTCTATTAGTCAGTGAGATGGGTGAACATCAAGACTCCCTCACCTGCCCCAGCCTATCTCCTATCTCCCTCAGTTCTCATGGTATGGAAATAACCCCTGGAGAAAATAATTAAGTAGCAAAAAACCAACTGAATTAAACTAGAAAAATAAAATATTAGGTGTAAATCATTAAGACTACAATGGCAGGCATGTAGGAGATTATCTCACAGCTTTTTTCCCCGAAATGGGCATAGGCTGAGACCATGTATAAACTGATGTTATCGCACAGCTCCATGCTGAGATTGGAGGCATCCCATACCTGATTGGGACTTCTCCCATACTTAGCAATGAATAGGAAAGTACCATTTTTAGCTGTGTATGGGCGAAGTCTCAATCGGGTATGGGATGCCTCCAATCTGGACAGAGAGCTGTGTGATAGCATCTGTTTATACACACTCTCAGCCTGTGATCAGGTCAGGAGAAAACAGACGGTATGATAATCTCCTTTCAAAGTATTCCCAGGAGGTTTCTTCAGACCAGTAGCAGCTGGAGGCTTCCTTGCCTGGAGTGACATCTTTTATTCAAGATGTTAAAGGAACTAAGATTATGACCCCTGTTTCCAAAATTGGTTCAGAGCCTTGGATAGCTCCTTTAAAGTCTGGAATTATTATCATTATTATCATTATTATTATTATTATTACTTCATACTCACCTCTCCCCTGCATAGAGTCAAGGAAAAGCAACAGATTAATATACATAATAAAATAGAGAGAAGATTCACCACACTAAGGCCATGGTTTCCTTGACTGAGCCTGTAGTGCTGTCTTCAGCCTTTCCTGTTACCTCCCACTTTACCAAGCATTATCATCTTTAACAAGCCATGACATCTCATGATATGGCCAAAGCATAACAGCCTCAGTTGGGCATTTTGGCTCCCAGAGAAAGTTCATGCTTGCCTCACTCTAGGACTCATTTATTTCTTATTATGGTAGTCCATGGTATCCATAGATGTTTCATCCAGTACCACATTCTTTTTTAAAGACTGTGTTAGTCTGTAGAATCAATATGTGGAAAGATGTTGTAGCACTTTTGAGACTAACTGAAAGCAGTGGTGTCATTAGGTGGTGCGGGGAGTGGGGACTGCACCAGGAGACAGCCCACAGGGGGGTGACACAATGGCATTCCTTGGGTTGGGGTCACCCAGTGCGGTCACTCATGGTGTTACACACACACCCCATTGACCTCCTCCCATTTCACACCATACAGAGTCATTAGGAATGCGTTTTTCCATTATGTTACTCATGAAACATAATTCCCATACATACCACTGGATGTAATGCTAATAGTTGAGACATAAACAACTAGCAAAATTAAAATTATACCTTCAAATTGCAACATCGTATGCATAACCTAAATGTATTTGTGTACACATAGTGAAGATTTGGTTAAAGTTTAAAATAGTATATATATTTTTAAAAAATAAAATTTTGAAATTTGACATTTTAATTTTTTCAAAAATCTCAGGCCCCTCCTCTCTTCTCCCACTGAGGTTCACCCCACTCCCACCATTTCTTACAGCATTTTAAAGAGATATAGGTAGGTAAATGCCACAATATTTAGGATGGCAGGGGGGGGGGCTTTTAAAGAGAGGACATCCCACACTCCTCACACATCATGGGCTCTTGCTGCAGCTCAAGGGAAGTGACAGAGCTGCTATATTATTATTTGTATTCCACTCTTTTCCCGGAACTAGAACCCAGAGCGGCTTCACAACATTAAAAAACAGTACAATTAAAAACATAGAAAAAAGTACATTAAAAAGGAATTAAATTATTACAATAGTGAAACAGATAGTTATTAAAAGAATAAAACACATTTTAAAAAAATAAATCTATCTATATAAAAAAATCTATCAATTTTTTTTTTTGAAATGGTACAACGTTCCCAGCATGGGAATTTCCTTAAAAGCCTGTGTGAACACAAAAAACTATGGATGCCAGCCATGAAAGCCTTCGACTTTGCAATGGAAACGTGCTTGTCTGTAAGAGCTAGACTCTAAGGCCCCTTTGGTTGTGAGGTGAAATAGCCACCGATTGAAAATGAAAATGGAATAAAAGCTGTCCTGGATAATAATGATTTTGTGGATTCCATCAAATATATCAAAACATCAAACCTTGTGTCTCAGTCTGCCAAGTGCAGTGTGAATAATATTTGTCTGTCTGTATGTAATTGCTATGTATTTTTACACCACACTTTTGGGCTCAAGGTGGTTTATGCAGCCCTTTTCCTCAATAATTTTATCCTCACAACAAACATGTGATGTGGGTCAGGCTGAGAGAGAATGACTGATCTAAGTGAGTTTAATGGTTTATGAAGACATTGGCCTGGATCTGAGACAATGCTAATCACTCCACCATGCCAGCTGTGAGGCATAGTGCCATTGGCAAGGAAAAACATGGAGTGGAGGCATGGAATCACATTGTTGTATCGAACTCTGCCCAATTCATGAACTGCAGAGTAGAGACCACTATTTTCTGTTAGTGGGTACGTGGGCAGGTGGGTGCCTTCAAGATACCTGTCAACTTATCACTAATTTTTCACAGGGTTTTCTTAGGCAAGGAATACTCAGAGCTGGTTTTGCCAGTTCCTACCTCTAAAACAGAGCTTACAGCCTCTGGTATTCATTGACAGTCTCCTATTCAAGTACTAACCAAGGACTGACCCTGCTTAGCTTCCAAGATCAGACAGGATCTGAGAAGTAATACCTTGAGTATTTAGGCAAGGCTAAAGATCACAGACTTTCCCACATGGGACAGAAACCTAAGGTTTCTACATGTTTTATTTTATTCCTCCCCCCCCCCCCCCCAAAAATGTATCAAGGAGAGAGAATGGTGGAATACTTCACAATGTGATGCTGTCTGTCCCATAATTTCTTTTTTTTAATGAATAGCTGTATGCTCCTTCTGTGTGTGGGTGGGTGGGTGGGTGGGTGGGTGTTCTAGAGCAAGACACTGACGCAGAGTAGGGATATTTACTCTAAAGGTTGTAGTAGCTTGGGTGAGTGAGCAGACATTTAGTGAGAAATGCACCAGGTGCTCAGCTTAAGGAATAATTTCTAAGATAATATCTGTGGAAATAAGTTCTTTCACATATAGTCTATGTTTTCCTACTAATGTTTTAAAAATGAATCTGACCTGAATTGGAACCATAGCATGGGAATTTTCTATTTCTCACTAAAACTCTTCTCTTCAAGACGCACCCCAAATCCCATGTGTAACAGGGTTACAGTTTCATTTTTTTAAAAAAAGTGACATGATAAATTTAACATATAGCAAAGGTTTACTTTATGGGACAATGAGAACATGAAAGAAATGAGTACTCCATCAACCCAAGAATAAAAGGAAGATTTCAGTTCGGGTCTAAGAAGACAAGAAGACAACGTTTGATAAGAAACAAATGTAGACTTTAGTTGTATATATAGTTACAGTAGAAATTGTATCCTCTTTTGGTATTGTAACTTATTTTATGGAAAATTTAATAAAGATATTTATTTTTAAAAAATAAATAAAAATCTTGGTAGCCAAGCTCCATCCTAGTCGGGTGATCTATTTTGTATATTAACCTATTTAATAATTTCATTGTGTGTGTTTTAGTGCCATTAATAATTACTTCCATTTTAATACTGATCTTTTGTATTTTTAAACTATGTTGTATTTGTTTTAATTTGTAAGCTGCCTTGAGTTCTGGTTTTGGAGACAAAGGTATAAATAAAGATGACAAGAATGTTATTAGATGATGATGATAAAATAGCTGTTCTAGGTTTATAAAATGTCTGCATCTCTCTTTGGTAGTCTGAGTAAAGCAAACTTTGGATGATTGTCTAATATGTGTTCAGATGGTCTAGCTGGTTAAATTTCAGTTATAATTTATGTTGTTTTTATTTTTTAGTCTTTATTAATAAACAAATATTATTTATACTATACACCATTGCCACCCTGAATTCCTTTGTTTGATTGCTTGAGGATATCACATACAAGTCTCATTTTATACTTTTGTACTTTAACATATCATAAATAAATGCCACCTCAATATTTAAATTAGAAACCTTATTTAATCCATGTAAAAGAAAACAGCCTACACAACACCCTCTCCTTTTGCAAGAATTAATTGGTAACTTAATTTTTGTTATGTGATCCAGTGCAGAGATTACTGAGTGGCAGCCTGAAGGCCACTTCTAGTCAGCTACTCCACCCAGCACCTTCCTGCTCACAGGTGACACCATAGCAGTTGAACAAGGAAGTAGTGCTTTTCAAAAATTCACTCAGGAAACGGCATTATATCCATGTACAAGATATACCATCTTAGGTCACTGGCATTGACCTATTCCTCATTTATGAACACTGCGGCATTCCTTTCTTTGGAACCGGGAAAGCTTGGGCACTTGTTGTTTGGCTCAGAAGCAGCATTCAACTCTCAAGCATGATCCATGTCCCATTCCTCTCAATCTTGCTAGGGAAGAGCAAGATCAGCTTCTGGTCAGAGTGCTATTGTTATTACTGTTGTGTGCCTTCAAGTAATTTTCAATTTATGAAAACCCTTAGGCAAACCTACCAAGGGGTTTTCTTGCCAAAATTTGTTCAGAGGGAGTTTGTGTTTGCCTTCCTCCATAGCTGAGTGTGTGACTTGCCCAAGATCACCCAAGTGATTTCCATGGCAGAGTGGGGGGGGGATTCAAACCTTAGCCTCCAAAGCTGTAGGCCAGTGCCCAAACCACTACACCACGCTTGTTACAATAGATGACCTCAAATTAGGTCACTTATGGACCTTACAAATAGATGACTTCAAATTCATCCTGCTCACCTTGCCTTTACTTCCACCAGGTAATTGGGGTCTTTAAGTACTGACTGCCAATGAAGGTGTGAAAATAAGAGAAGAGAATGCTGCCAAAATTGTAACATTCTTGGCTTACCTTTGCCAACTACCTGATTCTGACTGCAGAGAGCAACAGATAGTTGATGTGATTCATATAAATAGTTAGATCTGGTCCAGTCCCTGAGAGGGTTCCTGAACCTTTAAGACAAGGTTAGGGAATGTGTCACCTTCCAGAAGTTGTTGGATTGCTATCTGAACTCCCATCATCCTACACTGTTGTAGGGTGATGTGATGCAGTCCAACATCTAGTAGGCCCACTTTCCCAGAGCTTGGGAAAATTATATTGGGACTAAAATTTCCAGAATCCCCTAGTCAGCAGCCCATAAAAAGAGTAATTTTTCCAAGTTCTTAAAGTTTATCATTTCTGTAACTATAAAAGACATACAGCTTCCATCAAGGGAGAAAAATTGTTTCTGCTAAGTGCCTTCTCAATGAATTAGATAGCTGGGTCTCCCTACATATTACCACACCCCTTTGAGCAACAGGTTGATTTGCTTCCTACCAATTTCTTGTTCTTACAGTCTGTCAGTTCTCCTTGCCAGTCCTGTTCCCCTCTTGCCTGAACAAGCCTTCAGAGACAAATAATATCATGACAAGCTCCTTTTTGTAATGTAAATCCTACTCACCCTATTAGCAAGGACTGCATCTTGCTATCAGTATTCAGATTTTTTAAAAAATGTTATTGTAATTTTTAAAAAGTATAAATTTAATAAAATGAGAGAAAGAAGGGGAGAAAGAAAAATGACAGCAGAAACAAAACAACAGAAGGCAGGGAGTGCATAGCATGTTATGAACCACCTTTGATGCCGTACTGGGAAAATGGTGGGCTATAAATTGAATGAATAAATAAATGATGCATATAGCTAGTCTGAGAGCCAGTGTAGTGTAGTGGTTTGACACTGGACTACGACTCTAGAGACCAGCTTCAAATCCTCACACAGGCATGGAAACCCACTGGATGATATTCTCTTAGCCTCAGAGGAAAGCAAAGGCAACCCCCATCTAAACCAATCTTGCCAAGAAAACCAAAGGGCTGCCATAAATTGGAAAATACTTGAAGGCATACAGCAACAAATATAGGATATGTAATGGGCTAAACATAAATATAAACTGACCATGGTCAATATCCTGCACCAGCATGCAAAGCATAACATTGCATGCATAGTTCTGAATCTCTCCACCCCAGAGGCATCTATCAAGCTCTGATCTTGCACCCAGGCAAGCAGAGCCAAATGCCCCAGACGCACAGGTGCCCCATAGCTTTTAAGTCGTGAGGGTGCTGCAGTTGTTTATTGGCTGGTGGGGAAGCAACCAGCAGTATCTAACTGGAAATCAAGGAGAGTAACTTTATTCCTTTTCCCATCAGCTGCAGGTCACCTTCCTATCTACCTACCCATCCCAGTCAGTAAACTGACACAGCAACAGCTCCCAGCACTTGACAGCCTCCTAAGGGAAGTATATTTTAGATATCATATAAGATGTTAGTGAATAATTCATCACACAACATCCAAAAAGAGACACATGTGCCTGTTACTCCAGGTCATCAACAGGAATGCAAAGGAAGAAAAATGAGTGCTGGTATACAACAGAAATAATGGGGTGGGAAACTACGATTCTATGGGGTGGGAGACTAGAAACAGAGATTTGTACTTTTGATAGTTGTGTAGAAGAAAAAATTGCAGCCAGTGTTGCTTCCATAATCAAACCCTGTCCCTTTAGGCCTGAAAGGCTATGTTCCCCCAACCACAACCAAGTGGCCTGTGCATCTCAAGAGAGTGTATTCATGCCAAAGCACCTCTGAAAGATGCCCATCCAACCTCTGTTTAAAGACTGCCAAAGGACAATCCACTATTCTCCAAGGCTCCAAGGATCTCACCCAGTATTTCTCTCAACTTAGTGAAATCAGCTTTCAGATCATGTTGCTTTTCTTTTCCTACAACAAATTCCAAGAGGATATGTCACTCTCATTCAAGGATCCCATTACTTCCACCCCATTGACCCATAAGTGTTGCTTTGGATTAAATCCAAAATAGCTACTATACAATAGAATTCTCTGTAAGGCTTTTGAGGAATGTGTTAGATTCCTAAGAGTATGGCAGAGTGTGACTTCCAACAAATATCAGAGTGATTGATGGGGTTGACTCAGCCTGGCAACCTTCCAAAGTTGCTAAAATTTGTACCCAGCTTGTTGGGGGCAATTAGCTTACATATTGTAAACCGCTTAGGGAGTGCTTAAGTGCACTGATCAGCAGTATAGAAATATACTTGCTATTGTTATTGCAATAATCCAAAATTATGTTCCAACTACAGAGACAGAAGAAGAAATTGAAACTGTGCTGGAGTTCAGGAGGAAACTGACCACATACTAAAAGATTAGCACTTGTTAATCATGATCAATTGGAATGCAAATATAGGAAGCAAAGCAGTATCAAAGATTGTAGGAAAAATTGGCCTAGGCTCAAGAAATGAAACAGAAGAGAGACTGACTGGATTTTGTAAGGCCAATAGTTTGTTAATTGCAAATACATTCTTCAAGCAACCCAAAAGGCAACTGTATATACATGGACATCATCTGAATGCAAATACAGAAATCAAATAGACTATTTAATTGGAAACAGGAGATGCTCAATTCTTTCTGTAAAAAAAAAGACCAGGAGCAGATTGTGGGATAGACCATGAATTCCTAATATCAAAAATGAGAGTAAAGCTAAAGAAGACTAAAGCAACCATCAGGCCAAAATATGACCCGAAGAACACCTTTGTAGAATTTAAAGATAATGTTTTAAAAATTCATTTGCACTGCTAAGCCTAACTGTGCAGAAGAACTATGGACTAAAGAGTCAGAAGAACTGTGGACTAAAGCCAGGGACATTGTCAGCAAGGAATGCAAAAAGCCACTGTCTGCATTTAAAAATAAAAGAGAAGCCTCAATGGATAACTGATGAAGCTCTTCAAGGAGCAGGAACATTGCTAGGAACACCCAATAAGGCGGATGGATACTCATTATCTGTCTCAAGACAACCTCCCGCCCCCGGCCATCTCCCTTTGGGTAGCAACCCCTTCAGAGTCTGGCAGTCCAGCAGTGGTGGCCATTGATTCCTCCCCTCCCTGCCACTATCACCTCCCTTTCCCACCCAGCCAGCAGCCCAGCCAGACCAAAAAGGTCTGTTGGAAGGTGGCAGCACCCCACGCCCACCAGCAACCACAGTGGGCAGACAGCAGAGGTGACCTGGCTGGTGAAGGAGGAGTCTGGAGCATGTGCCAGGCAGCTTGGCCAGGATAGGGAAGGTAGTGAGGCAGTCAGGTGGGTGAGTGCCACTTCCTGCCTGTTACCACATCTCCTTCTGCCACTCATTCCCCATGTTTTCTCCCATGTGATGGCTGCCTGCCTGTGGGTGGCAACATCAGTAAACACACTTGGGTGACCCTAACCCTAGTGACACGATGGTCTAGCAGTTAAGAACAAGGCAAAAGCAAAATTTAAAATGGGGCAGCGATGGAGTCAAAATCCTGAATTCACTTGTCAGTAGTGTGCAGAGACACGGAGAACTACTGTAATAATCAGTTTTGAGAAACAGATGATGACAACTAAAAAGGAAGAAGAAGAGTCCTCTTCGACAAGATCTGAGAAATCAAAGGGAAATTTAAACCAAGAGTGGGGATGCCCTAAGACCAGCAGGGGAACACATTACACAAACAAGCAGAAATAAAAAGATAATGGCAACCACTGAAGAACTATATAAAACTATATATAGAAGGAGCCCTGGTGGCGCAGTGGTTAAGTGCTGGTATTACAGCCACAGTGCTATGAGTTTGATCCCAGGGCTCCAAGGTTGACTCAGTCTTCCATCCTTTCACAGGCTGGTAAAATGACTACCCAGCTTGTTGGGGGCTTACATGTTGTAAACCACTTAGGGAGTGCTGATTCACTGATAAGTACTATAGAAATGTAAATGCCTACAATTTTAGAAAGTGAAGTAGAAGCTGTACTCAGAGCACCTAGGAGAAATGAATCACCAGGCATTGATGATGTATCAATAGAGCTGCTTCAGCCACAATGACAGAATCTACTCTAGTTCTAATCAAAATCTGTCAAAAAAATATGGAAAACAAAAGAATGGCCACCAAACAGGAAACAATATATATGTCACTCTCCAAGCAAGGGGGACACTAGGGATTGTGGTAACAAAGGACCATTGCATTAATTTTCCATACAAGCAAAATGATACTCAAAATTCTATAACAAGGGTTTTTACCATATATGGAACAAGAAATGCCAGATGTCCAATCTGGGTTCAGAAGAGGAAGAGAAACTAGGGTTCATATTGCAAACATATGCTGAATAATGGAGCAAACCAAAGAATTTCAAAAGAAAATCAGCCTTGGGGTTTATAGGTTTATAGATGGACTATACCAAAGATTTTGATTGTGTAGATCATGAAAAACTATGGCTTGCTCTTTTAAAAATGGGTGTGCCAGACATTTGATTGCCCTAATGTGTACCCTGTATCAGGAGAAACAGAATGGTTTCCAATTGGCAAGGAGGTTAGGCAAGTCTGCACTTTATCTATTTAACTCCTACATTGAATGTATCATATGTAAAACAAGATTCGAACTGGAGGAAGGAGGTGTGAAAACTGGAGGAAGAAACATCAACAGTTTAAGATATGCAAATAACTCCATATTAGTAGCAGAGAACAGCTCAGACTTGGAACGATTACAGAAGAAATTCAAGGAAGAAAGTGCAAAAGCCGGTTTACAGCTGAGCACTCAGAAAATAAAAATACTGACCACAGATGATTTACATAACTTAACTAAACATAGTTTAACTATACATAACTAAAGACATTGAACTAGTTCAAGAGTTTCCATACTTTGGTTCAGTCATTAATCAGAAAGGAGGTAGCAGTCAAGAAATAAAAAGACTAAGGCCCGTTACAGACCGCCCAAAAGGGGTGGTCTTGGGCCGGTGCTGTTTGCTCCGTGAGGGAGCCACAGCAGCCAAACCGCGCGACTCCCTCACGGAGCAAAAAAGGAGCACCCAAATCGCGCTCCTTCCAGGAACCCGGAAGAGACACCGCGAGTGCCAAAGCGCGCACTCGCGACATCTCTTTTGGGTTTGGACGTGCGGACGCAGAGCGTCCGCTACATCAAGATGGCGGCGCCCATCTGTATAGGGCACCGCTATCTTGACGTATCGGTTACGCGTGAGGGGCAAGGCGCATTCGGAAGAGCCGCCCCTCATGCGTAATCGCAGCGTGAGGACGGCGCCTCTTAGGCCCATCTGTAACGTGCCATAGACCTGGAAGGTCAGCTATGAAGGAACTAGTCAATATCCTGAAGTGTCAATATATTGACAAAGTTTGTATTGTCCAAGCCATCATATTTCCCATTTCTGTGTATGCTTGTGAAAACTTTAATAATCAACCCCCACCCCCATTTCCTCTTCTCTTCGTTTCTCCCTCCCCTCTGCTTTCCATCCCCTATAGACCTATATCAGGGGAGTTTTCTTTTCTTGATACAATTCATGGAGGAAATAGATTTTAGGTTCTGTGTATCTGCTGGTAGTTTACTCACTATTTCTATGGACACAAATGTTTCCCACAAAGGCGCAAGGCTTGGAGGGCCTCCACTAACAACAGCAATCTGTTGGGTAATGTTATTTTGGCTTGCGAGAGGGTGGTAACTTCTAGGACTGTAAGCACCTTTTTATACTAATACTAACTGATGGAGACTCCAGGCATGGGGGACTAAGAGAGCTTTTATTTGGAAGAAATTCAAAAGAATCCACACATTAGAATAATTCACTCTAACATCCAGCATTCAGAGCTAATCGAAATAGAAACGTGAAAGGGGATAACAGGGATTGAGGGTTGGACTGAGGGCAATATCTACCAGTCTCAAGTCAGGGATGGAAGGTCTGAGGGCAACAATCACAGGGCACAACTGAGCAGGGAGGTCAACTATAGCAAAGAGGCTGGGTCTTTCTAGTGATATTTATACCTGAAAACTAGCTTCAAGCTAGGGTAATTTCCTGAGAAATAAAGACTTACTAGCCCTTCAGAAGGACCAAAAAAGGATTTCTGAAGTGGTGAATTGTTTTGATGTCCAGAAGATGAAAAGAATTTATTTGATTGACTTCACAAAACAATGGCAGCATCTGGGACACCCTAAAATGTGTGGATAGGAAGGGTACTTGAGAACACAGTAGGGAAAAAAGGGGGCCACAGTCTTGTTTCATCTGTTGGTGAGAACCCATCCTTTGCTTTCTGTTTCAGTAGGAAACTGTGGGGTGGGGGGAAGATTGCCTCTTTTAGGCACCCCTATATTTTTTGTGTTTAGGCCATCCACATGTCTGAGGTCTATGTGCCTCATTCAGATACTACCTTTCTGGTGTTAAGAGGCCAACACAACCTCCAAAGCTGGCATTAGAGGTGCACCATAAATCAACATAAATAAAAAATGCATTGTGGGGGCATCAGGGTGGTTGCACAGTTATTTTATTATTTATTTATTTCATTTTTATGCTGCCTTTATCCCTGAAAGGAACCCAAGGGACCCAAGTACTTGCATTACTATGGACACAAATCTTGACTGTGGTTTCTAATTTTCTGGTCTTTATGAAATACAATCTGCAACGTTTTTTTTCTGCTGTGCTCTCCTATAAAGCAGTTTTATACAGTTATGACAATTGGTCCATCCAGCTCAGCACTGTCTCACCTGATCTCTAGTATCTCTCCTCTGATCTCTATAGGCTGGGTTGCTACACCAAAAGCCACCATAAATGCTGGAACATGTCATTACTTGATTGGTTATCATAAGATGTAAGGATTATGTGATTAACCTTGTTTACATGTGGGAACCAGAAGTAGCAGTTAGTGGCATAAGCAATATACTTTAGTTGTTGAATTATCCTGCCTGTTTACTTTTCAGATACAACAGAATACTTGAGTTCTGAGCATGTGTTGCTAATTTGTATTTATAATTTTTATTTCAGATACAACACAGATCTAGAACATGGAACTAGGTATCTCATGCCTGCTCTTTCTCTCAGCCAGTTTTCCTAGTGGCCTGGCCAGCTTACATTTCATTCTGAAGGTGCTATTATCAAAGGGCAGGCTGGGCCAAATACTCTTATATTATTTAATGGTATATATTGAGCATGAGAGTGATTAGGGCTGGTGCTAAACAACTGTTGGCCAAAATCCTCTATCACAGTGTATGTCACATAAGTTTATGTATACTTAACTATGTACCAGAGGCACTAAGAAATCCTAAATCACAAAGGCGCATACCAAGACACCAGCATGCCCTAGCTGATGTCTTGATACACAGTGGCACCAAAGCAAAACAGAATCTAGGTGAACCAGTCACTTTGCTGGGTCCCCTACATAGTAGCATAACAGCAGCTCTTTACTGGATATAAACATTATGGAACTGCCTAATTCTAATTCCTGCAAGCATAAGTGTACTTACAAGGACTCAAGTACCCAATAGGAGATTCTGTCCATTACATACAAAATATAGATGGCCAGAAGGATAATGCTAACATTACTAATACTGACACATGCATGGTTTCCATTTTGTGCTATGGGCCTCCATGAAGCTACTCACATCATCTGGGAACTGGAAAACAGTGTTGCATAATAGCAGTCACATCACTTTCCAGATAGATTCCTACTGATTATGCTAGAGAACTTTACGTTGGAGGACCATATGTGTATAGTTGCTGACCAGCCACAAAAGCACCTCCATAAAAGCCATGTATGGATACCCCACTTGTTTTTGTTGTTGTGTTTCTCCAAGTCATTTATGACTTATGGTGACTGTAAGGTGAACCTATCATAAGATTTTTACTACCAATCATGATTAATTTGCCCTCACACTGGCAAATGTTGACAGTCTCAAATTTGATTTTTTTAAAAAAAAAAAAACAAAGTGTACAAAGCATACATCTTGTTTTAAGCAACCCATATGCCTTATTGTCAAATGCAATTGCAGCTGTTTTGCTGCAGCCTGCCAAAATTTGATGGCACAGTAACAATGCAACTCCCTGTGATAGGTAGGCTCCAGTGTAATCTACCAATAAGTTGTCAGCCATTGAGGTGCTTCCTATAAAACCACATACAACAAGAGGGTGCTTTTATCACATTTTTATAGCCCCATTTCTTCTTATTTCCCTTTCAGTCTTAACCTTTACAGAAGACAGACAACATATTAATTTGCCAACTGGAAAATTATGCTGCACTAAATCACAAGGTTGTTGCTTCAATAATATCTCCAGCAATACTATCAAGTACTGTGAGAAGGACCAGATGACACTAGGGAGTGCAAGCTGCAGATTCCCATCTTAACCATTTAACAGTGATAATGATATACAGTACTTATTACAAGCACAAGCGAACTGTTCTATTGCTTAAATATTATTGTTTACTTGTTTGAGTAACTAATACAGTGGTACCTCGGGATACGAAATACCCAGGTTACGAATTTTTCGGGATACGAATAAATCCCATAGGGATTTATTGTTTCGGGTTACGAAAGTTTTTTCGGGTTACGAAAAAACTCCGGTGCTGTTTTAAATGGAGCTGCGGCGGAGCCGCGGCTTTTTTCCCCATTAGCGCCTATGGCAATTCGGCTTACGAAGGTTTTTCGGGTTACGAAATTAGCCGCGGAACGAATTAATTTCGTAACCCGAGGCACCACTGTAGTTGTCAGTTCTGCACTTATAATAGCACCAGGAATAGGCAAAGGATAAGGTGACAGACTTGCACACTTACATGCAGCCTATCTACAGAAACTGACCACATTGGCAGCCAATTCCAACTTCTACAACTGCAGTAGGACAGGGTCCTCTACTGTACTTCTTGGCAAAAGGACTAATCTAGGAAATGAAAAACAGACTACGTAGTATGAGCAGCTCTGCTCTCCAGCACTTTGCCAGATACCAGCATCTACCACCTGATGGAACTCCAGCATCTGCCTTCAGCATCTGATGGCACTGTCTCACACTCCCAAGAGTATAATTATCTCTAGCAAAGTGGTCTGTCTCAACACTGTATGGACCAAAGGGTGAATTCCTCAAACAGTTTTCCTGTTTGTTCATACCACTTTAACAAATGCTTATTTGATTTCAATTAAACATAGAAAAAGTTTTTTTATTTGTACATATAAACACAATTTAATGTCAATGCAAAAAAATAACATAAAACATAGCTAATCTATTAAAACATAGCTAATTTGTATAAAAACAAAAGATAGACAATCTATTTAAAGACTTTACAATCTATCTGTACAACAAATGCATCTCACAGGAAATTAGTACATAGAGAGATCTTGTAGCACCTTTGAGACTAACTGAAAGAAATTAGCAGCATGAGCTTTCATAGACTTCAGTGCATCTGCCAAATTCTTTCTTTCTGTTATTCTCAAAGGTTCTATAAGATTTCTCTACGTATTGATTCTCCAGACTAACATGGCTATATTTCTGAATTCTACCTCACAGGAAATCAGTGATATTTGAGGACCAACATGTAAATTCCCTTCACACAGAAGTGGTTCATAGGCTATCTGGGCCTTTTAAAAGGTGTGCATTCATACAATCTACCTCTGCTTATCCGCTTTAATATGTTTCTCTATGATTGTAGAACTGGTCTTACATTACTCCACAAGAATCCAAAGCTTTGTTCCAAGTAGTATTTTGCATCTTTTTTTGCCATTAAATTTATCCAATATTATTAGAAACCTCTTGGAAATGGATAGTGATCAGGGCTGTGTGTACATCACAATTCCAGAACTAAATCGACATTCCTGAAAATCTCTTGTGCATTATTACTGTTGTTGTTGCCCGTAGTAAAAAAGGAAGTTTCTGGCTCTTGTGTGACATCTTGTAAACATCTCAGAAATCAAATCTAAATAGTTCCACTGATTCAGCTGCATTGCTCTGCATCATTGCCTTCTCCACATCTAACAAAACCAGATTATACAAATTAAAAAAGTCACAAGTAGTAGTTCTGCAGACTTCTGAAATTGCAAATAATTTAGTTTTTCTTGATCTAGAAGCTGGACTACCTGACAAGCTGAACACAGTGCACTGGACAGTATTTTCCATTAAAAAACAAAAATAAAACAACAGCTAGAGCCAGCCCTAGTGCCGTATCTGTTCTGTCTGCTCAGGACAGAAAGTATACTCAAGAATGTGTCCATCATCCTCTGCAACTGCATATTGCAGAAGATAAGTAATGTTAATCAGGAAGTTTTCTGTTTTACTGTTCTTCTTATGAGCTTCTTATGAGAGATACCTGAGGTCTGTTTTATACACAGTTTGAAAACAATCTGACAATTTTAATATTGTCCAAATATGGTTCAAAACATTACTATCAAAAGATTATATGTATAATCTTCTCTTCAGAAAAAAAAGTTAGAATTCTCAGTGTTGGCAGCTTACAACAAATTCCCATTTCATTTACTTGGAAAATTGTCAAAGAGTATTCCTGAAGTTTCTATTTTCCCCCGGCTTCAAGCTGTTTCCAAGCTCACGTCTGCTCTAAAAAACCTGAAAAAAATAATGAATTGTCAAGTTAGGGGTTTCGTGGAACACTGATGTAGTGGAGTAGATACACAGTAGCCCAATTAAGGCATTCAAAATAGGGTTAACATGAATGCATGAGCAGAAGGAGCAGGGTAGCACCTCTCATTGCCCTCTTCATATGGAGAGCAATATTCAGAAAAGGAGTGGTTGTTTGGTTGTTGGTAAGAACACAGTGATCTATGGAACTAGCCACCTGCTCTGATCCTGAACTAGCTGCCTTACAGCGATGTAGCCAGCAGGCTATATCACCACCAGACGTCCAAGGCAGCAGCCACGGGTTATTGCCCATTTGGTGCCCCTTTGGTGTATTATCGCAGCCAGACATTGTAAGCTGAGGGAAAGCTGGAAGTAATGGGCATGAAATTACAGAGGAGAGACTGAACTATTGAGATAACAATTGGAAATGTAAGTGCTGGCTGTGGTTGGCTTGAGACAAGAGGAGGGTTTTAATTGTATCTTTAATATTCCTGAATCCCATCAATACATTACCAGAGAATTACACTGCACAAATATAGGGTGCCTATATATAGATATTATCTACTATAATACAGGTAAACCACCTGGCAGTGAGAGTGGCAGCTTTAAGACTGGACTGTAGCGAGAGCAAATCCTGGTACCATCTAGTTGGCTATAAGGTGTCACCTCAGTGTGAGTAAGGTTATGCCAGAAAAGAGATTCCACCTAAACATTAGGAGGAACTTCCTAACAATAAGAGCTCTTCGACAGTGGAACACACTCCCTCAGAGATTGGTGTAGTCTCCTTCTTTGGAAGTCTTTAAACAGAGGCTGGATGGCCATCTGTCAGTGGTGCTTTGATTGTGAGTTCCTGCATGGCAGAGTCTGGACTGGATGGCCCTTTTGGTCTCTTCCAACTCTATGATTCTATGATAATCAGCTACTCAGCTCTATAAACTTGGTATGTACAAACTGGGAATCAGTTTTGTGATTCTAGAGCATGTCAGTGTGTTGTTAATTGCCATAGTCAACTATGTAACCTGTATTTATTGCTGAGATTAGCATAATACACAAAGGAAATAGAGCAGCAAATCGAGTTGTCCAAGTCAAGATTTGACAATGGTAGGGTGATGTGCCATTACAGAGGAAGGAAAGAAAGATATTTAATACATCTTACTTTCCAGTCATCCTGCAATCCTTGGGAACTTGGGAGAGTGAAGCAAGCCACCCACAAAACCTTACCTTGCTCCTTTGTAATGCCAGGTCAGTAAAAATAAAGTGCATATATGATCTCGTTACTCATGGAGAGGCTCCTTTGGTTTGCTTTACAGAAACTTGGCTGGGAGATGATAGTGGCCCAACACGGGTGCAGCCTCTCCCATCAGGGTACTGTGTTAGTGAGCAGGTGAAGGAAAGTGGGGTGGGGGGGAGTAGCTGTGGTCTATAAAGACCATCTTTACCTGACCAGAGTACCTGTTAGGCAGCTGAACCGTACTGAGTGTGTATGCCTAAGCCTGAAGACCAGGGATAAACTGAGGATTCTTTTAGTGTACAGTCCACCCTGTTGTCTAACAGACTCCCTGGCCAACTCACAGAACTGGTCTTGGAATTGGTGTTGGAGTGACTCAGAATTTTGATCTTCGGTGATTTCAACATCCCGTTTGAGACCAGTCTGTTTGGTGCTGCTCAGGAGTTCACGGCATCCATAACAAACATGAGCCTAACCCAATTGGTTTCAGGGCCCACATATACAGCAGGTCACACCCTTGATGCTATTTTCAGTTTGGAGCATACAGATCTGTGGGCGGAGATTATTAATACCTCCAAGTTGTCAGAGACATATCATTTTCTGGTCAGAGTTAGCATCACTACAACTATCTGCCCCTGCAGGGGTGGTGGACCTATTAAGATGTTCTATCCTTGAAGTCTAATGGATCCTTTAGGATTCTGGAAAGCCTTAGAGGGTTTTATGGCTGGTACCACCAATGATCCTGTTGAAGTCCTGGTCAACAGACAGAAGCAAGACCTGACTAGAGCTATTGACTGATCACTGCCTAATATCCTTTCCAAGCCATTACTAATTGGGCCCTTGAAATACAGGGAACATCAGGGAGCTTACATGAGAAGAACAGTGACTAGAACACAGATAGTGGAAAACTTACATCTGACAAGACACACTATAGAGAACATCTTTGTTATATAAGGTGTCAATACATGCAGTGAAAAAAACTTTCTACAGTACTCTGCCCATATTGCACTTGTGAATTTGTGTCCAGCTAAACTGTGCAAAGTGGTGAGAGGTTTAACTCAAGCACTGTCCTCCCTGAATCCAGTACTAGAAACTTCAGCACTACACTATGGTGCTCTTAATGATCACTTCACAGATAAAGTGTCGTGATTAAGAGCCGATTTAGATGCCATCATTACAGCAGAAGTTGACAATAATCTGTTTCCTATGCAGGCTTCATCAGGTGACAGTCGGCTTGTATCTTTCAGTGCCAAACAATGAACATCACACAAACGCAAACCACAAAACTTTATTCAACTGGAGAACCAAGTTCCTATATACAAGCCCAAACCAGAAAACATTATTCAGCTGGGAAACCAAGTTCAGACCAGAGAGATAGGAATCACTTGACTGTTTCTTATCCAAGGCCATTATTACCTGCATATAAATATTTTCAAATCCTGCTAGCTGTAAGTCCTCATTCTTACTCCTACACTCTGTTTATCCTCCCTGTGAAATTCCTTAAACTGTATAATCAGATTCTAGCTTTGATAAGCAGATTGAATCAGCTTGTATATGGGACTGCATGTTATTTAAGGGAGACTGTGTCAAGAGAATATAAATATGTCAGCTGGGGGGGGAAAGCAATCACCAGCTAGAGACTTGTGTCAGCAGGAAAAGATTTTGCTCCCTCTATGGCCTGGTACAGACGGGACTATTGGGTGCCCTCGTCACATGCTAGGGGTTGGCCAAGGGCACTCCACCCACACGTGCCTCAACCCTAGCACGTGACGAGGGCGGAACAATGGTGACGCCCTGTACAGGTGGGCACCGCCATTGTTACGTGCAGGACGCCTAGATTTTGCACGTCGCTGCACCATTATGATGTCGTGAGTGCGCTATTGGTGCACTGCGGTGTCATATTCACACCGAAAGAAGTCCCACGGTCTGGGGGCTGCAGATTCCCCACGGAGCAAAACTAGGTGCCGGCAGACCGCCATTTCTGGGCGGTCTGTACTGGGCCTGTGTTAGCAATCAGGTGTGCTTATTTGGTGCTGAGTAGGAGACTCAATGGCCCGTTACAAACGGGCAGGAAAGTACGTGCTCAGCACGTACTAGGGTTAGAAAGGGGCGTCTCTTCCAGACGCCCCTAACCCTAGTACGGACTGAGTCTGTACGAAATGGCGGCGGCCGTTCCACATGGCCGCCGCCATCTTGACGTAGCGGACGCGCTGCCTCCACACGTCACACCCCAGAAATGATGCTGTTAGTGAGTGCTTCGGCACTTGCGGCGTCTCTTCCGGGACGCAGGAAGGAGCACGATTTTCACGCTTCTTCTTTGCAGCATCCGGGAACCGCGTCGTTTGGCTGCCGTGGTTCCCGGATGCTGCAACCGGCAGCGGCAGCAGACCGCCGCTTTTCGGCAGTCTGTAACCCGCCATAATATGCAGTATATAGTTTGAAACTAAGCCAGAATCTCATTCTACGTATAGTATATAGGATTATGACTGAAAACTTACAACTACCAGGCTTTGAAAAGTTTTCTATGTCTTGGTTAAAAAACAAGTGAGGTAGTTTCTTTCTTTCTGGTCTGTAGGAACTTGGCTCCCAAGTTGTGCAATGTTTTGTAGTTTGGAGCTTATATAGCAATAGCAATACCAGCTTCATTTATATATCACTTCATACCACCTAAGCCGTATCTAAGCAGTTTATAACTGTAAGCTAATTGCAGTTTACAACTGTAAGCAAAGAGCAGTGGTTAAATGCCTGTACTGCAGCCACTCACTCACAAACCATAAGGCTGTGAGTTCAGTACCAGCAAAAGGCTTGCATCCTTCTAAGGTTGCTAAAATGAGTACCCAGATTTTTGGGGCAATTAGCTTACACTTTGTAAACCGCTTAGGGAGTGCTGAAGTACACTGATAAGCGGTATAGAAATATACTTGGTATTGCTATTGCCCTCAACAAGCTGGGTACTCATTTTAGCAACCTCAGAAGGATGCAAGCCTGATTCAAGCTGAGCCCCTGGCTGGTGTTGAACTCTCAACATTATGGTTGTCAGTGAGTGGTTCCTGTACAGGCATTTAACCACTGCGCCAACAGGGCATATAGGTTTCTGTTTAGGTGTGTACACCATTTTGGACAGAGTGGCACCAAAAGATTCATGCAAATTAACACCTGGTGAAGACTTCATGGGAAACACGTTACTATCTGGATGTCTAGTGTGCTTCTATTGTATAAGGGAAAAGAATGATCCATAATAGACGGCTTCCAGATGCTATTGGACTACAACTGCCATCAGCCCTAGGCAGCATAACCATAGGTCTCCAAGTAATACTCCTCCATACCATCTGAACTGAGAACACAGACAACAAAATGCAAGCCTATGACTAACAGCTTCAACTTTTTTCTCCCGTATGGTTTTTAACACCTCACCTGATGAAGAAGCCAGTGGAGATTTGAAAGCTTGCAACATGTATACTGTACATTTTAGTTGGACCAATAAAGGTATCACTGTTTGGTGGATTTTTGATGTCATTGGATCGGCATAACCATACATTTCATACATTTGAAAACTAGGGATCAAAGACTTGATTTTGATATTGGCATAGGGATGAGCTACAACCTGAGTTCCTCCTGCATGGTCCCAGGCATATCCAGATAACTAGCTTACACTGTGATTCATATGCACTGAAGTAACATAATAACCAACTCAAAGGCCCATTTGAGATACCAAATAAAGAGAATATTTATATTTAATATTTACCTTTCAGAATTTCTAGCACTTCATAAGATGCATCATCTTTTAGACACTCATAGAGACTTTGGGCAGTTCCATTATTTTGCTCAGAGTCCCTCCATTTCCGCAACATCATACATTTATATATATTGACATCTTCATCCTTTGCCTCAATCTGCTCGATATCTTCAACAGACAACTTAAGACATTGAATACCAATGACTTTCCAGTCTTTACCCATCTTCTTTGCAAGAATCATCAGCTGCTGATCAGTTAACACTATTTTAGTTTTAACGCCATCTAAAATACAAAAAAGTTACATAGTTATTGCTTTTGCTTTTCCAATGAGGAGGCTGTTTATTTAGCAGAAGTTACTTAACAGGGCTTTCTTTTCCCTGTAACTTTAGGAGAAATTGGAAGACTAGGCTTGGTGAATCAAGAATCCAACTTTATTTGGGGAAGAAAATGTATTTCTGTCTCCCAATCTGACAGAGCAGAATCTGGACAGAATGGTAGCCCTTGAACCATGAGCTCATATATTCCAATATAGGACTTTATTGCATTGCAACCGGTGCGCAATGTACCTCTTCCAAATTGTGCTCAAATTCAGAAATTACACTGATTTTATCACACCAACATATTCCACGAAATGGCTTCCTGTTCCCTCCAGTGTTGAATAAGGTGCTTTGGCAGCTATTTTTTCCAATTCCGAAGCTTCCGATTTGGAAAAAATGGCTGCCGAAGCAACTTATGGAGCCCGAATTCAACACTGGAGGGAACCGGAAGCTGTTTTGAGGAAAATGTCCATGTAATAAAATCATCGTAATGTCTGAATATAAGCCCAATTTGGAAAAGGTAAATCAGGCACCAGAAGCGATGCAATAAAGTCCGTAGTTTGCCAAGGTTGCAAAATCTGGGAAAATTCCATGAAGCCAACAAATGTGACAGAAGTCTAAGTTTCTAGATGTCATTCAGTAATGTATGGCTTCCTGCAGGTAAACAACTGTTCCCAGTCTTTGCTACATAACCCACTCCCCAGTCTCTTGACCTCTTAAGAAACAAAATATGCTGTGTAACCTTCACAGTGTCAGCTTATTCTTTTGAAAGAATTTCCCTAGCACCCAAGATACACAAATAAAAGATGCAAGCGTTTTTAAAGTTAGCACATGCGAAGCTACTTTAAGTTCCCTTTCATTACTTTTCTCATACAAGAAGGGCATTCAATTATCATTTATGATACATCTTTTCATCTAGGCAGCACGCAGGGACAGCTGGCAATTGACTCCTCCTAGGGAGATATTCTCTTCCCCCACCTCCCAATTTCTTATACACTGCTCCCTCGGGTTACGAAATTAATTCGTTCCGCGGCCGCTTTCATAACCCGAAAAGCCTTCGTAAGCCGAAATGCCATAGGCGCTAATGGGGAAAAGCCGCGATTCCGTGCGAAAAAGCCGAAAAAAGCACCAAATTTTTTTTCGTAACCCGAAAAACATTCGTAACCCGGAACAATTATTTCCTATGGGATTTTTTCGTATCCCGGAAATTTCGTAACCTGGGTATTTCGTATCCCGAGGTACCACTGTACTACATAATGGGCAGGGAGTGGGGACAGAAATCTTGAAGTAATGAAAACAACAGAACAGCAACATACCAACATAGCAATAAACAAAAACATACAACATACAAAGACTGGACAAAGAGGAAAAAGGGCAGAGGAGATCTCCTGATGATGCCCTGAGTTTGTACAAGAACCATTTCTGTGGGTTATGGAACAGATTAGTGATCCTTGGCAGAAATGAAAGATCTAAATGCAGAACATTTTCTGCATGAAACACACACAAGCCAGGATTGCAGAACAACGGCTTCAAATATGAAACCCTCTAACTGAATGTTGTGGACATCAGGGGAAAAAAGGGTTGAAGGTGTATGTTATTTAAGGCACCCATTATCTAGATTTTAAAAGGCAGGAACATGAAAACCATCCACTAATCAATCTGTTACCAATTAGTTTTATTCCCAGCTTAGAGTCTGTAACATTCATGTGGGTTATGCAATGCTACACCTTTCACAAAGTTCCACACAACTAGGAGAGTAATGATGGCAGTAATAGTCCTCTGTACAATTGTATCAGAGTTGAGACTGTAGTCTCAAGTGTTATTGATGACTACTACTTGCTTTTTTTAAGGTTCTGATGTTAAGCCTCTCACATATAACTTCACTGTTGATGTTCTAATACATTTTAATATATCTTTGATTAAACATTAGATTTTATTGCAGAACACGGCAGGTTATGGCAAATATCTATGATTGTTCACTAACTGAGCAGACATATCAAAGACTGGTTCTTCCCTAGCAAGATGTACACTATTCTCAGTAGGTCCATATGAATTTCACTCTTCTGATCACTGTCCATATTACAACTCACATTAAGATTTAATCCTCCTTTAGCGCTACAGACCACAGGAAATATAAACAGAAATAATTTCTCACCTGCAGCAGTACCAATGTAGTGTAGTGCAATAAATGCCATTGAGCAAAACTACATCATGATCAAACTATGACAGGGAAAGGCACTAGTAGTATACAGAATTCAAAAGAAGGTACTCCTCTTGTGGACGATTTTTTTAATAACCATACTAACCACGACCTTTAATTTAGGCCAATCACCCCATAATATTAATATGTTACTTAAAACTTGCACCAAGAGGCAAACTCATGTTCTCCAGATGTTTTAGGCTACACCCTTATTATTATTAACTATTATTAACTATAATACCTATTTATTATTATTAATTATTTTCAAAGGAGATATCACAAATGCTCTGCATAAAGATCTTATTGCTATATTGTTGGGGTCTATACAGTTAGAAATTACAAGAACGTGGAAAACTTTGGAAGATCTTTCACTTCAAAGTATGCCAGACTTCATGTGGAGAACCACGTTTTCAGAAGAAAAAAACACCTGTAGAATTAGAATGGCTAGAGGTGAAATTTAAAAATATACTTTTGCCAGTCTGGGCTCCTTTCATTGCATTAACAACTTAGGAAGATTCATGGGGTGGTTCACCATCACATCAGTAATCAGTTTAGGCTTCATTGTTTTAAGTTGGTTATACTTTATGTAAGGTTTATGCATACAGTTGATTTTAGAATTAATGTTAGTATTACTTGGCTGACTGTGTTGTGATTTGTCATCTTGTTTTTTCTCGTTTTGTTTTAGTTTAGCCCTGAATTTATTCTCTGCTCCAAGTGACTCAGGAAATGACTTATCCCAGGCAGCCCTTCTTATGAGATTTTTTAGCTGAAGTTGCAAGTGGATCTAATGTGGGACCCCATGCATGCAACCCATCTACTCTACCACTGCAGTATTAAATACAAACTTAAGCTGATTATTTGCTAAGTATGGTGAGTCCTGCTCAGGATTCTAGCCATCTATGCCTTTTTTCCCCCTATAACACACCTTTGCATCTCTCTCCTCCATACAACAGACACTCAGCTTTGTGTGACCACTGAGCTGTGGGAAGAGGATTAATAATAATAATAATAATAATATAATAATAATAAAATTTTATTTATACCCCGCCCTTCCAAATAGATCAGGGCGGCTTACAAAATGCACCTTAGTGCAGCAGTATACAATTTAAAAACAGATTAAAACAACAACAGTTCATAAAAACAATAAAAGACCCCTTAGCCCAACCTCACGGCCACGAGAGAGGAGGGAGGCCCACAGGATGTTTAGTCGGGGAATGCCTGATTAAATAGGAAGGTTTTAAGTCCCTTCCTAAATTGGGCCAGGGTGGTAGATGAGCGGAGCTCTATGGGCAGCGTGTTCCAAAGGGCTGGGGCAGCTGTGGAGAAGGATCTTCTGGCCGTAGCGGCCAACCTTGCCCCAGGCACCTTCATATCATAATAAATTTTATTTATATACCACCTTTCCAACAGATCAAAGCGGTTTATAAAAATGCATAAACAATTACATGAACAATTACATAATACATAAATAATTATAAATTCATACCCTTACCTTAACTAAATACAGTTAAATTAATCAAAATACAGTTAACATCAAAGTACAGTTCAATTAATTGCATTCAAATATATAAAAATATACCCTCCCCTACCAACCAAATGGACTGGCCCTCGCCCTTGCTCCCCCCAAAGCGGCTCCCCCAAAGGGGCGACTATTATTAATCTCTTAGGAATTTCCCTCTTAAATATTTTTTGTACTTTTTGCAAACGCTGTGATTTTGCAAAGTATACTAATAACTCCCTCTTATTTCAATGTTACCTCATTTCTGTTTTGATCTTTTCAGTGTGAGTTAACTAACTGAGTAATAATAATTAATGGGAGAGACTGAGAAAGTCATATGCCAAGACTGCTGCCACACCGCAGAATTAATGCAATTTAACATGGGTTTAGCTGTCATGGCTCCATCCTATGGAATCCTCAGATTTGTAGTTTGTTGGAGCACTAGAGCTCTCTGACAGAGAAAGCTAAATATCTCACAAAACTACAAATCCTAGAATTACATAGCATTAAGCCATGGCAGTTAAAGCAGTGTCAAACTGCATTATTTCTGCAGTGCAGATGCAGCCTACGTCTAGTTAGAACTGCCCTATACTGTCAAAAGTTGTCTTTCTGTATTGGTTTAGAAGTACTGTATGGAAATGATCAAGCATCTCCCTCTAGTGGTCACTTGTGAAACACAGTAAAGCTACATACAAAGGCGAAGATCTCTTGTGCATTTACAGTTACAGCCCTTCCTATCCACGGATTTCTTGTGCAAGGATTCAGACATCCACAGCTTGAAAAGATTTTTAAAAATATATAAATTCTGAAAAGCAAACCCTGATTTTGCCATTTTACCATTTTACTATACATTGTATATAATGGGACTCAATCATCCTGGATTTTGGTATCCTTGAAGGGTCCTGGAACCAAACCCCAGTGGATACCAAGGGCCCAATGTATAGCATTTCGGTGCCGCTAAATTGCCATGGCTGCATCCTACAGCATTGTGGGATTTGGTGAGGCACTAGTGTTCTCTGGCAGAAAATTCTAAATATCTCACAAAATCACAAATCCCAGCATTCCATAAGGTGAAATCACAAAATTATGATATAATTGTGTAGCGTTAAAGAGACCTAAATTTATGCATTTGAAGGCTATTCAGATAACTTTTTCCACATTCAGATCGTATGTCTTTTAAAGCTATATACAAATACAAATGAATGATTTTTACAATTGAAGTTGTTATTATATGTTTACTAATTAAAAATGAAACATTAATATGTCACAGAATGGGCTTGTTGAAGAGTCACTACATAATATTTTTATCTTAACTACATAAAAATCTTTACCTGGAACAGTATCACCCTTTAGCCGTTTATTGCAAAGCTCATCTCCTGAAAGACTGGTACTGGATTTTCGTCTCTTGACGCCTGAGGAAAACAAAGTAAAGGACATAGCATCCAAGTTTTCCATTTTGGGAAGCCTTCTAAACATAGCCAAGTGGGCTTGTATCTATAGTTCAGGATACTACTGCACCAGGCCCCTTTGCTTGTCCAGGGAGAGGGGCAGTTGATTGTCTTCCTACCATATGCTCACCTCTACATGTTGGTCCACAAGGATAGAACTACAGGGGAGCAAAGTGAGGTCATTGCCTCCAAATGAAATTTTTCTTATTATTATTATTAACCTTTATTTATAAAGCGCTGTAAATTTACACAGCGCTGTACATATAATCTTTTAGTTCGACGGTTCCGTGCCCTCAGGTTTACAGTTCCCAAATACATAACATAGCAGTAATTCAGAACATCAATCAGAAATTAGAAATCACAGAAGGTAAAATAATATTTCTAACAATAATAGCAGCAAGAATGACTCTGGCAAGATACTGGAAAGTAGAAGGAACACTGTGATGTCCTGCCAGGACTGATTGAATCTCCCACTGCATTTTCTTTCACATTGGTTCAGGCCATAGTATGTTTAGTGTAGAAAAGTTCTTTGTATTAGTTGTGGGAGTAGCTGTAGGATCCCCTGCATTATTTCCAGGTTTGGTCTGCCCTTTCCCAGCATGCTCTGTTGTAGCTGGAAGCTTTTAGTTTGGAGCAGTCTTTGCTGTGAGCAGGCAGAGAGCTGTCTTTTGGTGGCAAACAGGCCCAAAGGGCATTTCTTACACTTTAGCCATTTTAGTTGCCAAATACTTTAGCCAATTTAGTTACCAGGACCAAGTTTAGCCAATTTAGTTACCAAATACATTAGCCATTTTAGTTACAGTGGTGCCTCGGGTTACGAAATTAATTCGTTCCGCCATTCCTTTCGTAACCCGAAAATTTCGTAACCCGAAACACTTTTCCGTTAGCACTGGAAAGCCTATAGCTGCACTTTGCAGCATTTGAATTTCGCGCCGAAATGAATTTCGTAACCCGAAAAATATTTCGTAACCCGAAACAGTTTTTGCCAATCCAACTTTTTCGTATCCCGGAAATTTCGTAACCCAATCATTTCGTATCCCGAGGCACCACTGTACCAGTATTTAGCCAAATTAGTTACCATCAGCAAGTGAATAAAGGAGTTCAGGAGCTGAAAGACCCTGCACCAGCTCCATTGAGTGAGGAGAGCAAACCAACATCAGACCCAGAAAGATGACACCCTGAAGATTGCTGAAACTGTAAAGTATCTTTTGTTTAGAGCTGGGGAGGAGAAAACTCTTTATTTTTGTCCTTTAAATTAAATTTCCCCCCCTTTTGAACTTTACATTCAGCTTCAGAGCCTTTTTGGGTAAAGAGTTTGATCTCACCAGGGTACCGGCGTTGCACACCCAAACCTGCCACCACCTTTAGTTGGGTGTGTCTTCGCAAACACCATCGATTGAAGAATGGAAATTGAAAATATTTGATTTTTTTGAAATGGATAAATTGGCTTATTTAACAAGACACCAATCTTTACAATAAAATTTATGAAGAATGGTAACCATGGATTAAATATCCGGAAAATAAATGGGTAGCTCTGACAGACTGAGTCGATGGTGAATTGGTAGGGACAGAAGAGATGAAAAATATTTAATTAATTGTATCTATGTCTTGTTGTGGATATAAATATTTAGATATATAAATAGGAATAGGATTAGAAACCATTGGGGGAAGTATATTTATTCTGGGAAAGAGATGTTGTTTTCCAGATCTAATGAAATTACAATTCTAGTTGAAATGAAAGATTTAATACATTAGTCACCTATGGATTATACATAAGAGAGTGATTAAAAGTGAGTAGATAATTATCTTTTTTTCTTATTTATTGGTTCTAACGTGACAACTTTGGAAGTGCAAGTTTGAACAGTTCTGAATATGTATTGAATGGATTAGTTAATTACATAAACAAGTTTATTTTTTAAATAATTTATAGATATATATGTAGGATTTTAATGTATATGAATAAAAATTAAAAATAATTAACAATAATAAATATTAAAAAAATTAAAAAGAACATCAATTAAGCATTTAGAATTACAGTTTTGATATTCCAGGAAAAAGTAAAGGCAAAGTGACCAAAGGCATGTGAACACAGCAAACATGAATGAATGATGTGAATGATTTGCAATGTCTCATTCTCTGCCATGCTAGAAATTTAAAGGCTGAAGGAACATTTTATTTGGAGAGATAATATACTCATTTTGTACACCCCTGCTAGTTCCAGAAGACAAAAAAAACCTCCTTTTGGAAAGGATGGTGACTGCAAATGGAGGAAAGGGGAAATTTTAACTAAATTATACTTAAAATTTAACTAAAATTTTAAATGATTTTATATAGGGTGCGTGTTTTAATTATGTTTTAACTTTTGTATGTTTTATATTAAGTTTAAAGTGTTTTAACTAGATTACTTTAATTGTTTTAACATTTTTATTGTAAAGTTGTTTTTTTTTTTAAATATATAGTGTGAGCGGCCTTGAGTCCCTTTCTTTGAGAGAAAGGCAGCATAAAAATGAAATTAAATAAATAAATAAATTAGGCCTGTACAAACAAAAGTGCTATCTGGTCATGCTGCAAAATCCTTAAAGATCAAAATTAAGACCTGACTTTGGGAGAAACATACAATACAAATTCAAATGCGGAAACAAGCTAAATAAACCACCATGCTGAGAATTGCAATAACAGTTCCTATTCAATGAGTAAGATGAATGCAAATACAGAGCGCAGCTGACATTGTGCCTCGTATATGGTTTCACATAACTTACCATTACAGATTCTTTTTGGCTTGTTGTTATTCTGGCTAGGTACAGTCCAGTCACCTGATAAACAGATATTTTTAAAAGAATTAAAGCCTACTGTACAGTCATCTGCACTGTTAACAAATATTTCACCTGGAAATATTACTGTATATTCCATTCTCAGGAAAGCATGAACAAAACAGTTCCAATGAGTTCTTACAATTTTCCCACTTGGAGACTTTTAGTCACCAAAAAAGCTTCATCTTGCTGATTGCACAGCAAGCAAATGATGGTCATTCAGGCTTTTAAAGTCCATTTTCCATTATAACATTTTTTTTAAAAAAATGAAATTCACGTTCTAGAACTTAAAACAGCAGAGATTTTTTAAACAACAACTATAAAGCACATAAATATATAGATTCATTACTAAATATTAGAAACTACAACCACATCCTGCAGTGTTTTTGAAAGATGTTTACAGTTAAATGGATTTGCAGTGCTCCAGAAAGTATCCAAGGAAGCTTCCCCCAAACTCTCATGTAGCGTGGTATCAGGTTTTTTTTGTTTTGGTACAGAGCACTGAAGAATAAGAAAAAGCATCACACATTTATCTCACACTGTTTCTAACTGTTCCACCAATAAACCTCCTTGCAGAATAATCAGCCTAATTCTAATAACAAATAGTAGCTGGTTAAGTCATAGCTACTTGTGAGGCCTTGCTTTTAGACCTTTCATCTCTGTCAAATGGCCATGTTTGCCATATTCTGCATGGTATTGAAAATACCTAAAAAAGAATGATTGCATTTGTTCTCCTTTCACATCCGTAAGTTCTATAAGTCCACTTGGGCAAACATTTTCCTATACCTACAGATGATCTTAGTGCATATTTGCAACATTTCACAGATAAATAAGGAGACAAGTGGTCAAGCAATATTAGCATATGGTCAAGATGGTAAAGGTTATGAATGAGAAAGAACACACTGCAGCACTTTGCTTTTACCAGAGCCTATGGGAAAGGGCAAGTTTCCACCCTTTTCTCTTCTCTGCTATGAAAGGTTAAGTGGTAGTTTAAGAAGTTATAATTCTAATTCAAAGATATAGCCATGTTAGTCTGTAGAATCAGTATGTAGAGAGAACTTGTTGTACCTTTGAGACAAGAAAGAAGCTTTCATAGACTTAAGTCTACTTCCTCATATGCAGTTGGTGGCGTTGAAAGCCCAGGACAGACCTATATATGGCATTGGTGTATGAGAATATCAATTCAAATTCAAAATCATTTGTGTATGGAAATGAAGTGGCAAGTCCAGTTTTAACTATGGTTGTTTGTGAGCGAAGGCATTGGAAAATAGCCTTTGTGCATGGAGATGAAGTGGCAAGCCCAATGAATTATATTTTTCCAGTTAATTATATAATTGTCAGTTAATTATATAATTACAATTATAATGTGTGAAATAACGTGAGGCAGAAGCCACCAGGCATATTTACCTTGTCTTCATTCTAATAAACATAGATCTACTGTATTATTAGACCAAAATCGGTATTTCTGAACTGGGCCAATGCTTCTACATCATGTTCAAAGACCTCACTACTGTCTTTACTGCTTGAATATTAGGCAATAGCATTCCTTACTTTTTTACTTTATTTTATTTATATCATGCCTTTATCCCAACATGGGAACCAAGGTGGCAGCATGGGATCCATATCAACCTTTTTCAGTCTGATATGCTCTAGGTCCTATTATCCCCAGATAATATGGCCATTGTAGATCTAGAGCAGGGGTAGGCAACCTGCGGCCCGCGGGCCGGATGTGGCCCGGCAAGGCCTTGAGACCGGCCCCAGCCCGGTCCTGCCGCCAATTGCCGCCGGAGCCTTTGGCCTCTCGCGTGAGGGCGTGGGGCCTTTGGCCTATCAGGAGGAGGTGGGCAAGGGGGGGCAAGGGGGGCAGTTGTCTATAGAAGCCTCCAAAACATGCATTTATATTAACATTTTTTTAAAAAATCAGCAAATTTTTAGCGTGTCCTCCATTTAAAAAAAGTGTCCTCCATTTGAAATTTTTGTCCTAGATTTGTCCCGGTTTATTTATTTAATTAATTTTTTTAAAATTATTTAATTATATATATATATATTTGCTTTGGCCCCCCAGTTGTCTGAGGGACAGCAACCCGGCCCCCGGCTCAAATGGGTTGCCTACCCCTGATCTAGAGGACACTGGGTTGCAATAGCTACTGTAGTGAGCATGGTCCTACAGAGAAACTGTAAATAGGGAAATTAGCCTGGACATCTGCACTGTGCATAGAACATTACAGCACAGACTAAAATTGATATGAGGAAGCAATTTATGAGGGACACTTGTTTCAGTCATCCAGGACCAGGCTGGCAATTGTTAATCAGAATACTTTTTTGTCTAGATTAGAATGATAAAGTACACCATCAGAGTTTAAAACAGCATTAAATCTGGCAGATGTTTTTTTAATTATTAGTTGTTAAATTATGAATTGATTGTTTTAAATATGTATGCTCTTTTAACTGATTATGTACAGTATTTTAATTGATGTTCATGTTTTATCTGTGTTATGTGATTATTGATTGCTGTATTTTAATCTGTTGTTCCCCACCTGGCTCCATAGAGAGTGCCAGATAAGAAATAATAGTAAGGATAATAGTTGTTGTTAACTGAGAATTGACAAAACAATAACCAGGCCTCATTGAGGTATACTTCACAGCATGGCATACCTGTATATAAAAAACCATAGGCTTTCCGTGAGAACTGAATGGGTTTCAAATTTCCTACCTCTTGATCGACAGTGGAGAGAGGAGAAGCTTGCTGTAGTTATTCCACTTCTCCTTTTTCAGAACTGTTGCAGTTTCCATTTCTAACTTTGTGGGGCATTCTTTATAAAAAGTCTCAAAATCCATGCCACTATAATCCTCCTGGATACTCTCACTCTGGGGGCCTGCCACAGTAGTGAAGGAGGTGGGCTGGGTTTTTTGTTTTGTTTTGGTTGTTTTGTTTTGAACACCAATAAAACTTCATTTATGCCAATGGCACTGTCTCATCTTGACCACCCTTGAATCTATTTTAACATGATAGCCCCCATCAAGCCCCCAAATCAATATACAGTAGCTATTTTTAGGTGAAAACAGTATTAATTTATTTAAATTCTTCATCTAAAGGTCATCTTTGAATCATTACAAAGCACAATGTTTTGGTGGATTGGGTAGTAGATCTGGATAATTGCAATTATATAGAAGTAGAACTCAGAAGCTACCTTTGAAAGAAAATGAATTCTACTTTAGGACTGAAATGATTTACTAGTCAACAATTGCTACTGAACTGCAGTGTAGCTATAATAGTACATCTACTCTAAATTATGCAGAAATGAACGGAGAGTGCTTTTGACCTTTGTCCTAACTTGCCAAACCTTTCATTTGTGTGATGGTAAAGGAAAGCAATAGCAATAATGCAAGAAGCATTAGAGAGTATCAAAATAGCAAATAATTGCACCATTTTGTTTATACTGTTGTACTTAGTATTAATACAAGTTAGAAAGGGCAGCCAGCTTACAAGATGAGAAAACAACCTCTAATTTCACAGTTATTTCTTTTATTTAAAACACTGTCTATCTAAAGCATTTAAAATAATATCCCTTCCACTAAAATTTTATTTATTTAATTTATGATTAAAAATAAATATTAAATTCAAACATAATGACACAAAGATTACAAATTATATTCTATGGAGGTATTTACATTTTTGAAGGACTGTTCCCCACAAAACCACCCCTCAGTTCCCCACCACCACCATTGTTTAAACTCACCCTGAGTTCAAAAAGCAGTTTGATGTTGACTATAGTTTTTTACTGAATAATGCTAATTGCATCCCAAGTAAATTAGTAGGGTTTAAGTGCACTTTTGGTACACTAAGTTCTGCCTAAGGGAATCTTACTTTCTCTTAGCTTTGCTTTCCATACAGTTTCTTCAGATTCCAAGTCCACTAAAGATAATGTAAGTTCCACTGGCTGTTCCACATATACCTCAAAAAATGGTTTCTCTGCTAGGGAAGAGTGATCACCAAACTCAATTTCCTAGAAAGTTGAAATCAAAGAATTAAAAATCTATTTCAAGTGTCAAAGCAGAGCTTGATTTCATGGCACACCTTTCTCTATGTAAGAGTATTGACATTTATTAAAATGCCAGGAATCAGTAACAGTAACATCTGTCTTAAAAGCAGCAATGAAAATTGTAAAAAATATTGTCCTTCACAAAATGACACACTTGTTGACAAGACAATTGTAGTAGAATGAAGAACATACCTCAGGGGTTATATCAACTTCTGGATCACTAAGTAATCTGTATTTCTTTCCACCTTGGAGTAATTTATGACAAGGGGGTTTCTCAATTTTAATGAATGTATTAGGAGAACGTTTCACAGATTTTGACACATCCTAAAATTAAAAACAACACTATTTTAATTCTGATTGACCAACCAAAGAAGTACTATACCTTGATGTGAGTTTATCTGTATAGCAAGTTTTAAAGTCTATTGGGAAAGTGGGATTCATCTTCCTCTTCATCCAGTCTGTAGGTGGTAGGTAGTGAAACTGCACAACTGGGTGGAGGTCACTGTGGGCCATGTACTAAACACCCTACTGTAAATGAACAGGTTTTTTGTGGGCTCTGCCCATAGGCATCTGCAGATCCTACCATCTAAACTGCTACTGTGCCTCAATTACATGCTAAATTTACTTGTTTGTTTGCCTTAACAGCTGGTGACTCTAGCAGATACTACAACAGAAGGAAGCACCACAGTAGGAGGTATTTATTTTATATATAAAATAAGGTATTTTATATTTATATTTTCAAGGAAGATGTCAGCAAAATCTTGACCTTACCTTTATAACTGAGCTGTTATTACTAGCCATATACACACGGAATTCCAAGGAAGGTAGGTTACTGACAACTTTGTATAAAATGACAACACCATGGTAATATACTGGATCATATTTCTCAATTACTGGTCCAACAGGAGACAATGAGCTCACATTCCACTTGATGTGTGTGGCTGAGTGATCAACAGAACATTCAAATTCTGGACCATTATTTTTGAAGTGGAACACATTGAAGGTTACATCAGTTAAATGGTCTGCAGAAAAATATCATAACATTAATGCTTTCAGAAAATGTGCCCTAGTACATAGATATATAAATATATATCAATTCATTGAAAAATCCTTACCATTAAGGCAAAGAGTATGTGGAAACTGAATGGAAGTAAGAACAGATGGTGTTGTACATTTGACATCAAATATTGGACCCACAATTATCCAGGGTTCCTTAATATATCCAGCATATTTGGTCCAAGACAAAAGGGAATATTTAATGATAGCAGCTTTGGTTACTTCAAAGATCAACCCTGTGATGGTGCACTGATAAACTCCTTCACCATGCAACTTCAACCTACATAGGAGACACATTAAATATTATCCTTCAGCACATGCTAAATTATTTTTCTTCTTGCCTCTACACTTCTTTACCATTCAAAGTACATATGAGTAAATGGCACACTGACATTGCTATCACTGTTTTTCCTGTCCATAGTAAACTGGTTCCTTTTTTAAACTTTCCCTGTCTAAATTTAAGAAATCCACTTCTAAAAACAAAGAAGTTAGCCTGACTTCACCTCTCTCATACTAATCCACTTGTAAGCACACTTCCTAAAAGATGAGGCAGAGGAAAAGCCTGGAAATTAACAGGGAAAAATATTTGTACCTCTAAGTTGTTACAAAAATTACCAATATTTTAAAATATATATATAATTTCATTAATGGGTTGTGTACCATTTCATTTCCTTTCATTTTAATTTACTGCATAAGGTGGACATTGTTTGCTTTTTTTTAAAGACATTCTAACTTTTGAGGATAATTACAAAATGTTACTAGTGCATTATTAAATATTATTGTAATAAATTCTGTTAAGTTTGTATTATTATAATAATTACTGTAATCAATTATGTTAATTGTTAATGGTAATGTTAATGAATTAGCTTTAAAATTCCTCTTTAATGCTCTCCTAACAAGAAAAAGTCAGAAAATGATCATCAGGCCTAAATGAAATACAGATATCTTGAGAAAAACAATTTCTTTAGATACAAAAAATGCTCCTAGTGATTTTACATTAAGTTAAACATGTACAAAACATTCTGAGCCATGTTCCAAAACATCTTGATATATTCTACTGATAAGGTAACAGCTAGAACACTAAAATAAGATACAAAGAACAAGTGTAATGCACATAGTTTGAAAGCTGTGGAACAGAGCAGATGAGCACAAAAGAGCAGCCTGAGTCCATCTAGAAGTGGGTCGGAACCCTGCTGTCTGCATGGCCCACTCCCAAGTCTTTCACCCCTATGTTTCCTCCTTATTGGTGACTTTCTATGTATGTATGTCCTAGCCTTTCGTTATTCATTTGTTTCAAGTGCATGGTTTTGTAACAATTCTATGTAAAATTGATTTAATTGCTAGTTCGGTGTAGAACCCTGTGCTTCCAAGCCAGAGTCCACTTGGTGCTGCGTCAAATAAACAGCTGAGTTCAATTAACTATCAGGGTTTAAAAAAAGAAAGAAATCCTCTTCATGTAAAGTCGAAGCCTTTCACGGCCGGCATCCATTCTGTATCCATCCCCTTCAGTTCCTACCCAGATGCTTTGGAACTATGTAGGTGAAAACACAGAACTCAAAGAGAATGCCCCATTCCGTATTTCTGCTTCTCCTATTGTACCAAAACATGCATATGTACATGAGCAGTTATGTGTGCATACATTCCACAAATATTTCTCAGTCATCATTTGCCAATCATATTGAACAAAACCTACCAGAGTTGTCCTCTAGACAGTCTTCTTGGGGTTACTTGTTCTTGTTGCCCCTTTAATATTTTTGTTTAAAGAAATGAAAAACAAATTAGTAAGCTGTTGGTGTTTTATTTATGAAACAGCAATCAACACAAAGCCCTGACTCAATTTTTAAAACCTACTTGTCGGATCTTGCATTGTTCACAGTGTTGCTGGATGTTCACCTCTAAATTGAACCACAGAAAGAGGTAAGGTTTTTTTTTTTTTCAAATGAATATTATTGAATTAATGAAACAAACAAGAAAAACATTGTACCTGATTCAACACAAACTAACTGTGGTTCTTTCTTTTCAAGATCCTCATCTGTAAAAAAAAAAATAATTTGCTCGTATGTGTCATTATTCATCATGATCCAAATCAACAATTTCCACAGATATATACAGATGGCATGTTGAGGTGAGAGACTTTTTGTTTTTGTTTTCACATTTATTCTTTCATTTTGTGCTTTGTATTTATTGTACAGTGTGTGCTACATCTACCAGCATTCCAGGCAAATTTCTGTTCTTCATAAAAGTTTTATATAAACTATTATAGCAGCTTTTGCAATAAAAATGAAGCTAATACTTCCCTAATATCAGTGTTCACCTTTCATAATATATTATAAGATTAAAAGCTACTCCTTACAACATATAATTAACTTCCTGAATTCACTACCAGGTAATGGCAATGGAATAATGGTATTTTTTCATGGTCTAATGTTAATGCTAATGTGCATAATGTTTATTCATTACGTCACAAGCATTATTTTCATTTTAGAGTCACTTGGAAGGATTGGATCATTTCTCTGTTTAAAAAAAAACAAATAAAAATTAAAGAAAACATATCATTAACATGTTAACCTCAAAATCTAAACTAATATTAATGTTAATATCTTTTAAATGTTAACGTAATGACTCATGCTAATATGGTTGCCCTTTTAGACCACAGTTTCATGATCTGGAAAGTACTTTTAAGTTGTGCACTATAAGTTTGTGCAACTGATCTCACTGAGTCTGGTTTAAGAATGACTACAGCTAGGTCCAACCCTCTATTAGTTGCACTTACTGTACTTCCTTTTAAAATCTATGGGACTTCAGTCAGGATGTTCATCCACATTCAGACCTAATTTAGGTCTAATCTGCACTGCATCCCACTAAGCAAATTTCATATAAACTCATATTTGTAGGAAAGGATGTTTGATAAATTTTTACACTTAAGAAATAAAAGCCTTTTGGGGCACAACCAAATGCCCAATTACATCAGCAATCTCTTTCTAAACCTGGCAGATACTCTTTGGGAAGCTTATAAGGAAAGCATGGAAGCAACCCCTGGCCCCGTTGTCATCCCCAGGACCTGGTAATCCTGAAGACTTTGACCTAATTATTTAACTATTATGATAACACAATGGGCTCTTACTATGTGGTTTGGTTCCAGAACATCCTCATGGACATACATGGATGCTCAAGTTCCATGAATACTCAAATTCCATTATATACAGCAGAATAGTAAAATGATGGCCCTTATATAAAATGGCAAAATCAAGGTTTGTTTTTATGAATTATTTGACACCAGGAAATATTTTCAAGACGTGGATGGTTAAATCCAGGGATACAGAATCTGTGGATATGGTGGCCCAACTAGTAATAATCATTAATATTATCCCTCATTTATTTTTCATTTATGGTGGTGGCTAGTGGCTCCCATGTCAATGGAGTGGTTGTAGTCAAAACTTTAAATGAGGTATCCAACATTGTGAAGTTATTTGTGAATAGGGCTCAGCTGTATGCACCAGCCACAAGTCCTGGGTTCCCCCCAGGCTTGTGTCGTCCTCTTTGGACAATGCAGGCCAATACCCCCACACCAAAATCAGGCAGACTGGCCATGGATCTGGTTATCCTGGTCTGATCCTGACTCAAAGGGGCCTTACTGCAAGTCAAAACGACTCACTGTTTGCAGTGGAGTTTCTAGAAATCTTTGTGGCAACACCCAGCAGACCAGACAGCCCTGCACACCCCTTATCTTTCTCTGACATTGCCTCTACTGAAGACCCTTGTCAGAGCCTCTGACATGGAAAGGGTGCACCTGGCCATGAGTGTAGGCAGGTGCCTTGTTTCCATGTTAACGGCAGCAACAGGGGTCTTTTCAATGAAGACAACATAGGAGGAAGGTAAGGGATGTGCAGCAGTAGTATGCCCATGGCATGGCAGAAGGAAGATGTATAGACACTCACCCATCTCTGCACCAGCCCAAAGACTGACTCAGATCAGGCTTGGCCCATGCTCTCTTAGCCCGCCTGCTCAAGCTCTTAAAGTGTGAACTAATACCCATAGTGGATTCAACATCCCACTGGCATGGAAGCCATCATATGTCACAGCTTGTTTATCCTTACTTCTGGCATGTCTTAAATTTTGAAAACACTCCAAGCAAGAACTAAAAGAAAACCTGAAGGATAAAAAATAATTATCAACAAAGTGTTTATAGGATAGAAAAGCTGCCTTTCAAATGTTGATATTCATTGTTTTGTGAGATGAATCTTTGAAGACCAGCATATATTCCCTGTGACCAGTAGAATAATATTAAAAAATTATATTCTCATCAGATTACTGATGAAGTTATGCTGAAACTACTCCACTTTCCTGAAAACAGTCATCTCAACTTTACTGTGGTACACAGCCTTTTGGATTATATTTTGTTAGCCCTATTGTGGTACATAGCTGATTAGATTCTATTTTATTCATGAATCCAATTTGCATTGGGATTTAGATAGACTTGGATATTAATTTGGCTTGAACTCAATTCTGGAATTCCATGTATGGCTTTAGGATTATTTATTAGAACCGAGGTTGGTCTTCAGAGTAGTTATCTCTCTGTATATGTGTTTATAAGTTGTTATATACTGTAGTACTGTATTGCCAGTCTTATTAACTTTTTGCTGACAATAAATGTTATAGTTGTCTGCACATGTCTTTATAAGTTCTTATATATTATAATACTGTATTGCTTACAGGCTTCTGTTGCTGTACATTTCCTATGTTCTTTATAGTATTACCTTCTGCCCTATTAATACTTTGTTGATAATCATGTCTAGATTGTTGTTTTTCACTTAAGGATTTGGTTTTGGTTTTGTTGTTGTTTTGTCCTTGCTTGGAGTGTTTTGCTTCTTTGGAGACCATTCTTAATTTCCTGTGGTTTGTGGTTTAAATTATAGAGACACAATATTTGGTTTAAGGATAGATTTAAACACTGGAGTATGACTCTGGAGACTAGGGTTCAAATCCCCAATCAGCCATGGAAACCCATGGAAACCTTGGGCAGGTCATACTTTCATGGCCTCAGAAGAAAGCAGTAGCAAACCCCTCTGAACAAATCTTTGAAACTTAATGCATTGTCAGTAATGGTCATACAACTGTTTTTAAACTTGTTCTGTCTCATTCTGTTTAGCTACACAAATGTACCTTTCCAATTGTCTTTGCAAACTTTTTCTTATAGCTTCCCTGAAAGAAAATCAATTAGGGATAATAAAATTCAGAGCACTAACTTGGTTCCTCTGCATCTGCCTCATTGGTATCTGTAAAAGGAAAGATTTTATTGTTGGAACTAATGTTGATTTGTTTTTTAAAAAAACCAAGTTGGTATAGGATAGTAACAAATATACACCAAAATATATTTGCTGCTTACTGACAACAACCATTTCCTCTCATTAATTTCCTGTCCATCCTGTTTTGCCACTTTTGCTGCCAACTTCCAAGCATGTTTATGGCCTGTTGTTGCCATGACTAGCAACCTCACACAGTCTCATTTTAACAAGCATTATTTTTAAGATACGAGATTTTTTTATGTTCTTAACCCATAAAGAACCACAGAAGCCACATACACAGAGAGAAAGGAGCAAAGGAATCTCCTTATATAGAGGGAAACAGCTGGCTTTATTGTTGTTTTGATATTTGAAGTTGCATAAATACCTTCAAAAGAGAAGAGGCAGTAAATGAATGGGGTCTGCAAGATAAAATGCTAATATATGGCCATGGTGGCAAACTTCTGGCATGCATGCCACAGGTGCCACATTTCACCCGGCACGGGCCAGGGAGGAGGAACAGACATACGTGTGCCTGTTCCTCCTCCGTGATATTTCCCATGCTGTCTCCCGACCTCCAGCTGTTTGTCTGAGACATCTGGAAAGTGAAAAATGACGCAAGAGAGAAGGAGCCACAGGCGTGCACCTCTGGTTCCTCCTCCTGGACTTCTACCAGACTTCAGCTGCCTCTCCAAGTCAGCTGGAGGCCGTGAAAAGGGTGGGGGAGAAGAGTGACCGGTGTGCGCCAGTTGCCCCCCCCCCACAGAGACCTTTCCCAGTCTCCAGCTGTCTCCGGATTGACAGCTGAGAGTCAGGAAAAGTCCAGGAGGAGGAGGACCGGGCGCGTGCCCACTCCTCCCCCTCCCCACAGGCCCTTCTTGACCCCCAGATTCCTCCGAAGGGACAGCTGGGGGTGAGGAAAGGTCCAGGAAGAGGAGGACCAGGCACATGGCCAATCCTCCTCCTCTTCACAGACCATTCCTGACCCCCAGCTGTCTCTCAGAGACAGCTGGTGGCCAGGGGAAGGGCAGAAGGAGGAGAAGGAGCATCCGTTGCCCCCCTCCCAAACCCTCCCCAGCTTCTAGCTTTCTCTCACCCATCTCTGCACAGGGGAGAAGTCCTGTCCCAGAAGCCCCGCCCCAGCACGTAGGCCTGCCTCAGGAGGGCAAAAGTCCTGCCCCCAGCACGTGGCCCCAAAAAGGTTTGCCATCACTGCTATATGGGATGCTCTTTTCCAGCATCTAGCCAGTCAGCCAGCCATCCTACGTTCCAGAACATCCCTATTTGCAGAAATTCAGAATTCCATATAGCTTGGAAATGTTATGTTTTAGGATGATAATTCCCCAAATTCTTCAACCAGCCTAGGAATGTCAGTGGTCGCTTACATGTCAATTGGGCAGTGAATCCACTCTGTATTTTTATGCCAACTTTAAAGGAAGTATCCAAGCTGCAGAACCAGTTTAGGGAATAGGGCCCACACATTAGATAGCTCTTTTTAAATTTAGACTAGGACTGCATCCGCGCTGCAGAAACAATCCAATTTGACACCACTTTCACTCCAATGACTTAATGCTATGGAATTCTAGGAATTATAGTTTGTTGTGGCACCAGAGCTCTCTGACAGAGAAAGTTAAATGTCTCACAAAACTACATTTCCCAGAATTCCATAGCATTGAGCCATGGCAATTAAAGTGGTGTCGAACTGCATGATTTCTGCAGTGCGTTTACAGCCTATAACCTAAAATGGATTCACCACCACCCTGACATAGAAACCAGTAGCTATCTCTCTGTTCTAGTCCCTAAAAGTAATTTACCCAAGCTCTGGCATTCTGTGATCCACTTCTGTGGATGCTTCTGGAGGGTACTTCTGTGAATCTTAGAGATGCCCCAATCCTATTGTGCGTAGCTGATGCCATTTTGGTTACAAAGGGTCAACACTCAGAAAATGAGTTCACTGTCAATATATAGGACATGATGTAATATAAATACTGACCAGAATCACTTTCAGAGCTGCTTTCCGAATCACTTTCAGAACTGTTGTTACCTTTGCAAAACAAAAATGTGTTAGTACTGGTAATATTTAAATAATAGTTGAAAAACAGTGCATCTAATTTTTAAAAAAGTATAGGTGATGCCACAAAATAGAGTATAAAGTGCTCTAGTGACTAGCAGGACGTTTTGGCCACTTATGGAATGGTTGTTTCCAGCTTAGTGGAACAGCAGTACAGTACATGGGATACGTGATCCCATCTGCAAAGTTCCTCCATCTGCACAAGCTTGCATAAGACTTTCTACAGCCTCATTGTCTAAGCTTTCTGGCCCCTCTAAAATTCATAGCCTGCCAGCCTGTTGGTTAGTCCCAACTACAGTATACCTATTCAATCAACTTTTGAATGCTGAGTCAAAACACAGATAGATCCTATTTGTTGAATGAAAAAAAATTTCCAAGGTCTCATTCAATCCTTCATTCAAACAGAAGTCAGATACATTTCAACTAGCAGTGGCCAATTAAAATCATATGTTGTCCAATACTTCCCCCAGGCAGAAGACAACATTAGAGTACAGTATAGATTTATCTAAAATAAAAATGCCTCTTCTCCTTCACTCCCAACAGCCTCTGTGAAGAAGCATTTTTATTTAGTATAAATCTATACTCTAGTGTTACTTTCTGTCTGGAGAAAATACTGGCCAACATACAGTTTTCATCGGACAGTGATGAAGCCTGCTAGCTGAAGCAGATCTAACTTCTGTTTAACCAAAGAATCAGATGAGACCTTGGGCCATGTTTTTGTCTTCAATAAATAATTTATGACTTATGGACTGCTGTTTATAGTTTGGACTGTGTAGTTGATTATTTTAATGATTTATTATGTATGTTATATACCTTTACATACACATGCACATTTTATATTCATATCCTAACTTTCTGTTTACCTTTTGTTAGTTCAGTGAATTAGGTCTCATTCTTTTCTTTTGTCTGTTTTATATGGGATTAGCAAAACAGTCAGTCACATATATGAGATAAGTTCCATCAACATAACTTACCAGAATGCTTCACATTGACATATATTCATATTCATACACTTGAGAACCACCAATCAAGCAACTGGTATGAATCATAGCTTCAAAAAGTTACTTGCTTGGATAAATCCAAGATCCTGCTAATCTGATTGGTTGTTGGTCATACTGGTTGCAAGCATATGGGAGTTGTATTCCAAATAAATAAATGTTCTGAGCCATTGGGAAGAACATATTAGCCATAATCACAACAATAATTGCACTGCTCTCTGCATCAGTGGGAGGTTCCTTTACAGCTAATGATATACAGGTGGGCAGTTTTAAAAAGGATTGTAGCTGGAGAGGAAAGAGTGAAGGCTCCTTTCTGCATATTATGCAATATGGAACACCAGGGAGCAGAACACTTATTAATTTTATTTTTAACTTGATATGACTTCTCCATCAGCCATTAGTTCACATACAATGAGAAGGTAATAAAAGGATATATCATACATGACCTTTTCAAAGATAGATAACCTTTATTCATTACATCAACAATGCATCACAATATCTTCAAAATTTTCAACATCTCACCCAAAACTCTGCTTAAGCACTATCATATATAGTCAAGTTGTTAAACAATACAAAATCTGAGCGGATGGACCTATTGTATTTTGATTCTGCTGGATCTTAAAAAATCAAAAGTAGGGGGAAATAACTTGATGTGGCTCCTACTGATACATTAAGCATCATTTTAGTTTGGTACGTATGCTTTAAAACCCCTGGTGGTACACTGTAAAAAGAAATCTTCCCAGTAGCTCTTGATCAAGAATTCACAGAACAGCACCTTCTATTCCTGGTACTTTGATTCTATCCTGTTAGAAACATGTTTCCATCTAACAAAATTCCTGAAAACCCCCTGAAGGCCTTAACTTGCCCAATCAGGTGCCTCCAGGGTGTGTTTGATTACAATTCATATCATCCTCACTTAGCTCAATTTGGGAAGGATGATATAAATAACTCCTAAATCAGAAAATAAAACAAAACAAAATTTGATAGTCCAAAATTGAATCACAACCAAGAGGTAACATTCCAAATCAAAAACCACATTCTTTTATTTCTATTTTTTACTGTATTTTTTTTAAAATAAGATAATATTTACCCAATGAATTGTCTTGATCACAGTCTTCATCCTTATCTTTAGACCTGCATCTATCTATGGAGGCAGGGAGAGGAAGAATACCAGTTAGGAATTAAATATTCAGGTTTTCATTAAAATATTATATCTCACTGAGGTGTAATGAACTACAAATGAAGCTAAGAACATAGGTAGGCTTGTAGGCAAACTATGTAAGACTACGAATAGCTGCAATCCATATGCAGAGTGATCTTGTAGCACCTTTGAGACTAAATGAAAGAAAGAAGTTGGCAGTATGAGCTTTCATAGACTTTAGTCTACGTCCTCAGGTGCATTTGGTACAAGATCTTTCTACATACTAATTCTACAGACTTAACACGGCTATATCTTTGTAATCCATACCATGTGATTCCATTACTTGATCAAAATCCCAACACTGTATGGCACTGGTCACTGGCATAATCCAAGTTTGGGCCTGTCCTTTCTTGGACCATAATGCCCCAGCCAGTATGACCACTAAGATTGTTGGAGCTGTAGTTCAAAAAAGCTGTGGTGCTGAGATATCTAGTAATACATAATAACATTAAGCATGGGTAGCACAAAGGAGATAAATCAGCAAACTACCATGCAATTCAGGCAAGTCTTTAGCTATCACAGTGCAATCAGTCTTCATGCCACAGCAGTCCTTCAGACCAAGATGCCAGAGCCATCTCAAATCAGCTTGTTAACAATAATCATATGAGAAAGTACTGCATGCACAAATAAATAAGGAATATAAAAAAGTATTTCCAACTTCTAGAAACCTAAAGAAAATCTATCATGGGGTTTTCTTGGCAAGATTTGTTTAGAGGAGGTTTGCTATTCCCTTTCCCTGAGAACATGTGACTTGCTCAAGGTGACCTACTATAACCTTAATTATTAATAGGGAATAGGTATTCAGTCTGTGCTCGATAGGGTTACACTCAGCCTAAAGACACAAGTTCACAAATTGGGTGTGCTCTTGGACTCAACTCTCAGCTTAGACATTCAGATTTCAGCAGTCGCCAGGAGTGCATTTCCACAGTTAAAGTTTGTACATCAGCTCCATTCCTTCAAACATCAGATCTGGCCATAGTGACACACACTTTAGTAACATTCCAGTTGAATTACTGTAATGCATTCTACATAGGTCTGCCTTTGAAGAGTGTTTGGAAATTTAAACTGTTCTAAAAAGCTGCAGCCAGATTGATAACTGAGGATGGCTACAGAAAACAAACAATTCCTTTGTTTCAATAGCTGCATTAGCTGACAGCCTATTTCCAAGTGCAAATCAAAATGTTGGTTGTGACCTATAAAGCCCTATATGGCTCAGGTTCAGGTTATTTGAAGAACTATATTCTCCCTTATAAACCAGTGCTCTTAGATCGACTGGAGAGGTGCATCTGGTGGGAACACAGGAAAGGACCTCCTAAATCACTACCCCAGACTCTGGAACTCCCTTCCCAGAGAAATTAGACTGACATCTGCCCTGCTTTCTTTTCAGACAAGTAAAGACTTTTCTGTTTAGACAGGCATTTGATGAGTGATTTTATAAAGCCTTTCTCACCTAAACATCATCCTGGATCTTGCTAAGTGTTATGCTAGGAGATTGGGGATTTATGGCGTATGGTTTTAATTTTTTGTTTGTTTTCAACTTTTGTAATTTTTAAGCCACTATATTAGTAGTAGTAGCAGCAGCAGCAGCAGTAGTAATAGCAGGCCATTACGCTATATAGAAAGCTTGAAAATCTATTAGAAATTTCTATTTCAGTAACTAAAAAGGTACACTTGTGAGGAAGAGGGGTGAATAAATAGCATAGTCAGTGACCATAATATGCTACTTTAAAACTTCATACTACTTTAGGATTTGCAGTAGTTCCCACTGTGATCAGGTAGTAGATGATGGAAAACATCCCTGGCTGAGATCCTGGAGATCAGCATTGAGCCACAGTCGATGATACTGTACTAGATGGGCAAACAGACTGACCTGGTATAAGACCTGTCTCTGCATTCAAATACAGAAGACCACGGAAAGAGAGAGAAAATAAGTCAATCAGAGGGAGTAACAGAGGGAAGCAATTTAAATCAGTAGGCTTTTTAACAAGATGGTGCTGGTGTTTTGGGTGCTTCCGTGTGAGTGGGGGTAGAAAATCCACTCCCTGTTTTAATTCATATTTTAAAGGAGATATCTAGAGGGCCAAAAACATTTCCAAAACTGGTTCTTCACCATGAGTAGCTACTTAAATATTCAGATTTAGGGACAAAACAGACTGCCTGGAAGTGGAGGCATGAAGCCGTCCCTGAGAAGGCCGGATTGGGGCCGCAGCAAATATAAATTGTTATTCCTTTTTGCACCGGTAAAAAAACCAGCTTTTCCTGCCCTGCCGCAGCTTTACTGTGCTCCTGCGGTGTGCAGAGCCTAAACACCACACCACCAGAGTGCCCAGAAGCCGACCCAAGTGTAGGCAACCAGGCAGCATAAAGCCAACTTCCAGGCAGCTTCAGAGTGTGCAGTGTCAAAACTCATGCTCTGAAGCCGCCCAGACCACAGCAGAATGGGGCAGTCTGTTTTGCCCCTAGGTCCTAGAGAGGATTCACTGACATGGTGGATACAAGCTGCCATTGTTGCCATTGTTGTGTGCCTTCACATAGTTTCCAACTTATGGCAACCATAAGGCAAACCTATAATGGAGTTTTCTTGACAGGTTTCTTCAGAGAGGGCTTTGACTTTGCCTTCCTCTGACACTGAGACTTGCTCAAGGTCACCCAGTGGGTTCCCTTGGCCAAGAGAAGATTCAAACTCTGCTCTCCAAATTATTATTATTATTATTATTATTTAAACTGGTCTTTAAACAGGGGCTGTGGAGCCATTCCTCAGAGTGCTTTAGGTGCCTATTCCTGCATGGCAGAAAGTTGGATGAGATGGCCTTTGCAGTGCCTTAGTTCCATGATTCCATGGTTCCATGAAAGTGGAAGAAAAGGAGACGATTTTGTTTTTACCATTCACCTCCCCTTTCAGGTGCCTGAAAATCTGCTCTGAATGGTTTAGGAACTGACTGAAACAGCATGAGAGGTACAGATGGGGATTGCAGGGGACATAAATTTGCTAAAATTATCCTCCCTTCCCCTTTTGTCCTGCCAAAAGTATCTGGAGATAAGTTATTCTCAGGAAGTGTCTGACTGAAAAGAAAAAAGTCTGAATCAAAACCAAGATTTCCTTCCCTCTGCAAGGCAGCAGGGATGGAGCTCTGGGAATAAAATATAGGGATGGGGGAGAATCCAGTCTCTGGGCTTACAATGTTGCTGCTTGCAATAATGAGACACGTAATTCCTAAAAACAACCATTTGGACATAAGAAATATTTTTTCTTGGACAAGGATGGGCAGTACATGGCCCAGGGCTATATGTGGGTTCTGCCCATTCTGTGGTTTCTAAGCCAAATTATCCCCCCCTTCTAAAAAAACCTGCTTTAAATAAGGAAAACTGCACTTGCAATAACTTTCCAGAAGCCCAAGTACTCATCGTTTTAAAGAAAATGTAGCTGAAAAAAATCTGAAGCCATGGAGTTCTGGTCAGTCCAGTTTTGGTGGGAGGTAGTGGTGTAACCCAGAGCAGGTTCAGGGAAAAATTAGCCTCCAGATCTAACTAAAGTTGCCTATCCCTGTTCTATAGTAATATCTTTCAACAGTACTGCTTATGTTTAAATACATTGAAAGGCACAGGTCACATACATATAGATTTATATATTTTCAGGGTAAAAGCACTCATAAGGTAAACTACAAAAGAATTTTAACAATGCAAAATATAATCAGACCTCCTGCCCACCAGATTACCCTTTGGAAGGAAACTCTAACTCTGAACCTACCAACCAGCAAAGCTTGAGTGACAATTTTAGAATCTTGGTACTGATACCACCTCTACCCAGCTTTTATATGGCTCTTCAAGGCCTTTTGTTATTTTTGTATTGTTTGTTTATGTTATTGTAATATAACAAATAAAATATTCAATTTAAAAATGCAAAATATATAGCCACACCCTAAAATAATATGCAGTACTTAAAATTTAAAATAAGATATCAAATACAATACGAGGAGATAAAACCTGAATTAAAAGCACAGCACTAAAATTAATCATATGCAGACTGGAATAGGTAAATGTCTAAAACTCTCTTCAGAGTCAACAAAGTGGGAACTACATGCACTTTATGTGCAAGGCATTCCAAAAACTTGAAGCCCTGTCCCTGGTACTTGCAATCTCACAGCTCCCACTTGTGGACTATAGAGCAGATGCTGACTTTTATGTTCAGTCTCGTATGCTTAAAGATACCCATACAGACAAACTAGTCCCAAATTGTCTAAGTTTTTATATTAGGCCAGTAAAAATGTAGCTGGGGAAAAACAAAGGTGACACGACAGATAAAGCAAAGTTTCTACAACAAGAGTGGGTAAAGTGGAGACCCAGGGACACACATGAGTGAACTACAACCATCTCCCTACCTTCCCTCAGCAATTATTTTTTCATCCTGAAAATACCATTATGGCCTCTCTGGCCTGAAACAGATGGGCCAAATAAAACAGGTTCCAACAGCTTCAAGGGCATGACATTTACATGATGCATGTAAATTTTTATTTTGAAAAAAGCACCCCTCTAGGGGCTTAAAATACATATTGGTTGTGGGGGGAAACATAGTGAAAAAAGCCCTCAGGTGCTGAAACTGAAACTGTGAGAATGGGTGGAAGTTACTTTGTAGGATGATTGTAGGAAAGGGATGGGCAACTTCCAGAAGTCTGAGAACCTCACATGTCATCTGTGGAACCTGAGAGAATATGTGAGGCCCCAAGATCTCTGGAAGCTGTTCACTCTGTCCTACAATCATCCTACAAGTTAACACAATTTTGCAAAAAGAACAGCATTGATAAAAAGTTAGATAAACAAAATGAACATTTCAAAATCATGAACTTCGTTACAGCATTAATTATGCTCTCCTAGTACTAGATCTACTACTATTTCAATAAATTTATTGATACTTTAAAAACAAATCTATTTTAAAATTGTAAGCTTTAAACATTAAATACCTTTGTCTTCCAAAGATGCATCAGATTCACTAAAAACAAAACAATGAATTGTGAATGTTTTTGTTAATACATCACTTAAAGCATTAATTATATTGATATAATAAATCTGACAAAGCAGATGAATGCATTCATTTATAAAACTGAACCATTTTTGTGTTGTCTGTCTCATAAAACTATGGTGTCATAGATTAACTGCAAAGGCTATGAATGTGACGTTTGTTTAGGATATTAGATGTGTAGATTCTTACTTTCTCTCTCTTTAACAAAAAACTCTTTGCTACCAGGGACTCAGAACTTAGCAAGATCAATATGAGGCTTTGTGTTGCTCTTGCTAAGTGGAAAATCAATGTGCAACTCCAGTTCGGTTAGAAAAAAATGGAGGAATGAGTTTGTTGTTATGTTGTTCTGTTGTGTGCTGTGTGTTTGCTTTTGGGTGTCCATAAATCAGAAATGACTTGAAGGCAAAAAACAGCAAACGTGAACCTATAACAGGGTTTACTAAGCAAGATTTGTTCAGAGGGGGTTTGCCTTTTGCCTTTGCCTTCCTATAAGATGGATAGAGTGTGACTTGCCCAAGATCACCCAGTAAATTTCCATGACCAAGCAGAGTTTTGAACTCTGGTCTCCAGGGTTGTAGTTCAACACTCAAACCACTACACCACTCTATAGGAAAGGGTTACATAGCACCAAATAGTCCAGAATGTACATGAACATGTAATCACTCAACCTAAGACTGAGAGTGTTTGACAGATTATATTCAGACTGTATTTGAATGTTTGGTTTCACTCCTACAGTAGAAAAGTCACACATTAGTTATACAATGCTGATCCAGAGTGTATTAATAATTGTTTTAAATACAACATTCACCAATATCCTTTTGAAGGTTCATACAAAAATAGTGGAGTCACATGGGTTCCCAGTTGTAAAAAGTTTCAGAGGAACAACATTAAGAAACCACAATGCTTTAGAAACATGATTCAATCACCATGTTGAATGCAAGGAATGAAAACTTAGTGGGTATACTATTAGCACAGTAAGTGAGTGAGATCAGTGACAGCTGGTGACATCCATGTTAGTGTGATGATGAAACTGTTGCAGGTTTCAAATTATAACTTTAAGATGAACCTGCCTGGGGGACCAATTTCATCACCTTGGCTAGGTCATTTAAAGTTTGAACTATAACCCAGCATGAATTCATTGCTCCAACAACATGAAAATCATCTGAGAAAGTAGACCAAGTCTATGAATGCTTATGGTACAGCTTTTTTGCACAGTTAATCTCAAAGGTGCTACAAGATCCCTTTGTATATGGAAGTCACCGGTCACCACCAAGTGGAACATATATTTTGCTATTTAAATCATGAGGCAAATCATTTGGGAGAGGCAGTGGAAAGCCTTATCTACTCGTTTTTCCTTTGTAAGTATTTCCAAAAGTAATGAAGTACAATATTCTAGACTTTGGGGCATATATACAATGCAAGTAGACTGTAGGGATGGAAGTTAGTTTCTCCATTTTCTGCATTTAATTTCTGGCTTCATAGTCTATGAAACTACTTGCAGTTGGGTGCATATGTACACAATGTGTCTAAAATTCTGGAAAACACTTCATGCATCTGATGAAATAGGTTATAGGCCATGAATGCTTAATTTATAATATACCTGTATTTTTTATTCTTTAATGTGGCACAAGCCTTTGATGTTTTTGTTTGTTTGTTTTTCTTTGCTTCCAATCGACTTGTCTGTACTGTTTTAAGGTAACTGCTCCTATGAGATAACAACTGAACAAGTCATAAAGAATGTAAACACCATCTTTCTTACACTTCATTTTCATACCATTTCTTTTTTGTTGTTGTTGTTTATATTTTAACAAAAGAGCAAAAAACACTACAACACTGCAACACATGCATCTACTTGTAACAATTGCATTTTTCAAGGCATAAATCTGTCCATAACCCCTCTCTCTATATATGTGTGTGTGTGTGTGTGTGTGTGTTTTATATAAAACTATAAATGTTACTAAACAACAAAAACCACATTAAACCAAAAATAAATCTTCCAATTTAGTTTTCCCCATCTAGAATTTGATTTTGGATGTCCTTTTCTAATTACAATTCATTATCACTTCTCTCCCAATGTTTTTTCTAGTTCCTTTTCTCTTATTTATCACTTTCTGCTATTTATATATGACATTTAAGCTCTCTTTTTTCTCAGTTCATATATATATCTTAATATCAATATATCTGTATTATTCCACATTTTTACCAATTAATTCTGATAAAAAAAATTGTTCCAAATAAGAAAAAATTGTTTTTCCTTGTCATTAATATAAATGTCAGTCCATTATTTATGTATATGTATTCTATGTTATCTATCCATAACCTCTGAAGGAGAAAAAAGGATGCTATTGACTTAGAAATATTATACTCTTGATAACTGTATAACAGTACTGTAGGTGGTAATCTCTTTCACATCTAACATGAAAGCTTATGTGAAACATTTGGGCAACAGGTCTATATGCTCCTAACTGAAAATATGTTTCACTGAACTCACTGGAGCTTACTTTTGAGTAGACATTAAGTGATATTAAGTCACTTCTAACTTTGATCAGTTCATGAAATATAATCATATTCATTATATGTTGTACAAAATTGTTTTCTTGCATTCCAATTTTATGCATACTGTATAAATTCTACCAAGTTCAAGTACTCTTTATGAGTTTGGTAAGGCAAACCCTGGTCAATGAAACCTAATACTCCTATAAATTTGTTTCCCATTAAGATCTCACAGATTCTTTGGCAGTTTTCTTAAGACTGACTAAAGTTGCTACCTGTATTTCAGAGTAAATGAGGCAACGCTGTAATATATGGTTTCAGACAAAAGCTGTCAGTCTTTAAGGATTATGAGACACATTGTGAGCAACATTTTGACTCATGCAATTTTTTAAAGTCTCTATCTAATGATTTTATGAGGATTATTAACATGAAAGAAAGAGTATCGTAAGTTTCAAATCCTTTTCAGTGTAGGGAAGAGTTAGAAGCCTTGTCATAAGCGTGTTGTGGGGGGATACAGCTCAAATTATGGAAGCATTTCAGAGTTAAACCTATTCGCACTGTTTTAACTGTCAAGGATTAACTTCTTCCTCCATAATTAAAATGCCCACTAAACCTGTCCCTTGGTATACTCTAGATGGGTTAAACTACAATCGCCAACCAGCATGGCAAAATGTCATTATTTACTTTGTTAGCATCTTATTATTTGCTTTATGTGGAAACTATGTCCAGAAGAAATGTAATAAAAATCCATCCCAATATGCTTTTAATAAAAAAAATTGCTGAAACATATGTTATTTTATTACTCCGGTTCTGAGGTCCCTCCACTGGCTGCCTATTAGCTTCCGGGCCCAGTACAAGGTGTTGGTTATTACCTTTAAAGCCCTAAATGGCTTGGGTCCAAGCTATCTCAGGGACCGACTCCTCCCGTATAATCCTCCCCGCGCTCTCCGGTCCTCTGGGAGGAACTTACTGCAGCCTCTAAAATCTAGGCTTGCGGCGACCTCCCAGAGGGCATTTTCTGCTGTCGCCCCCAAACTCTGGAACGACCTGCCGAATGAGATCCGTCAGTTGACATCATTAGAGCTTTAAAAAAGCTGTCAAGACGGATCTCTTCCGGCAGGCCTTTCCAGATTAACCATCCCGGCCTGGGCTCCCTGATCCCCTCTTTCCTCTCGTGGCCCCATCTTCAGTGATGGTTGAGGATCTCCAGAGGGACACCAGGGTTTTTAGTTTGTTTTAACTATATTTTATGTTTTGATATTGTGTTTTTAATCTGTCATATTTTTTAATACTTTTATAAGGAGGGGAGGGATTATAATGTTTTTAATTTTATATTTTACTCTGTTATAATTCACTGTTGTCAACCGCCCGGATTGGTTCGCCACAGGGCGGTATACAAATAAA